>NC_067399.1:590139991-590739991 GCF_016432865.1 Antechinus flavipes | reverse complement strand
AATACACTTTAATTTTGTGCATTTTACTTATATAAGAGAAGGTTGTATGTGTCAGGTAACAAAGGTGAAAAAATAAGGATAAGAAGGGAAGTATTGTAAGAAAGCATCCATCCCTCAAGGGTAGCTAAGTGAAGCAGTAGTAAGAGAGCTGGTCCTTGAATCAGAAAGACAAATCTGACCTGAGACACTTATTAGCTGTGTAACCCTGGGCAAGTAGCTTAACCCTGTTTGCCTTAGTTTCTTTCTCTGTAAAATGAATTGTAGAAGGAAATGGCAAAACACTCAAATATCTTTGCCAAGAAGACCCCAAGTAGGATCACAGAGTCAGCTATGAATGAAATGACTGACAACACTATCAATTCCTCAAACTAGGGCAGCAATTGACACCTTTAAGGTAGGATAATAAAAGGTAGGAAATGGAAACCACCATGTAGATATTTTACCAGAGATTTAACTCCATTTATCTTCAGATCATGTAAGGCAGGAGAAAGTCCAGAACTCTTAGTTCCTACTTATTCTATTTATTGGGGCAGCTGAAAGATACAGAAGGTTAGGGGTTTGATGGGTAGAACAGGGTCTCTAAAAGGCTTTTCTAATTGGAATGCTTAGCAAAAGTTTGCTCTGTCTACTATGTATTTAATTGTACATTATAGTACATAATAGTACAAAAATACAGTATTTGTATTTAATAACTATTTGATTTATCTACTTATCTACACCTAATAAATGTTTATTGATTAATTGATATTGATTTATCTATTATCATCTACTTATTTCTGATGCTATAAACAGAGAATATGTATGGAATCTATAAGTTTCTATCCAAGAAAATTCAATGTAGAGTGGTGGGAATGGGAATGGGGAGAAGATTCCACAAAATGAGGGATGTCTCTGGAGCATAGACAGACTATCTAAAAAAAGACTTTGGTTTCAGTAAATCATGAAGATAAGCCTTATTTGGTGGGGAAAGGTGGTTGATTGGTTGTTGTCCTTTATTTTCAGAGCACCAAAATAACTTCACAATGTCAGAGTTAAATTATAGTGTTTCTGACTCTGACTGATCAGACCATGTCTCATGGTCTTATAGTCACAGATTGGACATAAATAGGCCATGAGCATATTTGGGCTGATTTTCCTAAATTTCTATATCTGGAGTTTCTTTTGAATTACTTCAAATCTGCCTTGCTCAGAGAGCACAACACCTTCTTTGATAAGGGCATACCATATTAGATAGGTCTGTTACATAATGAATTCCAAAGGTCTTCAGAGAAACCTTGAAATTCTTGTATTGCTTCCTCTGATTACCATGTGACCTCTTACTTTGTATGAGTCTTTTGTAAAATAGTCTTTTAGGCAAGTGTATGCTTAGCATTAGCCTGACCAATGGAATTGTGCTTTTTGCTGTGGAGTTTGAATGTCTGGTAGTTTAGTTTGAGAAAGCCCCTCAGTATCCAATACCTTGTCCTGTGAGTTGATCTTCAGAATTTTTCTAAGACAATTTAAATGGAAGTGATTCAGTTTTATGATATGTGGTATGGTATCCAGGTTTCACAGGCATACAATGAGATCAGTGCAATAACTCTATAGACCTTCAGTTTGGTAGTTAATCTAATACTTTTCTCTCCCACTTTCCTTCAGAAACTTTCAAACATTGAATTAGTTGTTTGGCAATGCATGCATCAACTTCATTATCAATGCACACATCCCTGAAAAGGGATCCCTGCCCAAATCAGTAAACTTATATATGTATTTCCTTTTGTTATGCCACAGTTCTCTTTAACTGTCCTGACTCAGTTTTCCTGTCTCAGTTACCTTAACTGTTCTGTCTCTGACCCAGTAAAACTAAGGATTATTCGCTCTCAGGTTGTAAATTAGCAAGATAAAAGAGTAGCTCTCCTGACTCTTTTATGGATTTATAATATTCCTTTAGAATATTCCAAGACCAACTCATGATATCTTTACTTCTTTGTCTCTGGAATTTTTAGGTTTTATGGCTTCCCCTCCCTGACCCTCCCTTTCTCTTCTTTGTCTCCAAAAAGGTATTTAAGAAGTTGTTGTTCCTCCATTCATTGCTGGAGAATGGTATCTGGCAGCTGTATGCTGGACTCTGGATTCTTTGGGTCCTCCAGCCCTGGGACCAATGTGGATTCCTTGGTCCCAGTATACTTATCTCTGTCTGACTGGATAATCTGAGACGAGAGTCCTGTCCAGTCAATCTTACTCTCCATTAATAAAATATTAAAACTCTCTAATCTCTCTCCTGCCTCAGTTTCTCCGGCATTACACTTTGCTGTAATCTATGATATTACATAAAGATATGGTGCTAACTAGTGGGGCACCTATATTTTCTTGGTGTTAATTTTAGGTCAAAAATAGCATAAGCAGCAGAGAATCAATCCATATTTTGTTGCATCTCAGCTGCAGAGAGTGCATTGAGGATACAATTATCTATGATCAAAAAAAAAAAAAAATCATGTGTGTCTACTCTCTCTACACTTTAGTCTTAGCTTATAGACTTTTCAACTTACACAGTTATCATCAGGGAGGTGGATGACCTTGACTTGAATTCACTGAATACTCTGGTGATTGATTTAGATAAGTCATTGTTCAGTCAGTATGCCCACAGATTTGTTTTAGATAAAAGGAGGAAGGTTTGGAAGACCAGTTTTAGTAGGAATATGGTGCATTGGAAAGACCCCTGCAAGGAAAGTCTGAGAATCTGGGTTTAAACCCTGCTGTGCTACTTAGGCCTGTGAGATTTTAAGCAAATCATTTAACATTTTTGAGTCTGAGTTTCCTCATCCATAAAATGAGGGAGTTAGACTAGATGACCTTGAAGGTCTTTTCTTCTAGCTCTAAATCCATGATCCTAGCATAAGTACAGATAAATAATTGATTCTAGGCAAAAGTTGTGACTGAGGCCATTTAAAATATCTAGTTTGAAAGAAGAGAAACTAATTTCAGTAAAGAAAAAAATCATTATTTTGAAAAAAATAAAACTTAAAGAATTTACAATTCATTTAGTAAATTAAGCTTTTAAAACTCATTGTTTGAATTCACTCTTTAAAAAGTTTGTTTGAATAAAGAATAAAATTCACAACCTTTTCAGTCTTTGTGTTTTCAGGGAGTGTGTAGCCAGAGAATGGTTAACTGCTTTATTTAAACACTTTGGGTCATGCTTTCCAGTTTGAAAGGCAGTTCTCATTTATTGCATTTGAAGTTATTTTAGATTCGCTTCAATTTAATTCATTAAATAAATACTTCCAATCTGTATGGTATTCTACTAGGAACTTTTTTGGGTACAAAGTTATAAATTAATGATCCTTGCTATTAAGGAATTAGATCAAGTACATAAAGCATAATATAAAAACTAGACCATAAATACAAACTAAGTATTATATGAATGAAGCATAGGAAGAGATTACTTCTGATTGGAAGAAAATCAGGAAAGTCATCTTGGTAGCTGGCTTTTAAGGTATCCTTTGAAGCTTAGATATGATTTCTTTTTTTAAACTAAATTTTAGCTTATGTTTAAGCGAAAATCCACCTTTTCTCCTTCTTCCCTTGCCCAATTGAGAAAGCAATAAAAACAAAAATTTTTTTACAAACATGTATAATTAAACAAAATAATTCCTGTATTGTATCTCCATCAGGAGATGGGGATCATATTTTTTCATTAGTCCTTGGGAGTTATGGATTCATTGTGTTGATCAGAATTCAATGAGCAGTATTTCAATGGGTAAAATGGAGATAAAGACAGGACTGCACAAAAAGGGGATGGTATGGGCAAAGGAAAAGAAGCAGAACCTTAAGTTGGAAATAATGGTGAATAGTACAGAATGATAGAGTGTAGCATGAGAAGTAAGAAGAACCTGAGGACAAGAAAACCAACTAAGAGGCTGTTGCAATAATAAAGGCCTGGGCAGAGCTGGTAGGAGCAATAAGAATAGAAAATGTGAAGTCTGGGTTAGTTCCCTGGAGGCCCAGAATCAGCCAGAGTCAGGATAAGCAAAAGTCCTTGGACTTTAGGGGAAAAAGTGAAGGGGATTGATGAAACTGTCACACACTCTCCAATGACCCACCTCCCTTCTCCTCGTCCTCCTCCAAAGTGACTCTGACTTGTCTTACTCCACCCCCTAATCCCTCCTATGATTATCTGTATACATCAAAAGATGGAGCCAGCACAGAATAGTGAGAAGGTCCATTTTTCCAAGCACATGCTAATATTGTCCAATAGGTAATTAGCCTTAAGTGCTCGGTTGTCTGATTCCAGTGCACCTATTCAGAATTTCAGCCCTTTATAGAAAGGAGAAGGCAGATGGGAGAGGGTGGTAGTAAAAGAGTGGGTCTCTAACATTCTATGTGGGCATTTTTCTTCTTTCCTTGGGCATTGCTTCCAGTTTAAAAAAAAGAACACAAAATCAGTTAATTCACTTTCTGGATAAGTAGGTCACATAAAGCTGCTTTGTCATTTTCTGCAATCCTGTGTCAGTTCCCTCTCTCTCCATCCTCTCCACCAAATCTCTGCAGATTCATTTAGCTTTACCAAGTTTTCTCATGCTTTTCAAATGTATTCATTGGTCCTGTATGAAGCTGTGTAACCTAAGAAACTTGGTCCAACAAAGAAGAATTGGGAAAAGTCTGCTGATAGGGCAGGACTAGGGGTCAGAGAGAGAGAAAGGCAGAGCCAGGAGCTTTATAAGTGGGGAACAGGCTGAGGACCTGGTGGGGTTGAGGATTAGGGCATCCCACCGGTATAGCCCATAATATAAACATAGTAAGAGAAAATTTAAAATTAGAGCCAGTTCCTTGTCCTTTTTTTCCCTTTTTTTGAGGATCCTAGGGAATCTCCTTCCTGTTTCCTTTTATATTGTCACCATCCATTGCTTCTCATTATATTTCTTCTCCTTCTGGTCCTCTAGGGAATAGAATATCATCTCATAGCTTCTTTCTCACCCTCTTACCCTCTAGCAAGCATATAGCCCTTTAGAGGTTCTTGAAAAGTTTTTTATTGCAACTAACAATGGGAAACAGAGGGAAAGAACTTCCATATTGAGGTAGTAGGCTAGAACACACAATTTCTGTCACCCTGTAGATAATCTGCCTACTCCCAAGTTGGGTGAGTGTTCACATGCAAACTTTAGCACCATTTTCTACAAGAAGTCTTTTCTGATTCTCTTATCTGCTAGTACTTTCCTCCCTTCCAAACTGCCTTATATTTTACTTTGTGTATATGTGTATTTATTTGTTTTGTATTTCTGGAGTGTATGTTTATATGAGTATTTGTCTCCCCTGTTAAGGAGGGAGAAGATTCTTTGCTTTCCCTTTTCTCCTTCTTCCCTTGCCCAATTGAGAAAGCAATAAAAACAAAAATTTTTTTACAAACATGTATAATTAAACAAAATAATTCCTGTATTGTATCTCCATCAGGAGATGGGGATCATATTTTTTCATTAGTCCTTGGGAGTTATGGATTCATTGTGTTGATCAGAATTCAATGAGCAGTATTTCAATGGGTAAAATGGAGATAAAGACAGGACTGCACAAAAAGGGGATTGTATGGGCAAAGGAAAAGAAGCAGAACCTTAAGTTGGAAATAATGGTGAATAGTACAGAATAATAGAGTGTAGCATGAGAAGTAAGAAGAACCTGAGGACAAGAAAACCAACTAAGAGGCTGTTGCAATAATAAAGGCCTGGGCTGAGCTGGTAGGAGCAATGAGAATAGAAAATGTGAAGTCTGGGTTAGTTCCCTGGAGGCCCAGAATCAGCCAGAGTCAGGATAAGCAAAAGTCCTTGGACTTTAGGGGAAAAAGTGAAGGGGATTGACGAAACTGTCACACACTCTCCAATGACCCACCTCCCTTCTCCTCGTCCTCCTCCAAAGTGACTCTGACTTGTCTTACTCCACCCCCTAATCCCTCCTATGATTATCTGTATACATCAAAAGATGGAGCCAGCACAGAATAGTGAGAAGGTCCATTTTTCCAAGCACATGCTAATATTGTCCAATAGGTAATTAGCCTTAAGTGCTCGGTTGTCTGATTCCAGTGCACCTATTCAGAATTTCAGCCCTTTATAGAAAGGAGAAGGCAGATGGGAGAGGGTGGTAGTAAAAGAGTGGGTCTCTAACATTCTATGTGGGCATTTTTCTTCTTTCCTTGGGCATTGCTTCCAGTTTAAAAAAAAGAACACAAAATCAGTTAATTCACTTTCTGGATAAGTAGGTCACATAAAGCTGCTTTGTCATTTTCTGCAATCCTGTGTCAGTTCCCTCTCTCTCCATCCTCTCCACCAAATCTCTGCAGATTCATTTAGCTTTACCAAGTTTTCTCATGCTTTTCAAATGTATTCATTGGTCCTGTATGAAGCTGTGTAACCTAAGAAACTTGGTCCAACAAAGAAGAATTGGGAAAAGTCTGCTGATAGGGCAGGACTAGGGGTCAGAGAGAGAGAAAGGCAGAGCCAGGAGCTTTATAAGTGGGGAACAGGCTGAGGACCTGGTGGGGTTGAGGATTAGGGCATCCCACCGGTATAGCCCATAATATAAACATAGTAAGAGAAAATTTAAAATTAGAGCCAGTTCCTTGTCCTTTTTTTCCCTTTTTTTGAGGATCCTAGGGAATCTCCTTCCTGTTTCCTTTTATATTGTCACCATCCATTGCTTCTCATTATATTTCTTCTCCTTCTGGTCCTCTAGGGAATAGAATATCATCTCATAGCTTCTTTCTCACCCTCTTACCCTCTAGCAAGCATATAGCCCTTTAGAGGTTCTTGAAAAGTTTTTTATTGCAACTAACAATGGGAAACAGAGGGAAAGAACTTCCATATTGAGGTAGTAGGCTAGAACACACAATTTCTGTCACCCTGTAGATAATCTGCCTACTCCCAAGTTGGGTGAGTGTTCACATGCAAACTTTAGCACCATTTTCTACAAGAAGTCTTTTCTGATTCTCTTATCTGCTAGTACTTTCCTCCCTTCCAAACTGCCTTATATTTTACTTTGTGTATATGTGTATTTATTTGTTTTGTATTTCTGGAGTGTATGTTTATATGAGTATTTGTCTCCCCTGTTAAGGAGGGAGAAGATTCTTTGCTTTCCCTTTGTCTCTTTCATGTTCAGCACTGTGTTTGGCACATAATAAGCACTTCTTAATATGTGATGGATAAATGGCTAACTGAATATTATCATAGTGTGTGATGCTATTACATTGTGATCACTCCTTCTTATGTCCCCTTCAACAGACAAGAGAGACATTGAAGAGAAATGACCAAATAAGAGAAAATGAAGCTAGACTCTTGGGATATATTTTTCTATCATCATTTTTCTTTCCTTCAAGTAAAAGTGATTTCTCTACCTCATCTCATGGAGCTGAAAGACAAATTAGAGATAAGCTACTCTAATTCTTTCATGTTAGGATGACATTTTGGGAAAAAGACCTGTGACTTAGAAATTAAGAGTTCCTGTTTTGCCATTTGCTACTTGGGCAACGGGCTTGGTTCTCCAGTTTCCTAATTTATACAAAGCAGGGGTTATAATAATCATGAATACTTATACAACCTACCTGCCAGCCATGGTAGAGATAATATATGTGAAGTGCTTTGTCACTTGTAAAGTGCTTCATAAAAATGAACTGTTACTATTTTTACAAGTGAGGAATCTGATGTCCTTAAAAGGAACTTGATTTGCCTGATTTCACAAAGCTATTAGCAGTGTTAAGATTAGAACTTCGAGGAGGCAAAAGGTAAGGTTCTTTCTCTTCAATAAGTAGAAATGATGTGATGGAGTAACAAAAACAAAGTAACCAGAGAAGGAAAAGAATATGAACAAATTGGTGGGAGGAGGGGAGGAAGAGATTGGGAAAAGCTTCTAAACAGGCTGTAACACTTGAGCTGAGCCTTGAAGGGAGAAAAGGATTCGTAATGCTGAAGAAGACAATGGCATTCATGCTACCTATTAGGTTCAGGATGGATAGTGCCTGTTGTGTCCAATGTGCCTGGTTTAGTTGAAGCCTGTGAAGTAAAGAAAATTAGGGGCAGAACTTCAAATAAAGATCATACTAGAAGCTACAAGGACAGAGGAGAGAGTGAAAAAAGGACTACTTGGAAGCCTGTTATGTAACAAGGGGCAATTTATGCAAGTAGAAGATACTGTTCAATGTTGACTGATTATCTGATTTCATAGAATCATAGAATTTCAGAACTAGAAGGAATCTTGGTAATCATCTTATCTGAACTTCTCCTTTGACAAAAAGAGAAACTGAGGTCAAGAGGGGAAGCCACTCACTTGAGTTTTTCTCTTGTTAGGAACTAAAGCACGACTAGAACTTATACCTCCTGACTCTTAAGAAAAGGTTTGTTCCATGTTATTGTACTGTTTGTTAGATTCTTGGCTCCTTAGATGGAGATTACTTAAAGAATTTCTGAATTTATTGATTCATGGACCCTTAAAGAAATACACAAAAGCAGAATATGCTCTTTTAAAAAACACCAGGCCAGCCATCAGAGAGTAGAAATGCCCTCCCTTTCAGTTCCAAGGATGTTTGAGAATCACTATCCCCATCTGCTTAAGCATTGTTAATAGCAACATCCTGAGTCTGGTGGCAAAATACCTCCTGTGAAAGAGAGTTGTGTTTGAAAGGGTCTGAGCATGATTAAGAAAGAGGGTATAATTCTATTCATGTCTCCTCATCATGATTCCTGATATGATGCATCCAATTAGTCAAACGGTGCTGTTGATTTCCAGACTCTGGTAATTGAAGGGCTAGTCCTAGTTCCTTTTAAGCAGCTGCCCATGTCAGCAGGGTGTTCATGGGTAAGCAGGCGGGCAGACCAATGTGGTTGTCCAGCGGTCTTTTGGAACTTATTGATTCTTTTTATTTATGATTCCAAAAGCCATTATTTGTCAAGCCCAGATGGAGTGATAGGAGTGATTGGACACTTTCATAATATAACTCTGACCTTGGTCTGCCTATCTAGTGGAAAGGGGGCAGGGAAGGGTGAAATAAACAGAAAATTTATGTCTTCAACTCATGTCTTTGTCAGACTAGTTCCGGTCATGGTACAGTCTAGGACACAGGTGGTTTAACAGTGGGGATGGCCTCTTTGTTCACCTCTATATTAAAGGACCAGAGGTCTAGGATCATTGAACTCTGGATCACTGCCTGAGGCCCTATGCCTTGTACCTTTACCTGTTCAGCCAATGTACAGAGTCATCCTAGAAGTAGACTGATGTGAACAGCCAATGGCCAGGCTCTGGTTGTTCCACAATGAGGGGTTAGGATAAGTGGAGAAAAGAGATTACTGAATTTAAGGAAGGTGCCAAAGTCAGGAAAAAAGATAACAGAGAGGGTCACTAGAGTTAGAAAACACCAATGAGTCAGTCAGTCAACTTGCATTTATTAAGTACCTTCTGTGTGACGGTCACTGAAATAACTGAAAAGAGTTACAACACTTTAAAAATCACAAGTTACAGTTGTTAAGCATAGCAGATTGATTTAATTTGTAAACATTTATTAAGTAGACTCAAGAACTAAAAATAAGAATTTGGGATCATTGAATATAGGGGCAAACATGACTATGATTAATAACAATCATAGACAGCCCTGTGATAATAAGAATAACTGACATTTACATAATGCTGTAAGGGTTGTGAAATAAGTACTAGGGTATTCCTTTCTTATTTTACTAATTAGGAAATTGATGATTAAGAAATTAAGTGATTTACCCATAGCCATATCAATCAATCATTAGTAATAAACATTTTTAATCAACTACTATGTGCTAGACACTATGCTAAGCAATGAGGATATAAAAAAAGGCAAAAGACAATCATTGTTCTCAAGAAATTCACTGTCTAATAGGGGAAACAACTAGGAAACAAATATGTACAATTGAGCTATGCACAGGATTGTTAGGAAATAATTAGGAAAGGAGAATAGTAGAATTGAGAGATTGGGAAAGGCTTCCTATAGAAGATGGGATTTGAGTTGGGAATTAAAGGAAGCCGGGGGAAGCCAGACAGTGATGAAGAAGGAGCATATTCCAGGCCCTGGGGACAAAAAAGAGAAAATGCCCAGAATTGAAAGATAGTGTGTTTTGTTGATGAAATAGAAAAGAGATCAGTGTCACCAGATTGAAGAATATAATATTGGTTTAAATAATTATGTATTCATATATATATATATATTTATTCAAAATATATTAGGTATCTATTATATAACAGAGAATATGATATACCATTATGATTAAGTATTAATAATATATAAATAGCTTAATATAGTGTTGGAATCCTTACTAACTGCTAAGTAATTAGAGTTGATCTAATCTTACAAGAAGATGTTTTGGGCAGAACCTGAAACAAGGTACTAAGTAGAACTACCCATAATCCCTCTCTCTGGAAGGAGCATAAATAGGCCAATGGGCCAGTCGGAGAGTGCTCGAGAGAGGAAGACGCTACAAGTCGAGATTTCACTGGAATGACATGAAGACTGGAGCTGGCTGGAGGCTGAAGACAGCAGAGGCAGAGGCTGAAGGACCAGACCTTTGGATGAAATTATTGAATACCATAAGCACAATGCAGCAGGGCTTGTCACCAGGCTGCGGTACCCAGTAAGTGCTAAAGGGAAGAATGCACCAACGACTGCAGGGCCCAGCTCTAAAGTATCAATCAAAGGACAGGTGGGGCATGATAGCAACTGAGGTTACACCCAGAGAGACTTTAGAAATTCAGGATTCTGATGTCATCAACCAACAGAAAAGCAATCAGGATTACAGTTGGGAAGAATACAGGCCTTTTAAGACAACAAGACAATATCCAATGCAAACAGCTCCAATGTAATTACCAGATGATGAGGAGAAATCCCAAATTTGGTAAATAGAAGGGAATTAGGTTAATTGCTTGGGGAAGAGGATCTGCTTATATTTCCACAGGTGCAAAAGGCTAACAATGAGACTGTCAAAAGAACTTTAAAATCTTCAGCTTTCAGTTCCTGAAAAACCAGCAAGAATCATTGGGTTCCCTGAGAATGAAAAATTGTTGATGAGACTTTTTGCAGTACTTCAGAGCTTACAGGAATTATTAGATTCCTGGCACATGAACTAATGGACAATGGATTGCTTATGGACTATTTCTAGGACTTATGGACATGTGTAAATTTTCAGGTTGATTTATGTTGTTACATTACTACTAGGGTATTCCTTTCTTATTTTACTAATTAGGAAATTGATGATTAAGAAATTAAGTGATTTACCCATAGCCATATCAATCAATCATTAGTAATAAACATTTTTAATCAACTACTATGTGCTAGACACTATGCTAAGCAATGAGGATATAAAAAAAGGCAAAAGACAATCATTGTTCTCAAGAAATTCACTGTCTAATAGGGGAAACAACTAGGAAACAAATATGTACAATTGAGCTATGCACAGGATTGTTAGGAAATAATTAGGAAAGGAGAATAGTAGAATTGAGAGATTGGGAAAGGCTTCCTATAGAATATGGGATTTGAGTTGGGAATTAAAGGAAGCGGGGGGTGGGGTGGGGTGGGGGGGAAGCCAGACAGTGATGAAGAAGGAGCATATTCCAGGCCCTGGGGACAAAAAAGAGAAAATGCCCAGAATTGAAAGATAGTGTGTTTTGTTGATGAAATAGAAAAGAGATCAGTGTCACCAGATTGAAGAGTATAATATTGGTTTAAATAATTATGTATTCATATATATATATATATATTTATTCAAAATATATTAGGTATCTATTATATAACAGAGAATATGATATACCATTATGATTAAGTATTAATAATATATAAATAGCTTAATATAGCTATTATATGTCAGAGACTGGAGTAGAATTTAGTCTTCTTGTTTCAAAGTCAGCAGATATGTTACTACACTGTGCTGTCTTTTACTTTGTAGCTTGGACTTGAACTCAGGAGTTCTCTACTTTAAATTTCAACTCCAGAACTTAAAAATTCTGAGGTCTTGGGCAAATCACGTCACCTTTCTGAGTCTTGGTTCTCTCAGCTGTTCAATGGAAATAATATGTGTACTATTTACTTCACAAAGTTGTTAAGAAGAAAGTGCTTTGTAAATCTTACTTCACAGAGTTGTTAAGAGGAAAATGCTTTGTAAACCTTATGAAGTACCTAGCTGTCCTAAGTTCAGAGTATTGCTTAAGTCATCACTGTCTATTCATATTCAAAGTTCTGAGCCCCAATCATTACATCTTTATGCCTGCTGATGTTTCTATATAAAAGTTTTTGTTAAAGATTTTTTCATTACAAGATATATGCATGGGTAATTTTTCAGCATTGAAAACTGCAAAACCTTTTGTTTCAATTTTTCCCCTCCTTCCCCCCATTCCCTCCCCCAGATAGCAGGTAGACCAATACATGTTAAATATGTTACAATCTATGCTAAATACAATATATGTATACATATCCATACAGTTATTTTGTTGCACAAGAAGAATTGGACTTTGAAATAATGTACAATTAACCTGTGAAGGAAATAAAAAATGCACGTGGACAAAAACAGAGGGATTGGAAATGCTATGTAGTGGTTCACACTCATTTCCCAGAGTTCTTTCACCGGGTGTAGCTGGTTCAATTCATTACTGCTCTATTGGAACTGATTTGGTTCATCTCATTGTTGAAGAGGGCCACATCCATCAGAATTGATCATCATATGGTATTGTTGTTGAAGTATATAATGATTCCTGGTCCTGCTCATTTCACTCAGCATCAGTTCATGTAAGTCTCTCCAGGCCTTTCTGAAATCATCCAGCTGGTCATTTCTTACAGAACAATAATATTTCATAACATTTATATACCACAATTTATTCAGCCATTCTAGAATTGATGGGCATCCACTCAGTTTCATTTTCTGGCCACTACAAAGAGGGCTGCCACAAACATTCTTGCACATACAAGTCCCTTTTCCCTTCTTTAAGATCTCTTGGGGATATAAGCTCAGTACTAAAGTAGTAACACCGCTGGATCAAAGGGTATGCACAGTTTGATAACTTTTTGAGCATAGTTCCAAATCGCTCTCCAGAATAGCTGGATGTATTCACAATTCCACCAACAATGTATCAGTGTCCCAGTTTTCTTACATACCCTCCAACATTCCGCATTATTTTTTAAAATATCTGAATACATTATTTCATTCAAGCCTCATAAAAGTTGCTATGGATAACATTCTCATTTTACAGATGGGAAAATTGAGGTTGAAAAAAGTTAAACGGCTTGCTTATGGTCACATACCTGGTAAATGTCAGAATTAGGATTTGAACCTAGGTTGTCCTCAATCCAATTTTGTGGAATCATTGCTGTAATGGGCTGAGGCTTGAGTTGATGCACTGAGGTCCCAAGCACATGAGGCTAAATAGTAATTGGACCATACTCTATTAATATATAAGCTTGGAGAAAGAATGGCCCCCACCCACTCTTTGTGCAAGTCCTGATGTGTTGTATAGGAAATGATGATTTTGGTGGGTGGAGGCAGGGGAGTGGAAAAGGAAGGGGAGGAGAGACTTTTGGGATTGCCATTGCCACGGTTGGCTCGGTTCGCGTCGCTCTCTCTTAGCTGGCTTCCTGTCGCAACTGCCTATGTTTGCTATCGCAATCTTTCTTGCCTATATTTGCTATTGCAATCTTTATTCACCTCTTCACTTCAATAAATATTGAAGATTTTCCCCTTAACCTGAATTCCTGACTCCGGCTGATTTTAAACACGCGGTCATTACACATTGCAGTCATGTCAAATTCTTCGTGACCCTATTTGGGATTTTTATGGCATATTCTTGAGTGTTTTGCCATTTTACAGATGATAAAATAGGGACAAAATATGGTTAAGTGACTGGCCTAGGTCACATAGTAAATAACTATTTGAGGCCAGATTTGTACCTCAGGAAAATAAGTCTTCCTGACTCCAGGATTAAACTCAAGTCCAAGCCCACTTTGCTATATTTCCTCCTCAAATGACATATGAATTCAGCACAGAAAATGTTTAATGAAATTTTATAGCATATGATATTTAATGAAATAGAATAGCAAGAAAAAAAAAAAGCCAAGGAACTGAGTCAGATATTAAATGATCTCAGATCCCTTTTAGCAAGGGCTTTTGATTTCCTTGTTTTCAGAGGAGCACTAATCAACCTCTCCTCCGCACCCCATCATTAATCTCAGAGTCCTCAACCTACCATGTAAAAGACACAATTAGTTTAATTCCTGTTCCTGTATCTATCTAACAAGTTTCTCCTTTATTCTTGACTTAACAGGATAGAGATCTCAGACCAGATGAACTTAAGTTTTTTATTCTAGTACCACAGCCATCACCAAGATCCAAAAAGGATGCTAGTAGTTAAATTACTTGCCTGGGTTCACATGCTAAATAAATGTCTGAGGCAAGATTTGAATTCAACTCCTTCTGATTCCATGTTCAGCAATATAGAGATTAGAGAGTATTTAATATTTTATTTGAAAGGGAGAGATTTACTGGGACTAAATGGATCCATGGTTTGGTCCCAGGGCTGAATGAGACTATCGTCTCCAAGAATCCAGCAATCAAAATGAGTTCTCAATGATATGTATATCAGAGCACTGAGAGTGGGACGGGACTATCAATCAGGTTCTGACAGGGTCAGGGGAGGCACCTGACATTCTGATAAAATGGGATTACAGAATGGGGAGAGGCACCAGATATTTGGATGATATCTAAAATAGAAGGTCTTTCTCCTAATCTGGATCATGTGATTAGGAGAAAGGGGTGGTATTGCAGGATTGAACAGAACAATTAGGAATTGAGGCAGAACAATTCAGGGAAACCAAGGCAGAACAATTTAGGGAAAATGAATCAGGACAATAAAAGGGAACTGTGGAATAACACATCTTCCCCCTAGTAGTTAATTAATTGTTTGGAAAGAGAAATGGGTAGAGAAGCTAGGTAGCACAATGGATAAAACACTAGGCTTGAAATCAGGAATATTCCCTTTTTTGATGTCAAATGCAGTTTCAGATACTTATTGTGCGACCCTGATTAAGTCACTTAATCCTGTTTGCCTCAGTTTCGTCATTTGTAAAATGAGCTGGAGAAGGAAATAAAAAATTATTCTGGTAATTTTTATCAAGAAAATCCTAAATAAGATCACGAAGAGTTTCATGTGTCTGAAATGATTGAACAACAACAATAAAAGTGTCAGAAGCCTAGAAAAATAAAGCAATGAAATTAGGGAAAGTGTATTTTGTGTGTGTGTGTGTGTGTATGTGTGTGTGTGTGTGTGTGTGTATGTGTGTGTGTGAGAGAGAGAGAGAGAGAGAGAGAGAGAGAGAGAGAGAGAGAGAGAGAGAGAGAGAGAGGGCCAGGGCATACAAGTCAGACATTTTCAGACTTTGATTCCATTCAATCATGTTTTTGTTGCTTTCTCTCATTGCTAAGCCCTTGGGATTACTGATTAATGTACTGTTTCATGGTTATAATATTCAATGGCTTACTCAGGATAGTATGGAGGGAGTGAAAAAGCACTGACTGATGTTAGATTCCCCAACACGTAGGTTCAAGGCTGAGTTGAATACTTGCTAC
The DNA here is from genome assembly GCF_016432865.1 of Antechinus flavipes. Taxonomy (NCBI): domain Eukaryota; kingdom Metazoa; phylum Chordata; class Mammalia; order Dasyuromorphia; family Dasyuridae; genus Antechinus; species Antechinus flavipes. The sequence goes on along the minus strand of NC_067399.1, from coordinate 590,724,407 downwards.
CTGTGTGACTAGGAAAGTCACTATATCTCTTTTACTTCGGGAAAATAAACATGATAGAACCAGATGATCACTTTAAGCTATCTAAACTTCTAGGATTAGGCAAGGGTTAATTTATATGTTGGGGTGATCCTTCAGTACCTTCTAGTGGAATAATCTTTGAAGATGGAGAGATGGAGGAGAAAGAACAAATTTAACTACTAAAATGCTTCTATTTTAGATTAGTTGATCAGTGAAAAAGGTTAGGTTCACAAGACAGAATAGTCAACTATAGCAATCTAGTGTTTGACAAACCCAAAGATCCTAACTTTTGGGATAAGAATTCATTATTTGATAAAAACTGCTGGGATAACTGGAAATTAATATGGCAGAAATTAGGCATGGACCCACACTTAACACCATATACCAAGATAAGATCAAAATGGGTCCATGATCTAGGCATAAAGAACGAGATTATAAATAAATTAGAGGAACATAGGATAATTTATCTCTCAGACTTGTGGAGGAGAAAGAAATTTGTGACCAAAGATGAACTAGAGATCATTACTGATCACAAAATAGAAAATTTTGATTATATCAAATTAAAAAGCCTTTGTACAAACAAAACTAATGCAAACAAGATTAGAAGGGAAGCAACAAACTGGGAAAACATCTTCACAATTAAAGGTTCTGATAAAGGCCTCATTTCCAAAATATATAGAGAATTGACTCAAATTTATAAGAAAGCAAGCCATTCTCCAATTGATAAATGGTCAAAGGATATGAACAATTTTCAGATGATGAAATTGAAACTATTACTACTCATATGAAAGAGTTTTCCAAATCACTATTGATCAGAGAAATGCAAATTAAGACAACTCTGAGATACCACTACACACCTGTCAGATTGACTAAGATGACAGGAAAAAATAATGATGATTGTTGGAGGGGATGCGGGAAAACTGGGACCTGATGCATTGTTGGTGGAGTTGTGAACGAATCCAACCATGCTGGAGAGCAATCTGGAATTATGCCCAAAAAGTTATTAAACTGTGCATACCCTTTGATCCAGCAGTGTTACTTCTGGGCTTATATCCCAAAGAAATACTAAAGAAGGGAAAGGGACTTGTATGTGCCAAAATGTTTGTGGCAGCCCTGTTTGTAGTGGCTAGGAACTGGAAATTTAATGGATGCCTATCAATTGGAGAATGGCTGGATAAATTGTGGTATATGAATGTTACAGAATATTATTGTTCTGTAAGAAATGACCAGCAGGATGAATACAGAGAGGCTTGGAGAGACTTACATGAACTGACGCTAAGTGAAATGAGCAGAACCAGGAGATCATTATACACTTCGACAATGATATTGTATGAGGACATATTCTGATGGAAGTGGATTTCTTTGAGAAAGAGACCTAACTCCATTTTAGTTGATAAATGATGGACAGAAACAGCTACACCCAAAGAGAGAACACTGGGAAATGAATGTAAACTATTTGCATTTTTGTTTTTCTTCCCGGGTTATTTTTACCTTCTGAATCCAATTCTCCCTGTGCAACAAGAGAACTGTTCAGTTCTGCAAATATGTATTGTATCTAGGATATACTGCAACATATTTAACATATATAGGACTGATTGCCATCTAGGGGAGGGGATGGAAGGAGGGAGGGGAAAAATCGGAACAGAAGTGAGTGCAAGGGATAATGTTGTAAAAAAATTACCCTGGCATGGGTTCTGTCAGTAAAAAGTTATTATAAAAAAAAATGCTTGTATTTTTTTTTTTCTCCCAAAGAGCTCTGACACTTCTCAGGAATTCCAAACGTGTAGAGAAAAAAAATTTAAAAAGTCTGGCCTTCCCAGAAGGCAATGGCACAAATTCAATAAACAAACAGAGGTGGCACACAGAAGAACAAAGGCATTTAATATAGTGGAAAGATTCATAGACTAAGATTCAGGAAGCTGGGCTTTGAAACTCCCTTTACTCCTTAGTAGTTATTTGCCTTTGGTCAAACCTCTTACTCTCTTTGATCTTCGTTTTCCATATCTATGAAATGAGAAATTTAGCCTAGATTATTTATAAGGATCTTCCTGGCTCTAAGAGTTTGTATTTCTGTGACAAGCGAGGCCAAGGCAGGCTCCCTCAGGTGATCCCTGACTGGCTCGGGTCATCTGAAACTATTTGCTTGAAGGTAATTGGAAAGTTAACTTGGCTTCAGTTCTCCAGTGTTCAGCAACCAAGGAGGCATCTTGAGACTTTGTTGTATTAGAAAAACAAAAGAAAAGTACTTTTAAAAAATATCATTTGTAAAACAAAAAGAGTCAAGACCATTTTGCACTTGGGATAGAAGAGGACAGAGCCCAGCTCTGACGCACAGTAGAATTGTAAATGCTTTCTCTCAGTAGGAAAAGGAAATTGGCACCCAAATAACACTGATGAGGAAATTGCCAACAAAGCTTTTGTTGTATAAACAGTTTGAATTATTTTCTTTCAATCCTTCATCTAATGGAAATTTTTTTCTTAAAAGCTCCTTTCAGTGTAGAATACTGCATTTCCTATCAAATACAGTTGATGTGTTGGTTTTCTCGAATGATTTTCTCTCTCTCTCTCTCTCTCTCTCTCTCTCTTAACCAGTTATGGGTTAGGTTTTTTTTTTTTTTTTTTGGTCTTTCTTATAAGAGATGAACTGGGGGTGGGGAAGGATATACATATATGTGTAGGAAGGTGATGTAGAAACAAAATATTTCAATAAAAATTTATTTTTAAGCTTCCTTTAAACTTATAATGAAAGGTATTATCCATCTCCAGAGAAAGAACAGTGTAATATGAATGCATATCAAAGATACTTTTTCTTTACTTATTTTTCCTATTTTTCCTGTGCTCTATTTCATAGCATGACTTACATAGAAGTGCATGATTACATATGGATAATCTATGTTAAGTTGCATGTCTTCTTAATGAGGAGGGTAGAAAAGAAGGGAGGAAGGGAAAGAATTTGGAACTCAAAATGTGAAAAAAATATTAAAATTATTTTTACATGTAGTTGGGGAAAATATTAAACTATAGACTAAAAAGCTTTCTTTACCAAAATAAGTCTTTCTCCTAATATAGTGTCATTTTACCTAATGATTATACAGAAATTTATACTCTCTATAATGCTTTAAAAGAAAGACTTATCCCTAGCATATAATTATGTGGAAGACAGAATAGCTATTATTCACTCCATTTTGAAGATGAAGAAATTGAGGCACCGAGAAGATTTATTAATTTTTCTATAGGGGTATCACCAAATTCATAGTTGGAAGGGAACTCAGTAACTTAACTCCTTTTACCTTACCCCAAACCTCTACTTCAATTCATCCAGCAAGTGATCAGCCAGTCTTTGCTTGAAAATCTTCAGTGAGGAAGGACCCACAATGCAGGACAATCCATTCTACTTTTAGGTAGCTCTTCTCCCCCCCCCCCCCACCCAAAAAAAAATCAAGTCAAAATAATTCCCTTTGCCACTTCCTTTCATTGTTTATGACTCTATGCTCATTATTCAGGTAGAACAAGTATAATCAATTGTCCACATGGCAGCCTTTTGAATACCTGAAGACAACTATAGAAATTAGTGACACATTTGGGACTGAAATTCAAGCTCCTGATTAATAGCACAGAACTCTTTCAACTCTTATTTTAACTCATATTTTACTTCAAAGTTGAGGGAATATCCTGTAGTTGAGTATAAAAAAACTGGTTTGAGGATAAAAATTTAGAACTAAACCTACTGTCCTTGAAGTGCATTGAAATCTAATAAGTTTCTAAGATTTCAACAAATAATAGCAAAACTGTTCCTGCCCTCAAGAAGCTCACCTTTTTTTTTTTTTTTTAACCAGAGAAAGGGACACTCTGTATACAGAAATAAGTTTAATGCACAATAGGTAGTAAATGGGACAAAAAAAATCAGAAAATGATCTAGAAATACTGGTGAAGGGAGAAAACTATAAGATGATAGAATCCTGAAAGAGTAAATATTAACCAAGCCTAGAAGAGAGTTTGCATGGCAGAAGAGACTATAAAAGGGGAAGTACTCAAGTAGGAGAAAGAGGGAAAAATTTATAGTGATTGAAATATGTTTGGAATTGTGAGAAAAGATTGAATTTGATGGGAAACTATTTGGGATAACTTTAGGAAAAATTGAAGGAGAATAATTTGGGTTGAAGAGGAAGAACACAATTAAGAAAAAAGAAAAATTCAAGGAAAAGGTAAAAGCAAGTAAAAATGTTAAAGCAAGAGGAGTAAAAAAAGAAAACAAGTTGATAAGACAAGGTAAAAAGTTAGTGACAAAAGAAAGGAAGGTGGATGTGGAAGTAGTAGCTATTTTCTTTTCAAAGAGGAGAAACTGTCAATAAAGACTTGAAGAATAGAATAATAGTAAGTGGTAACTCTTAGTTAAAGGGGTTTTTAGTGATATTTTTTGACCTGATAACCACAGAAAGGTTTTCTGTTTTCCAGATATCCAGAATGTCATTAGTTTTTTTAAGAGTGAAGAATGAGGAGCAGCTAGGTGGCAAATGGATAGAGCACCAGCCCTGAAATTAGGAGGACCTAAGTTCAAATTTGACCTCAAACACTTAACACTTCCTACTCACTTAGTCCTAACTGCCTCAGCGAAAAAAAAAAAGATGAAGGATCAACAACAATAAGATTTGATTAGAAAACTCTACAAGATTATTCAAAAATAATTAGACTACTATCAAATATTAGTAATCCCTGTGAGTACAAATGATACTATCAGAAAAAGAAAACCTAGAAAGCATCACCAAATATTACAAAGTGTTGAGAAAGAAACTGGAGACTATATGAGGATAGATAGTATTCTAATAACTGCTGCCAAATGAAGGTTAGGGATGCAAATGAGAAAACAGGTTTTGGAAATAAGTTATTATAATAACTACACTTATTAAAAATGGAGACTTGTTAATCTAAGTTTTAATCTGAAAAGAAAGGAGTTGGGAGAAAACTATCTATGTATATTCACCAAAATGAATACCCTAAAGATTAAAGATTATATATATATATATGTAGTTGTAAAATTTAAGAGGAAGAGTAGCAATTGAGATATCTAGAAATTAACAAGAAACAAAAAAAATCTAAGTAAGGAATAACCATGCCCTTCAATATCTATGCATGCATGTAAAGAATATAGGTACCTTCCTCAAATAGATACAGGGAAGGTGTCATTCAGTTATTTTTCAGTTGTATTTGACTCTTCCTGACCCCATTTGCGATTTTCTTGGCAAATATCCTGGAGTGGTAGGCCACTTCCTTCTCCAGCTCATTTTACAGGTGAAGAAACCAAGACAAAAAGGATTAAATGACTTGCCTAGAATGACATAGCTACTAGGAAGCATATTATAAAGCATGTGCATTAAGATGAATGGGAACATAAGTTATTTTGTCAATAGCTACTTGAACAGAAAGAAGAAAGAGATGAAGAAGGAGTTCATAAAACAGATAAAGTTGAAACAGAAATATATTCAAGTAGTGATGGTAGACAAAGATTTACATAAGAAAAATAAATAAACGGAGACAAATAAAATGGAGAAACTATGTTTCTCAATCTAGCTTTCCAGTATAAAATATGAATCATTTTCATGAGTTAGGGGCTTATATTAAGCAAAGTTATTTCCTAAAAATAATCTTTTAAAATTTTTTAATTTAATTTTTATTTTATGGAATAAAACAACCATTTCCTTAACATAGTATAATAAAAGATAATTCCATATGAAACCACAAATCTATTATGTATAACTTGCTATTTCTTTTAAATATATAATAAAATTATCCATAAATACCTTTTCCCTCTTCCTTCTTCTACCCTAGAGTCTACCATTAGACTCAATATGACTTTATACACACACACACACACACACACACACACACACACAAAATCATTCTATACATACTTCTATTTATCATGTCTTTCTTTGGATGCAAAAAGCATCTTCTCTCATATGTCCTTTGTTATTAATTTGGAGATTTATAAGTCAAGATTACTTATTCACTCAAAGTTGTTCTTAGAACAATATTGCTGTTACTATATACAGTGTTGTCTTGGTTCTGTACATTTTACTATTCCTTATTTCATGAAAATCTATTCATGTTTTTCTAAGATTATGAAGCTCATCATTTATTATAGCACAGTAGTATTCTATCATAATCTCATACCATAAATTGTTCAGCCATTTCAATTAACAAACATTTCTACAATTTCCAGTTCTTTGCTACCAAAAACAAACAAACAAACAAAAACTGTTATAAATATTTTAGAACAAATAATTCTTTTCCTTTTTACCTAATCATATTTTGGAAATAGACATGGAAGTAGTATTTCTGGTTCAAGATTTATAGGCTGTTTAATATCTCTTTAGTCATAATTCCAGACTGTTGTCTGAAATGGTTGGATCAGTTCACAATTTCACCTATAATAAATAGTTATCAATGAATTTAGTCTTAATAAGATTTTTTCCTCCTTTCCCCTCAGCCTTTAACTAAAATTTCACTCATTCAATAAACCTGTATTAAATATTTTTTTGTTTGCAGATTATCTTGCTATGTATTGAGAGAGATATAAATATAACTGATATGATCCCTGATCTTAAGGAATTAGGAAAAGATCATTATTCATGTACACAAATAAATAAGATGCAAATGAAATTATATTTAGGTGGGTAATGAGAATAGAGACTGCTTACTAGCCTTCAATAACTCCTAACATTTACCACCTTCTCTCCTACGCATGTGCTACTAAAAGAAGTTGGAGAAATTCACAGAACCATTTTGACTGGGTCACAAATTTATGTAACACAATAACTTCCACTAGACCTTCACTGCTGTTAGACACTCTAGTTATACCTTCCTTATCAACTCACTGTATCATTCTCTTCAACTAGTTCTTCCAAATCTTTTTCAATCCTCTTCATCTGTCATGACTCCTCTTCCCTCATACCCTCTCAGCTGAAAGTTTTGTGTAATATTTTAAAGAAAGAATTGAGATTATCCTCTGTTAGCTTTGTCTTTCCACATTTCTCATTTCCGAATATTCAGATACCTTTTGAAACTTATCTTCTCCTTCATTTTTCTCTCACATGATGAAATGGCCTTAAAAAATTAACCCTTCTATTTGTTCAAGGGATCCCATTCCATCCCATCTTCTCTAATAGTTCATTCCCTTTGTCAACCCCTATTCTCCCTTATTTTTAATTTCTCTCTGTCTATTGGCTCATTACATACTGTCTGCAAACATGTTCATTTCTACCCATCCTAAAAACCAAACCAAAAATAAAAAAAATTAAAAACAACTTTCACTCTAACCTTCCATTCCTGGTATTGTCCTATACGTCTTTTGCCCTTTGTAACTAAACCCCTCAAAAAGGGTATCTACAGTTTATATTACAAATGCTTGCATTGTTTTAATTACTGATTTGATTGTTAATGAATATTTTAATTACTGATACTTAATGTTAAAGATACAACTTGTATGGTTTTATATAACATATATTTAAGATTTACAAATCACTTCATACACATTATTTCATTTGAACCTTACCATAACTCTTGTGAAGCAAGTACTTCAGAAATTATTACCCCCATTTTACAGATATCATGCCTACAGTGAATTTTGGATAAATAGATAAAATACTCTAATAATCTTTTTTTTTTTTGTCATAGAGAATGCCAAGCCATTTCATTTTGATGCATAGTCTATCCAGCATTAGAAAAATGCTCAAGAGATACCACTACACATCTGTCAGATTGGCTAAGATGACAGGAAAAAATAATGATGAATGTTGGAGGGGATGCGGGAAAACTGGGACACTAATGCATTGTTGGTGGAGTTGTGAACGAATCCAACCATTCTGGAGAGCAATCTGGAATTATGCCCCAAAAATTATCAAATTGTGCATACCCTTTGATCCAGCAGTGTTTCTATTGGGCTTATATCCCAAAGAAATACTAAAGAAGGGAAAGGGACCTGTATGTGCCAAAATGTTTGTAGCAGCCCTGTTTGTAGTGGCTAGAAACTGGAAAATGAATGGATGCCCATTAATTGGAGAATGGCTGGGTAAATTGTGGTATATGAATGTTATGGAATATTATTGTTCTGTAAGAAATGACCAGCAGGATGAATACAGAGAGGACTGGCGAGACTTACATGAACTGAAGCTAAGTGAAATAAGCAGAACCAGGAGATCATTATACACTTCGACAACAATGTTGTATGAGGACATATTTTGATGGAAGTGGATTTCTTTGACAAAGAGACCTGAGTTTCAATTGATAAATGACGGACAAAAGCAGCTACACCCAAAGAAAGAACACTGGGAAACGAATGTAAACTATCTGCATTTTTGTTTTTCTTCCCGGGTTATTTATACCTTCTGAATCCAATTCTCCCTAAGCAACAAGAGAACTGTTCGGTTCTGCAAACATATATTGTATCTAGGATATACTGCAACATATCCAACATATAAAGGACTGCTTGCCATCTAGGGGAGGGGGTGGAGGGAGGGAGGGGAAAAAAAAATCGGAACAGAAACGAGTGTCAATATTAAATTATTAATAATTATTAAATAAAAAATTAAAAAAAAAAAGAAAAAAGAAAAATGCTCAAATGAAATAAACATGAAATCAATATGGTTGTCCTTTCTTTCTTTCTGCTTTTTGACCTCATTTTGACCAAATCAGATTTTCTGGTAAACCATTTGGACAGTTTACAATTTGGCTTTCTTTTTGGATTCAGTCCTACAAATGATGGAATAGAAGAGTTGGTGTTAAATGACAACTGATCTGAGCTTGCAGACTCTCAAACTCTGGAGACTTTTGAACAGACCAAAGCAAAAATCAAAGGCCAGTAAAGACACTTTACAAACATAATGGCTGGAGCAAGAAGCTGCAGGTGCATTCAAATGGACCAAGAGAACATCTTTCTTTTCAGCTCAGCTGGTAGCAGGCTTAGTTCAGGCTTCTTGTGCTTCAGATCCTGAAAACCTCTCTGAATCCCTATTATCATGATTTCCCTAACAACTAACTAGGATCTATAAATCCTTTTGAATTATTCTTTTCACCAGATTTACTAACTAGATGCAGGTTTATTGCTTAGAAATTCCATATACTAGGACAGAAATATATTGTAATCTGTATTGTAAATAAATTGTAATGACAACATGCTTTGGGAATCAGTGAATTGATCATTTGATCCGTTATTCATTAAGCACCTATTAAATGCCAAGTGGCAGTTAGACGGCTCAGCGGTCAGAATGCTGGGGCTGCAGGTCAGGAAGACCTGAGTTAAAATTTGGTCTTAAGTCACTTACTAGCTATATGACCTTGACAAAATATTTAACCTCTGTTTGCCTAAATCGTTTCGAGAAGAAAGGATTGGGAAATCACTGTTGTATCTTTGCCAAGAAAACTTCTTGGACAGTATTGTCATGCTGTTGTCTATAGGGTCCTCAAGAATTGGATGTGATTGAATGATTAAGCAACAACTACAATCACCACCACCACCAACATTAGTCACTGGGCAGGACTCTGGAAATACAAGTAGAAAGAATGAAATACTCTTTATTTAGAAATAACATACATTATAATGAGAAATAAACATATATAAACATATTACATAAAAGGTATAAATACAAAGTAAATAAAAGCTAATTTGAGAGAGAGGAAATAGTTGTGGGTTTAGGATACAGCATCTACCTCATAGGATTGTTTTGAGATAACACTTCAAAAGCTGTGAACATCAAATAACTATTACTGTTAAACTTCTTTGACTCACTTCCTTATTATTCCTTCTGTTATATCCTTTTGCAAGTTAGCTTCTTTTTCCTTTCTTCTGCTGATGTGGATTTTTAAAAGGTTACCAATGATCTCCCCCTTACTAAATACTTTTAGTTCTCTTCAGTTCTTAGTTTCTTGAACTAACTCTCCATATTCAATCAGTAGCCACATCTTGTAAATTTTATTATTCATCTTGCACCTACTCCTTTATCCCTACTAATACATATTAATATTTTTCATCATCATTTAAGTGAAATTAAATTATATCTATATGGGAGGATGGCTTCTTCTCAGACAGATGAATTAAGGTAGGAAAAATTGGTTTCATCATAAGCCCAAATGCATATGAAAAGTCTAATTTCAAAATATTCTTGATCATTTTGATGGGATACAGCTCCTGAGGAAAACATAACAATGAAGGGTCCCCTGAACTTAGGGTGCTTTTGTTCTAACAAATGTCTGATTCTAAAGTCTTCTGGATTTAGAATAATCCTACAAACATTGCTGACTGTCAAATAGATAATCTGCTGGTCAATATGATGATCAAAATCATGAGACAATAGTGAATAGACCACTCCTCAATTCTACCTCTGAGTCATAAAATTATCATATCAGTGACCCTAAGAACTGGATAAATTTGTCTCCTTGCTCCTGGTTCTTTGCTAAATTCTTTTGGAACTTAGCCTGCTTCAACTGGCATTACAATTACAATAAGCTTTGCCCCTTGACTTAGAGATGGGTTCAAGCCCGCAAATTTTTTTGAGATGCCTTGTGACCCCCAACTTTTTAGGGTCCCTTCTGAATCTCAACAAATCCACCTTTCATTCAACACCACTTCAAAGTCTTCTACCTACAGTAATAGTTTCCATTATGGGTTTACCTATGGCTTCAAGCCTTCCCCAATCCATTCTCCAAACATCATCAAAATAATGCTACTAAAGATATTGATGTGACCGTGTGCCTTGCCTGCTCAAACATCTTTGGTTGCTTCCTATTTCCTCCAGGATAGAACAAAAACCCCTTCACCTGGCACTTAGGGACTTCATAGTCTGACTCAAAACACTCGTTCCAGCTTTTTTTCACATTACCATACTTTACACATTCTTTACTACAAAGTGGGTTATCTGGTCCTAAACTTTATATTCCATCTCTTCTTTTCTGCAGTTACATAAACTGTTCCCCCATTCTGACACACATTCCCTCTATACTTCCTCATTTCTGAATCTTTTACTTCCTGCAAGGTCCAATTTAGATGCCTCCATTCTCTCTATAGTCTTTCCTGATTCCACAATTCTTTCTCTACTCAAATTTTCTTAGAGCACCTTGTCATTCTTAGAGCATCTTAGAGCAGTCTTTCCTTGACTCTGTCACTCCTTACCTTGAATCATATTTATATGTGCTCTTGAAATGTTCCAGATCTAGATTGTAAATTTCTTGAAGGCAGGATAACACAATTTAAAAATCTTTGCTTTGCTAGTGCTTGCATAGTGTTTCTTAAGTGATAGATTATCAGTGTCAAGCAAATGACTTGACATTGGTCTTAAGTCACTTATTAGCTGTACTTAATTTCTGTTTGTCAATCTTTTAGAGAAGAAAGGAGTGGGAAATCCCTGTAGTATCTTTGCCAAGAAAGCTTTTTGGATAGTATTGTCATGCCAGTGTCCATGGGGTCCTCATGAATTGGATGTGAGGACATTCTTGTTCAGATAAAAGTGGTTCCAGAAGATCTCAGACGTTTCTTCTAATTCTAAGAGTCTATATGTGAGCATGGGGTGAAACTGCCAAGGGACATACCCAATAAGTATTTATCAAAGTCCTATTATACCTCAAATCACTAAGGATGCAAACTTAGAAGTGAAAATGTCCCTCTCCAAAAGGAATTTATATTTTTTCAATATTATGCTGGGATTGGAAGCCAAATCTTTTGACTAGTACTTCTACTACATTGAAAGAATAGTTGAAAATAGTGATCTAAAAATTAAAAATTCAGTCAACTAAGGTATTTTTCCCCTTACAGGATCCTGAATAATATATTTGGCTGAACTTTTTTTTTTTTTAACTTTGTTGTTTGTTATTGTTGCCAGAATGTGTTGGTTGTTTTCTATGGTGTAAGTCAAAGTCACTGAAGGTTGACTCTGAGTCATATTTATCAGCATTATTGGATATTCACTATGTCCTGAGATGGCCATTTGTTCTGACTTTTTTCAACTTTACAAACCACTGTGCATTTTGTTCTCTTCTTTCAAGATGCTATCAAGAGTGGAAACACATATAGATTTTCTCCCTAAGGTTTGACTGAGTCATCAAAGGCACAGATGCTCTGAAGATCCATTACTATAATTACTTCACTCAATTTCTTTAGGCTACTTCTCTATTTTTGAGGCTGAATCTGATGTACATATTGTAAGAATGTTTCTGACCTAGCTTCCAAGGAAAGACTTTGATACAGTCTGGGCTAATTTACAATTTGGAGCCTCTAATATTTCTATCAAGTGAAAGAAAATTCATTTGTTCACTTGACAATTATTAAATGCCACTTCTTCAGTGCTTCTACAAAAGTCTTATAACACCTCCTTATAACAGACTCTGAGACTTCAAAGTTGATATCTATAGTTGGCAAGTTCTGGAAAATTATGCTAAGATAGATTGCTTTGAGTAGAGACTGTGAATAGATTCTATGTTGTTCAAGGACAATAGTAGATCAGTTGAGCATCAGGTAATGAAAATTTTGACTCAAGTGACTTCTAGCAGTCAAGTACCAAACTGATTTTAAGGAGCTCATTTGCCAAATATCATGAAATAGAATAATAGAAATTATGAATGTTATCATCTCACAAAGTAGAATGAGAAAATAGTTGAAGAGAAAATGATATAAGATATAATTAAGATAAATCATGCAAAAATATTTATGAAAGTGACTAGGAAGACAACAAAGAAATGCATAATAGACCAAATCTTTTCATATTACTGTAAGAAAAAATGCAAAATGGCCCTTAGCACTCTGCATCTATTTCTATAATAGCTGATAGTCAGAAAACAGAGCAGAGAGGCCTAAGAATCCCAATGATTAAAATGCTTACTAAACTAATTTAATGTTGATAGTCTTAATATGATTTTTGTCCAATAATCAATAAGATAGTAATTGCTAGGAAAAAATCCATATTGACATATTCATTATAAATGAAGTATCTAAAGGAAAGGAGATAACTTGGTTTGAAAATTTTTTTCAAAGTAGTAGATTAAAGAGCTTAGAAAAGTTGATTTCATCCTATGCTGAAAGGCACATTTAAAAAAACTAATCTCATAGATTTAATGTGCTTATTAGAATATCTGTGCTTATTAGAAGAGCAGCAAACAGTTCACTATGGAGATAATTATTGCTTTTGCATAAAGAAAAATTCTAGAGGAAGAAGAAATAGAGAAATAATGTGAAGGGTTTGACAAATTCTTCCAAACCAAATCAATACATATCTGGTTAACTAGTTATTTCAATGTAGAAGTGGGCATAAAGGAAGATGGTAAAAATAATGTTAGAGTATTCAGATGTGATAGGGGATAGAGTACCAGGCCTGGAGTCAAGAAGACTGATCTTCATGGGTTCAAATCCATCTTGACACACATACTAGCTGTGTGATCTTGGGCAAGTCACTTAACTCTGTTTTCCTCAGTTTCCTCATATGTAAAATAACCTGGTGAAGGAAATGGCAATCTATTCTTGTGTCTTTGCCAAGAGCCTCAAATAGGCTCATGAAGAGTCAAATACAACTGAACAACAATAACTAATGTTGGAAAACATAGAAGTTAATAGCTTATGTTCTAAGATGTCTCACAGTTCCATGTCATGATGTAAGGGGTATTCCATTTTGACTGACTGAAGCAGAGAAGGGCCAGATTTGTTAAGAAAAACTAGTATCTATTATTGAGTTATATTAAAACAAGTTGGCTTGGCTTTTTTTAATGTGATTTTTATATGGTTGTGGGCAACTTGACTAGCTTCTGATACTTGCTTACATGTACCTAGAGAGGAGTTCATGGACAACAAATTCCTAGCTTCCTTCTGCCCTTGTTTCCTATTCTGAAAATAATCAGTCAGTCAACAAGCATTTAAAGATTAGATTTCCTGAGAACAGATTTTTCCTTCTTGCCCAAGATATAACAGTAGCTATGGTACTGATTACCAATAGAAGCACATACTAATAGAGGACATGTGTTTGCACACTGTCTGAGAGAAGAGACCCTGAGAGTGGACTTTTCCTTTTATGAGACTTTTCTTTTTATGGACTTTTCCTTTTATAAGAGTTACTTTGTAAGTAACATCAAGTTACACAGTTCTTAAATTCTTGAGCTCCCAAAAACAAGAAAGCTACTGAGTTTAAGAATAAGTCACTGTGGGAAAACTGGGACACTAATACATTGATTGTTGGTGGAGTTGTGAAATGATTCAACCATTCTGGAGAGTAATTTGGAACTATGCCCAAAAGGGCTATAAAACTGTGCATACTCTTTAAGCCAGCAGTATTATTACTGGGTCTGTATCCCAAAGAAATCAATAAGGAAGAAAAAGGAGTCACATATCCAAAAAATATTTGTAGTAATTCTTTTTGTGGTAGCAAAGAATTGGAAAAATGAGTACATATCCATTAATTGGGGAATGGCTGAATAACTTGTGGTATATGAAGACAATGGAATATTATTGTTCTATTAAAAATGATGAACAAGCTTATTTTTAGAAAGGCTTGGAAAGATTTACATGAACCGATGCTGAGCAAAACAGGCAGAACCAGGAATACATTGTACACAATAACAGCAAGAATGTGTGATGATCAACTATGAAAGACATCATTCTTCTCAGAGATTCAGTGATCTAAAGCAATCCAAACAGACTTTGGACAAAAAAATGTGATCTGTATCAAAAGAGAGAACTATAGAAAATTAACGTAAATCAACATATGCTATGCTCATTTCTTTTTTCTAGATTTGTTCTCTCTCTTATGATTTTTCCCTTTTGCTTGATTTTTCTCTACCAACATGATTCATAAAAGGAATGTGTATTAAATATAAATTTACCAGAAAAAAGAATGTTACTAGTCTGCTAAAAGATCATTGTGTCTGGCTTCATGATACTATCTGGGGTTTTCTTGGTAAAGATACTGGAGTGGATTGCTATTTCCTTGTAAACATCTTTTTTAAAATGAAGAAACAGAGGCAATAGAATTCTTCTTGGTGAAGCAAGAGTATATTCAATTGATGAGTCAGAGCTGAGGGTCTACTCAAAACTACATACCTAAGGAATGTGGAGCAACAAAATATCTTATCTGTTGCTCTTTATTTGTCCTCTGCAAAAACCTCAAACTGTCTGATTGACAATGCCTTGCTAAAAGACATCCCGTCTTCACACCTGGATGAAAAGGCATCCTGTCTCTTTACCTGACTCCTCCTTACTCTCCTTCATAATTTACAACTTTATAGGCTGTTAGCCTACTAGCTAAGCCCCAAATTTTCAATATATAAAACTCTTCTGAATTATTTCTAAGTTGCTAGACTTCTTTTAGAGGCTAGCCTGTTAACTATGCTGTAAATGAACTCTTTTGTGCCTTTAAGAAATTTTCTTTGTGTTCTTTCAAACTATGAAGCACGACTCACACATACTTCATAATATAGTCCCCATAGAGTACTAGGACTATACAATAAAAGGTCA
This sequence comes from Antechinus flavipes, assembly GCF_016432865.1. Lineage (NCBI taxonomy): Eukaryota > Metazoa > Chordata > Mammalia > Dasyuromorphia > Dasyuridae > Antechinus > Antechinus flavipes. Next base: position 590,708,905 of record NC_067399.1, on the reverse strand, counting down.
AGAGATTTGGATTTAGCCAGTCCTTACCATTGTTGCTCCCTCAGTGCAGGTCTAATGTGAAGGGAAATAGTTCATTAAGTAGCCTCTCTAAGTTTTTCTCTAATTTGAGAAAGTCTAATGAGCTATTTAAGCATATTATGTTCTATCTGTTCTTGAGATCCCATGAGTCCTTTAAATCTCATGCATTTTCTGTGGGATGAGATGAAAGCTTCCTCATATTCATATTTTTAGTACATCAAATGTCTATATAAGAGTTAAGGGACTTTGTAATCCACATTTTGAGAAACCTAGATACAAACTATATTTAAACTTTATTTTGAAAATATTCTCAGAGATTATAAATAAATTAGAAGAACATATGATAGTTTACCTCTCAGATCTGTGGAGGAGGAAGGAACTTATGACCAAAGAAGAAGTAGAGATCATTATTGATCACAAAATAGAAAAGTTTGATTATATCAAATTGAAAAGTTTTTGTACAAACAAAACAAATGCAGACAAGATAGGAAGGGAAGCAATAAACTGGAAAACATTTTCAGAAAGGCCTGGAGAGACTTACATGAACTGATGTTGAGTGAAATGAGCAGGACCAGGAGACCATTATATATCTCAACAACAATAATATATGATGATCAATTCTGATGGGAGCAGCCCTCTTTGGTGATGAGATGAACCAAATCAGTTCCAATAGAGCAGTAATAAATACAACCAGCTACACCCAGCAAAAGAACTCTGGAAAATGAGTGTGAACCACTACATAAAATTCCCAATCCTTCTATTTTTGTCCGCCTGCATTTTTGATTTCTTTCATGGGCTAATTGTACTCTATTTCAAAGTCCGATTCTTCCTGTGCAGCAAAATAACTGTATGGACATATATACATATATTGTATTTCACATATACTTTAACATATTTAATATGTAATTGGTCTACCTGCCATCTGGGGGAGGGGGTGTGAGGAAAGAGGGAAAAAATTGGAACAAAAGGTTTTATAATTGTCAATGCTGAAAAATTACCCATGCATCTATCTTATAAATACAAAGCTATAATAAAAAAAGAAAATATTCTCAGAGTTTGATTGTGCTTGATGTTTTGATTGAGGATGATGATCAAAAAGAAAAAAAAAAGGAGCTAATCTTTGTGGCTAGCCCTCAGAATAAGAAGTAGTCTATATTATTTCAGAATCTTTGGAGGTATCTGGGCCATGGGTTACAAGTTAGTGGTTGCTGGACAAAGTGAACCCTAATATCCACAGAAGTAACTTCAATATCAGCCACTAATCTGTGGTCAGATCATAAAATTATTAGAATAAAGATTAAATTATTGTTTGTTTGGAAGACATAATAAAGATGGAAAGACATATAATAGATTTTAAGTTCTTTTTGTTTGTTTGTTTGTTTTTAACAACTTAATGATGGCAAAAACATTTCTTAAGATTTTTTTGGAGGGGTAATTCATGTATGGAAATCACTTTTCACTGATGTTGATTAGTTATTCTTTTGTGACTTACAGTTGGTTTCCTAGTATCCTAAGAAATTCAATGACATGGTCATGCAGCCATCATGATTCAAAGCACAAGAAAAATAGATAGTTTTTACTCCAAAACTGGTTCTCTGTGAAATATACAACATTGCTTTCCAAAAGAACTTTAACTAATGCAAAAATAATTGCCACAAACATGAGGGTAAAAGAGCTCAGAAACTATCTCAGTCACTAAACATTTAATCTCTATGTCAAATGAAGGCATGCATTTCAAGGACTGCATAACTTGGGAACATAATCTCATTTGTAAAACATTTTGAAAGATGATGATAGAAAAATACAAGAAATGCCATCTGAAAAAAGTAAAAAATTAATCGATAAACATTTATTATGTGCCTATTGTGTGCACAAATAAGAAACATTAAAGATAAACATAAAAGATAGACCTTGCTCTCAAGGATTTTGCAATATAATAGAGAATACAGCACTTAAACAAAAGCTTAAAAATGGGGGAGCAATTTAGGGAGTACCTGATGCAAGGGGAGTTGAAATCAGACAGAGCTCCAGATTCAAAGTGGAGCAAAATAGAAGTCAAGTTTTCCCCTTTAAAGGCTAAAAAAAAAAGTTTAGTATTCTATACTCTAGATCTCCAATCAGAGGGAAGTTGAAGAAGGTGGTATCCAAAGCTTGGGTAGTGATGGAATTAGAAATGATGAGTTTTTCCTGGGAGGAGCAGTTTATTCTGTGGAGCTTAAACCTGAAAAAGTTGCAGATGCAGTTTTTGTATGTGATCTAAGCAAACTATCATCCCACCATCGCTATAGATGAAATTGGAAAGAAAACAACAAATAGATGCAAAATGGAACAATTTGTTAGTATTTTATATTATTTATTTTCATTGTCAACTATAATTGAAGAATCATATCCTATACTTACTTAAAGAATAGATAATGATAAGACATTGTATATTATAATTGGAACTTTACCATATTGGATGAATTTTTTATGAAGGATTTATGGAAAGTTGCAGACTAAAATCATATAATATGAAAAGGCATGGCAAAGGCTACCCAAATCAATGAATACCTGGATCCAATAAAGGCTAATGTACAATGTGCTCTGGGAAATGATGATTAGATAAGACATAATCCTTGTTATAAAAGAACTTTTACTGTCTAATACTAAGAAATGACATCACACTCACCCCAGATGTGTGTGTATATTTGTATGTATGTATAAAACATAAGACTTAGAGCATGCATGAATATATAATATATATGAGTACATATGTGAATAGTATGCATCCATGTATATACAAATCACTTTTTATCTGATCTCATGTAAATATCATATCATATGCACATATCATATGTGTGTGCATATATATATGCATACCATGAAATGCACATATTTATATGCATGCACGAACAAGGGAACAATTGAACCTATTTATACAAAAGCATGTATTTTATTCATTATTTAATAAGCATTTATGATTTGGCCCTGTTGGAAATACAATTGAAGGGATGTAGAGATAAATACTAGTTAAAAAATGGAGAAGAAAAGGTTAGGTGAGCTTCTGTTGCCTTAGCAAATCTATTTGGTTCAAGCTTGATGAACAGTGTGCTTTCTCAGTGATTGCAGAGGCAATTGAGGGCAACATGGACACTAAAGTTCGAAGGGAAGATTTTATTTTTGTAGTATAGAGTAGACAAGATCCTTGTAATAAGTATAAAAGGCTCTACAAAATGAAAAACAACGTGTAAACTTTAATACCCTGTTAAATACCATGTTTAACAACATGTTAATCTGGTAGAGCTACTATCTCTCTATTCTAGATTCATGGTTGGTATATCTAGCTAGATTTACAATCCTTGTCTTGGTCTTTTTAGATGGATAAATGCAGATGAAAACTTCTACCAGAGTCTTGTGTTCAGTCCTAGGCATTTCATCCAGCCCATGGTGGTCTCCAAATCTTCTAAGCTCTCTACACTGAGCAATCAGAATTGAATAGGGAGAGATTTGTTACAAACTGTATCTTTCCTTTTGTCCATTATAGATTGTTCTTTCTCCCCCAGTGAATTATAACCTTGTGTGAGAAGGGGACTGTGCTTTCTTCTTCCCGAGTAATTCCCTTGTACAATTGGTACTCAGTCAATGCTTCTGACTTCAGCAAGATATTGCACTAAAGTATTTGGAAACAAATTATGCACTGAAGGAAACTCATGTGGAAGATGGATTGGAATAGAAAGAGTTGAGACAAAGAAGGATTCTGAGAACTTGGCAGAATAGGTTAGTAAATTTCAAGCTCTCCAGATTTTCCCCACCAGTAGAACAAATTTGCACCTCAGGGCAAACATATATTGGTGAAAAGTCAAGAAGACTTGGAGTAGAACAGGGGTTCTCCTAGTACAACCCAAGAAGATCTGAAGAAAGACCCCAGGCTGGGATTAACCCATGTGAAGTATAACCTTCAGGCTAGCTTGACCAGAAACACCAAGTGGGGACCCCTGTTCTACCCAATAAAAGACTACAGGTCCTGGAATCATATATAGCATCAATGAAAAGAACTAGGACTATGGTCAAAAACCTCATATCTAGCAATATTGTTCACAATACTGAATGAAAAAAGGGACATTTAACAAATTTGAAGATTTTCAGGACTTTCAATTAAAACCAAACTTGATAGAAAATTTAACATATAAGAGCCAATATCAAAGATTAATGTCAAGGAACTTAATATGGACAAATTGTTTGTGTTTTATACATGGAAATATACACCATATAGTTCAGATTGACATCAACAGTTGGATAGCTCAAAAGAAAGATTAGGGCAGAGTTGAGTATAATCTGATTGTTAAAAAAAACACACAGAAAAAGGTAAAAATAGTAATGAAGTTATACAAATGAAGTATAGAGAAAGAATAGACAGAGGCATTAGAAGGTGGAGGAGGATTTGTAGTTCTGAAAACATACTCACATCAGGAATGGTTTAAATAGGCAATACTACATATATCCTTTGAAGACTATAGCACTCTCTAAAATCTACAAAAAAATAAGAGAGGAGGAATGAGTGGAAGAGGAAATAAAGGGTCAGGGGAAAAAGACAAGGGAGGGATCCATGGTGGAGGGAGATTTATACATCAGCTATTATTTTAGATCCATGTTTGCTTATGGGTAATGCATGTGCTTATATACATATATGTTTATATATATATATGTAAAATATATAAATAAATATATATACCTGTATATCTGAGTACATGTAGATATGATTGCATGCTGCTCTATGTATGTGTTTATGAAGGTATATGTATATATGTGTAAGTCTGTGGGTGGGTATGCATGTATATGTATAGATATATGTGTATGTATATGTGTATATCTAGATATGTATAAATAAATATATCATTGCTTAACTATAGCCTGCTTAGGGAAGATGGGGGGATGAAAGGAGAAAAAAAGAATAAAGTAAAAACAAAGTATGCAGTAGAAAATAAAAGAACAACCTACAAGGAAACAAAGAAAAGATGCACACTAGTGAGTATAATTTCTTTTACTATTATATATCCTTTCTTGAACTGGTAGTTTATTGTTATATAATTTGAATCCTCCCTGATGTTCTTCAGTATACATGGCAATCTTCTGTTTTATTTTGTTTTATTTTCCTTTTCTCTTTTTCTTTATCCTATTCTTTTTAAAAAATAAAATAAATTAAAAAAAGAAAGATTTGGAGAATAATGAAGGCAGTACAAGCATTTTGGTGAGCAGTTATAGGTGAGTAGACAGAATGGGTCAGTATTAAGGTATATTGTATAGGTAGAATTGGCGAGATTTGGTAATTGACTGAATGTATGAGATGAGGGAGAGTTAGGAAATATGTATAACACTGAAATTACAAATCCATGAGACTAGAAGACAAATGGGGTCTTCAGCAGAAAGAGGAAATTTCCGAAAGAGGTGGATTTGAAGGGAATGATAACTAGTTCTCTCTTGGAAAAGTTGTTTGTAATATCTAGTTTGAAATGTTCAGAAGCTAGTTGGTGATGTGAAACTAAAGTTCAAGGGAGAAATTGGACCTGGATGCATGTACCCCTCCCCCCCAAAATATGTGTCTATATATGTCTCTGTGTGTGTGTGCGTGTGTGTGTATGTGTGTGTGTGTGCATGCATATATCTGTGTATATGTGGTTATCTGTGAGTCCTCTAGAGAGTTGATAATAAACCCCCTGTGAAATTCAACTTCCTCATATCTAAAATGAAGACAATATCTTTATTACTCATTACAAGAATGTTGGTAAGAACTTAGTGAAATTTGGATGGAACCAAAGTTTAGTAAGTTGAAAGCTATTATTCTTTTCCTATGATCTCTGGAGGGAAACAATGTGATCTATCTCATTCACAGATGGGAATGCCTGATAGCCTCTAAAATTGTGGAGGTGAAAGATAAGGGTATATTTTTAAAGAGGAATTTAGCCCAAATGATTCTTCTCATGGTGGCATTTGAGAAAGAGTGACAAAATAAAATGTTCAGGCTATGTGGTAAAGGTATCAATGGAGAATTGGGAGGAGCCATTTTCCTTCTACCACTCTGTCCCTTAAATCACACTAACTCTGTCTCATTTTAATCCTTAGATTTCTTCAACTTCACTTTGTTTCATTTCTGACTGATGTGGACTGGGAATCCACCCTTACTTTGAATGAGAGGGAACAGATTGAATATTTCAGTTCTTAAGAACTGAGCTACCTTCATTTTGTGTTTCTGCTTTTGAGTAGATAGAAACTTCTTTGATAGATTCTTTGAAAGTGGGTATTTCCACTCCCTTATTTATTACATATCACTTTTGGGAATGAAGGGGAAATAAAGAGGGGAGATAAAAGGGAGGAAGAAAGAAAAAGACATAAAACTACAATAAATCCTTTTGAAAAATCTTTCTGTATTGGTTGTTGGGTTGGAGAGGAGGATCATACCTTTAATGGAAACAGATTGGAGGCCAGTATTAGGCAGGTAAAAGAATATTCAGGTAGACTATTTTTTTTATTAATTCTAATTAGAGTCCAAATTTCCAGTTTTATTTATTAGTGGGTGTCCTGGGCCAGAACTTGAAACAAGGTACTAAGTGGAATTGAGGAGATAATGGTTAAATCTAGTTTAGCACTGATTTAATTCTACAACAAATAATGGTTTCCTAGTGATATAATAATTGGTTTATACTCAGTGTAGAGCATATAAGCCAGAAACTCTCAGGGCCAAAAAAGACAAGCACACTAGAAGCTCTTGGAGGCTGAGACAGATTCATTCCATCATCCACCTTAGTGGTGGCTGGAGACTGAAGCACAAACCTTTGGATTTGGGAAATTCAGAAGCCAGAGAAGACAGGCAAGAGCTCAAGCTCTAGGAATCAAGGAGAGAGATAGGCCTTTAAGAAAGCTAATTGGGCCCCAGGAAAGGAGACAAGAAAATAGAGATATAGACAGATAGATAGATAGAAGAAAGAGATAATAAAGGATTTGGACTTTAACCCCTGGCTACTCATGTGGTGATTACTGAACTGAAGGCTGTTTCCAGAGACCCCAAGAAAACCTCAACAGAGAACCTTACATTTTAGAGAGAACATTACAAGTGGAGGGTTATCCCATTCTATATCGGAAATTGATCCAATAACTAGCACTGCAATAATATTTAGGGATATTTGCTGAAAAGATTTAAAAAAACTATAGCAGAAAAATATTTTCCTCAATACCAGAGCAAATTTCCTTTTCTACTACCTTGGTCCTTGGGGAAAATAGACTCACATATAGAAGACACTCAATTTAGTTCAGTCCAATTTGTTTGAAAGAACACTAAATTTTAAACATAAACATTCATAGATTGTGGGTTATGCCTGTGTATGCTGGCATATTTAGGTATGTAGGTAGCACATACTCACAGAATTTAGAATCATAATTTAGGATTAAGAAACTTTGGCTCCAGTCACAGATCAGTAATTTATAATCAGTATGATTTAAGGCAAGTAAAATCTCCATTTGATCATCTGACAAATAAAAATAATGGTACTTGATCTGTCTGCCATGATTTTTTAAACAAAAATAATCTGAATTAAAGAGCACCAAAAAGAGAATATTTCCAGGTAAAAGAGAATATTATATATGAAACTCTGAACACACACACACACACACACACACACACACACACACACACATATACAGCTTTCTTTTAAAAAATATAAAATAAATTCAACATGTTACTTTTAAAACCGTTCTGTTTATCTGTGTTTCATCTTAAATTTCCTTCTGAATATTTTTCAGCTGTTTCAATGGCAATTTTTCCTTCTCTTTTCTCTAGCTTTCTCCTTTCTCTACACTTTCTTACATTTCTCTACTCCTTTCTTACATTTTAGAGAGAACATTACAAGTGGAGGGTTATCCCATTCTATATCGGAAATTGATCCAATAACTACCACTGCAATAATATTTTTATTATTCTCTCCAAATAAAATGAGAGGAAAACAATACTTGTAACCAATTAGCACAGTATATCAAAGCAAAGTCCACAAATATATGTCTTTTCCTGCACTTTTGTAGGTTAGCATGCTTTATTTTTCCTGCCTGACTTCTATGGAATGAATAAGACCATGTGTGTGAATGTGCTTTGCAAGTAGAAAACCCAGATATAACTATAAAATATTGCCTTTAGGAAAGTTTAAAGTCTCTGCCATTTAACAATTAATTTTAAGTGAAGTTTCAGTATCTCTGAAATTATAATGCAAGGCTGTGGGAAAGAAGATTCATTTTGTACTCAACTTTTCAGTGGCAGGGTAATGGAATGATATAAACTGAAGTCTAGTATTCCCTATGCTTATGCTGTCATAATTTGAACACTATCTATTATCTTACTAAAGTAATGAACAGCATGAACTTAGCAGTTAGCAGTAACTCTCTTTCCTCAGAGGGGTTTGATTTTGATAGGCAAATGTATGTTATCCCAAGTGACAGTATGAAGCATGAGACTTTGACTACTAGAGTTGGAACTCCTTCCAGCCTGGAGGGGGATGGGAATAGATACTAGTGTTTGCCCCAGAAATCTTGCCACCAGGCCAGGCCAAGAAGAGGTAAAGAAGACACCATCTGCTGCATCATTAAATTATAACAAGCCTTGATATTCATTCCAGAAGCTTTGGACTTATTTGTTCTTCCTGGTGGAAGGGCAATTGTGATTGGCCCAACTAGAGAGAGTTATCATATCTTATCTTTGGCTGGTTATTATTTGATTAAAAGAGCTTCCTCCTCCTGCTCAGTTTCAAAACAGAGCGCTGGTTGGGGCATTTGTGCCTGCTGAGCTTGCCGTCATCAAAGAGACTTTTTCGGAGGTTATTGGAGTACATTATAAGTCCCTGAACCACTGACCATCAGCCTGGCTCCACAAGTAAGCATCCAGAAGAGCAAGGTTCCTGTTTTTAGGCTTTCCTTGGCCAGTGGTGGTCTCTCCAGAGCTGTGGGCTTGCTAATTGTGACTTAACTAGTTGCAAAAAACCTGCAAACACCTTCAGCATCTGAGCAGCCAGGTAACTTTTCTATATTGTTCTATTTCTTGAGTTGTCAAGAGTATGCATGAAGGAAACTCCTGTTGGGCTCAAAGGGGTGGAGGCAGCACTTTTAGATACTAGCATCTGAATGTCAGAAAAACAGAAGATAAAAATGGAGATGTTAGATTTAGAAGAGCTTAGAAATACTTCTGGCCATCCAGATCCTTTTTTGGATTCTGAAAAAGACAATGGCAAAGTCAGTGTGCTTTCTTGTATGTTATTTACCTTGGGAAAGACAACTAAATAAATAAGCTATGGCCAATTTAAGCTCTAAAGGTCTGCTTTACCATTCTCTTGGTTAGCAAACTTTCCTATAGCCAAAGATTCTTAACCTGGTCTATGAATTTGGCTTTTTAAGAAAAGATTTGGAGGATTATGTAATTGACTTCCTTCATAATCCTATGCATATTATTATTATTATTATTATTGCATTTAAAAATATATTCTGAGGATTCTTAGGCCTCAGCCATCTGCTGGAAGGGCCTGTACCATAAATAAGGGTGAGAACCCTTGCTTTAAGCTTACTGATTTTGTATACATTCCTTCCTGGTGTTTTCTTTTCACGGCTGCATCTCTGAAGGGGGAAAAAGATATTACTTCTTAAAGCTAAATTTAATTCTTTGTACTTTACCTATCTATTAATATATGAGGGATGCAAATGTGACTGTTTGTGCTTTTTACTTATTAAAACATAACCTGGAGATGCTTTGGGAAAAGTTCTCAGTTCTGAATTTTCTTTCTAAATTCTGCTTTTCTATTTCACTCGGAGATTGTATTTTATTTGAAATGTGTTTCTTTTTATTTCTACCATTTTCTAAGCTTCAGATTTTAAGTGGGTGAGGAAATTGGCCAGAAATCTGTGTTAGAGGCTTTTCTCTGTGATGAAAGCTGGAATTCTTGTAGGTGACCTGATAACTGTAACTATGCAAAGGAAGGATGAAGGGGGAGAGTTTGCATTTTTAAAAGATGCTTGGGGGGAAATAAATATTACAATATAAAGGGAAAAAAAGTAGGGTTTTTATGAGCATCATATGAAGTGATGCTTTCAACAAATTCTTTATTCTCTGAGAGTTATAAAGCAATCATTCAAATCACTATTTTTTTACTTACATTTTCTGACTGTCTTATGTTTTCTTTTACCTTGATGTCTTTTCCTGAGTTCCTATTTGCCCTTATTTGAGCTCTAACTAGGTTAAAGAACTTGGGCCATTGACCCAGAGTACTGAAATAGAGGGCAAAAGGATTTTATGAATTGCAAGTCCTGTATTCATTATGCATATGCTGTTATGACTTGAATACTTCCTATGTCCTCACTAAATTGATATTTACTTGCCAAGATAAACTTTCCCCATTGGTTTTAAGTTTGATAGGCAAGGACCTGTTGTCCCAAGTGACAATATAAAGAATTAGGTTTGGGGGAACAGGGTGACTCTAGTTCCCTGATAGATTGGTTTTAGTGTAAGAAATAGGCCATAGTTCTGGTGGCTGAAGCGATGCTGTTCCTTAAGACCAAATACAATCCTGGAGAGAGGGGCAGCACAGATTAACACAAGTGATGGGTGGTAGTTCTATCCCTTGAATAACTTTCCACATAAGGATATGGAGTCTTTAAAGTGACTTAATTTGAGGTGATTCAGTTCTCCCAGAGGCAGTATACATCTGTGGATCTCATTTCCTCAGAAAAGAAGGGATTTTTCAGGGGCATCTCACCATATTTTCTCCCCTGGGCAAAGAGGGATTCAGGCTGCTAAGTTGCGGTGCTTCTTTTTCTCCCATTAAGTTAGAGAAAAATCAGATCTGGAACAATTCTTTAGACTATGATGTATTCTTTTTTCCTTCCTCTATTGCATTGGCTTGAGGCCCCAGAATGCTAGCTATGATTCTGGCAAAAATATATCTTCTGAGCCATTTTTCTTTAGGGAATGTTTTTTAGGTAAAATGATTATTCTTTCTGATAGGAAATGGGACAATGCTACTAATAAGCCTCCTTTGCTGATGAAACTCTCAAGATTATTAAGACTAGCAAGTCCCATTTGAAATAATATTTGTTGTTATTAAACAGATGTTTCAGCAGCAGAAATGACACAGACATTACATTTTAATGATTTTTGGAAGCATAAGCTTCCAGAACACATAGGGATTAGGTTTATATAGAACTTTAGAGTTGGATATGACTTCTTTTCTATAACTTCTGCCCTTTGATTTTTAGTCTTGCTTCTGTTACCAACCACAAGCTCTCTCTGATAATCAACAAACTTCTATTAAAGTACTATATGCAAATGATAATGCAGATTATGGAAATACAATGACAAAAACAGTTCCTACCCTAAGGAAGGCTGCATTCTATCAGGGGAGATAACTTGTGTACACATAAATGTGTATGAAATACATACAAAGTAATTTTTTTGGGGAAGTCTATAATATTTGAAGGGGGAAGGAAAAGGAAGGGGAGACTTCATGTTCAAAAGTGATACTTGAATAGTTTTTGATTTTTTTTGTCCTTAAAAATATTTATTTATTTATTTTAAATTGTATTTTATTTTTTTCAAATACATGCAAAGATAATTTTAAAAAGGCACCTTCACAAAACCTTGTGTTTCAAATTTTTCTCCCTCTGTCCCCTTTCCCCCTCTCTAAGACAGTAAGCAATCAGATATAGGTTAATGTGTGCAATTCTTCTAAATATATTTCCATATTTGTCATGCTGAGCAAATAAAAGAAAATCAGATCAAAAGGGGAAAAAAATGAGAAAGGGGAAAAAACCAAGCAGACAGACAATAACATAAAAAAGTTAAAAATATTATACTTTGATCTACATTTAGTCTTTATACTAAATAGTTCTTTATAGTTCTTTCTCTGAATGTGGTGAATGGCACTTTCCATCACAAATCTTTTAGAAATGCCTTGAATTGCTTCATTGTTGAAAAGAGTCAAGTCCATCACAATTGATCATCACATAATTTTGTTGTTATGGTATGTAATGTTCTCTTAGTTCTGCATTAGTTTTAGAATTAGTTCATAAGTCTTTTCAGAAATCAGCCTGCTTATTATTTCTTATAGAACAACAACATTCCATTATATTCATATAACATTACTTATTTAGCCATTCCCCAACTGAGGAGCATCCATACAATTTCCAGTTCCTTGTCACTACAAAAGGGGCTGCTACAAACAATTTTGCGCATATGGGTTTTTTTCCCTCTTTTATCATCTCCTTAGGATACAAACCCAACAGAAATAATGTTGGCTCAAAGGGTATGCATATATTTGAATACTTTAAAATGAAACAAGAGGCAGAGAGGTAATGGGAGTCCATTCTAGGAAAGGGATGCCTGTTGACTTTCACTGTTAATTATGGTACCAGTGACCCATTCTTCTATTTACATCTAGGAGAAAAAAGGGGTATTAATATTGCTCTCACTCCATTCCTAACTTGGATTTTTGTGTGGTTGGGTTGTTTTGGACTTTTGTTTGTTTGGATCCATTTTTTTTTTTTTATTATAGCTTTTTATTTACAAGTTATATGCATGGGTAATTTTACAGCATTGACAATTGCCAAACCTTTTGTTCCAATTTTTCACGTCCTTCTCTCCCCCCCCCTTCCCCTCCCTCCCCCCTCCCCCCAGCCTTCCCCAGATAGCAGGTTGACCAATACATGCTAAATATGTTAAAGTATAAATTAAATACAATATAAGTATACATGTCCAAACAGTTATTTTGTTGCACAAGAAGAATCGGACTTTGAAATAGTGTACAATTAGTCTGTGAAGGAAATAAAAAATGCAGGAGGACAAAATATAGGGATAGGGAATTCTATGTAATGGTTCACAGTCATCTCCCAGAGTTCTTTCACTGGGTGTAGCTGGTTCAATTCATTACTGCTCTATTGGAACTGATTTGGTTCATCTCATTGCTGAAGAGGGCCACGTCCATCAGAATTGATCATCATATAGTATTGCTGTTGAAGTATATAATGATCTCCTGGTCCTGCTCATTTGTAAGTCTCTCCAGGCCTTTCTGATGGATCCATGTTTTTATGGGTAAAGATAATTCTGAAGGAGATAATATCCCACTATTCATGTAAACCAGCCACTTTTCTGTAATTCATTATCTTAGAAAATTGCCCAGGACACTGAATAACTAAGTGAATTGCCCATAATCACACAGACATTAAGAACAAATAGTTCTTTCTAATCCCAAGACTTGCATATACATATGCTAAATTGTACCAGAATCCAGCTCCTGGCTGTAATTGGTCAACAAACATTTATTAAGCATTTACTATGTCTTAGACATAGTATGGACAGAAATATAAAAGTAGGATTGTTGCTGCTCTGAAGGAGCTTACAAAATAAATGTAGTACATAATGATTGGGATAAGAGGTACTTAATAATTGGAAGAATCAGAAAAGGTTTCTTGAAGGAATTGGTGTTTGACTTGATACTTGAATGAAGTTAGGGTTTAAGAGATAGAGATAAGTAGGGAGGAGTAATCTCTTTATGCAAGGGCATGGAGAAGAAAGTTTGAAGGAAGTGCTTGAGGACCAGCTATGAGGCCATCTTGGTTGAAGATTAGCTAGAATAAAGAGTCAGAATTTGAAGACTTTTATTAAGTCTACTGAGGAGTTTCTATGTGATTCTAAGACAATGGGGGAGTTAAAGCTTCTTGAACAGAGGTGCTCTTTAGTCATAATTTGGTAGTTATATGGCAGCTCCAGTAACATTAGATGCAAAAATACTTTTACAAATACCTTTTTGACCAATTTCATTGTTTAGTTTGCTCATTTCTGCTCAGTCAAAATGCATTGTCAACTGTTTTCTCCCTCTTTATCCTTTTCCCCTAGTGCAATCATTTGTTTGATCTCAGGTGTGACCTTAGGGCTAATCAGGTGTGATTAGCTCTTATATCTTAGCAGGAAGAATATAAGAAGCTCCTGTTTGAGCCAGTTTTTGACTCAGTATCTAATGTACCTCCCAGCATTCTGATTGCCTCACTGGATTTTCTGCTTGTTTCAGATTCCTGCCTTACTGCTGCCTTGATGCTTTGTATGACTGCTGCTTGTATGATTCCTTCAGCCCTCATCTTGTCTGCTTGAATTCCTGAAATAAGCACTGTGACCTCTGCCAACCATGAGCCCCTACCATTACTTGGGTTTCTAAGTCTAATATCCCACCAAGAGCTACTCCTGTCTTCTCAATGCACAGACCTGATGCAACTTTAACCTCCATAACTCTCTGAGCTTACAGTTTACATTAATACATTAGTACTATAGTACTAGTACATAGTAGTACATTAGTCCTGTCAGAGACAGGACCTGAGAACAGTTGAGCTAGAACGGTCCTTTCGAGATTGCAAATCCAACCCCTTTGTTCTATAGACAAGGAAAGTGAGACCCTGAAAGTTATTATATCATGCCCAAAGCTACTGAGAACTGTAGGCATACCCTAGATTATAGAACTCAGATTCACAACCCCAAATTGGTGCTTTTTCCACTCTTCTCAGTGGCTTCAGTAGAAAATGGGAAATTGTGCGCAGTAAAAGACTGACTTCAGGTGCCCCTCTGCAAAATTATCAGTTTAATTTTTTACCCCCTCCAGTTTCTAACAGGGTCTTTTCTTCCCTGTAATGTCTTTTCTCTCTACTTCCTTTTCCTATCCAGTTAGTCCCCAGTGTCTTTACATAGCCCAGGGGTTCAAAAGAAAATTCACAGGAAAGTATTAATGTCTGAAAATGATGGAATGTAGTGTTCTCTCCTCAAAATGATATGTGCTTTAAAAAAAATGATGTTCATTTAAACCAAAGAATTGAAACTCTCACATTAAAATGTTAAGAATTGTGGCAGATGATAGGGGAGATAATTTCAGGCAATAAGAGGGAATAAAGTGAGTGTTTTCCCAAGATACCTTGAGAGGTTATGAGGCTGTCTGCCTATTTAGAAAGTAGACTTGCTCCTGGACACCAACAGATATTGATATCTGCCTTGAAACAGCCTTTATAATCATCACTACTGCCTAAAGATTATTTGAAATAGATGCACAGCCACATTCTGTTCACCAGATGTAGAACCTAACCTTATTCACTTTGCCCTAAGTGACTCATTTATTTCATACCAACTCCAATATATGGTGGTCTATCTTTACTTTCCTGGCTACATTTAATTTTCCTTTTGTGAACTGTCAGGGGAAGGCCCTGAAACAATTCATCTAAAGGAAAACAAAGTATTTAGCATTTTTAAAAGACATTTTGAAAGTTATTACTCTTCATGAGATAAGCCCATGTCCTAAAATTTGAAATTTGTAAGTTACATTGAAAGAAAGATTGGTAAAGGACCTGCTTGCAATATTATAAAGTAGAAAAAAAATTGGTATTTGATTTCATCCTCCTTCCCTCCCTTGCCTGGACCATTTCTTCCTTCCTGATTCTCATCTGACCTCAACTCTCCCAAGGGAAACTCTTGCTCTTAGCTGGCTTTCAACTAATTCCTAGGGCTATACTAGCTAATTTTTGTTATTATTAATCATCACCTCACATTTATATAGCATTTTAAAGTTTGCAAATACTTTCCTCACAACAACCCTGAGAAGTAGGTACTATAAGTATTACACCTATTTTAGAATTAAGGAAACTGAGATTCAGGAAAGTTGTGACTTGCTTATATTCAGTCAATTAGAACATATACTGAATCTCAGCTTTCTGCTCTCTAATAGTCTTTTGATTCTATATACTACATCATCTCTGTAGGAGCAAACTGACAATAGCTGAAGGTATGATGACTTCCAGATAATTTAATGTACTTTCAGAAGGAACTCTTAGAAACCAGACTGATTTTTATACTCAAGGGGATAAAGATTATGAGTGGGAAAAAGGCAGGAGGAGTGGTTAGTTTAAAACCAAACTAAACCACTCCCACCATCACCACCACTGCCACCACCATCTCGATTTGCAGCCAGGGAACCCATATTCCCATCATTTCGATTGTGACGTTATTAGCTAAATGACTTTAGATAAGCCATGTCACTTCTCTGAGTTTGTTTTCCTATTAATAAATTAAGGAATTTAGATTACATAATTTCTAATCACACAATACTCTAACATTGTATAATTTAAATAAAATACAGAATGCCATAGTAAGTAGAATAGATAGTTGGGGAAGAGTAAGCTTAGTCCTTCCCAGTCATCCCATGTAAATGTTTGGAAAATCTTTCTTTGTTAACTCAGGAATAATGAAATTCAATTTTGTGAATTAAGTAGGGAGAACACTGGGTCTAGAGTCAGAGAGCTTGAATTCATACCTTAATCTCTGATGTGTACTATATGTGTGATCTTGGATAAGTCCTTTAACTCTCAGACTTCTATTTTTTAATTTGCAAAATAAGAGGGGTGAACAAGCTTGCCTCTGTGATCCCTTCCAACTCTAAGTTTATGATCTGAATTATGTCAGGATATAAGAAATGAAGTGAAGAAAGAAATGGCAAACTGCTTCCATGTCTTTGCCAAGAAAACCCCAAATCGAGTCACCAAGAGTTGGACATAACTCAATAGACTCAACAACAAAATAAGAAATAATAGGCTAAAGGAAATCTTTTCTAAATACAAAGTTAAATTCCAAGGTGAATTATTTCCACAAGGGTCATAATGGGAAAGTGAAATCTTATTTAAAATAGAAATCTCAACCATATCTTATCTATCCCTCAGGAACTGTTTTACCTTGAGATGAAGTATAGAACCCAGTCTGCCAGCCTTCAGAGTCAGCCTTGGAAGCAAATGGTCTTAGTTTTCACACTGAGTCCCTTCTAATTAAAATCCTCCATCATTGTTCTGATGCTGCCGGAGCAACACTCCCCATCCCCCTCCCCTAAGTCAGCAGGCAGACATAATTTTCCCCCTCTGCTGGGACTGCTTGCTTCCAGAACTTTGAATTTGCCATGAACTAGTCCTTTTGCAATGAAGTATAGTGGTTATTGAAGTTCTGTTTCCATATAATTTAATCCATAGCCCTACTTAGAGATAAAGATTGCCCCAAATAAGATGAATTTGAAAGAAAACAGCAACCATTTTCTCATAAAGCAGCAGTTTTTCAGATGAAAAGAATTCCTGGCTCCTCTGGTATGTGGGATGGGACTTTAATTAATCGGGGGTGGGTGTGAGGAGTTGAAGGGCATACCTATAAAGTTTTGCTGGATTTTTGGAATGAATACCAAGAAAGAAGGCACACAAAGATGACAGAGAAAAGTCTATGGATATTAGTGCCTCAAAGCAAAAGACCTGTATGAAGCAGAAAGAGAATTACAAGTTCAGGGAGCTAGACCTTAGAGATCATAATATTCCTACCATTAATTAATTAATTAATTATTATTATTTTTGTAAATGAAGAAGAGGAACTTGAGAAGGGGATCATTGAAGTGATTTTGCCTAAAGGTCACACAGTTAATAAGTATATATGGGGACTCTTCTTATCAATGGCTTCTATGGGGCAAAGACTATTAATGGAATCTTTGGTTCAAAGAGCACAGACATTTTCATCACTTTATTTGCATAGTTTACTCTTTTATAATCTGTTGAATCATTAGCTCTTTTGACTCTGTTGACAATAAGAAAATGCTTTTTAGTCTCAAAGTGCTCACCCTGTATTCTTGAGTTACACATGGACAGAAACAGGTCCTTAAAATCCCCACCCGGTTGACCAAAATCAGGAATGGTAGCTCTAAGAATAGTATTCACATGGCATGGTTTGCTGTTGAGTCATTTTTCAGGCATGACTGATTCTTTGGGACCCCATTTGAGAGTTTTTGTTTTGTGTTGTTGTTGTTGTTTTTTGGCAAAGATACTGGAGTGGTTTTCCATTTCCTTTTTTAGCTCTTTTTTTTTTTTTTTTTTTTACAAATGAGGAAACTGAGGCAAACAGGATTAAGTGACTTTTCCACAGACACATACTTAATCAGTGTATGAACCCAGATTTGAACTCAAGAAGAGTAGTCTTCCTGGCTCCTTGTCCAACACTATCTGCTGTACTACCTAACTGCTCCACATGAGATGGTACCTATAATTAATTCAACCTTGCTATGCCAAGATCATAGATTTGATGTTGAATAGGATCTTTACTTCTTATGTCTTAAGTATGTCACATTTTTGTCAAAGGATCATGGGTTTAGAACTGAAAATTACCTTAGACCCATCTAGTTCAATTCATTTATTTTATAGATGAAGACATTGAAACTCAGAACTTAGCAATTAGTGATCTTGAGATCATATAAGTAGCAAGCTATATAGGTAGGATTTATATAGGAACACTCTGGTTCCAAATCCATTGTTTTTTTTTCTTTATGTCAGTCTTTCTCAGCAGCACCATTTTTTTTCCTGCAGATTCCTTCATTAGCTGTGATTTTCCTACACAGTAATGAGGAATAATGAGAATCTCATGCATGCGTCCATTCAACTCACTAGTTAAATGACAAGCATTTGGCAGTCTTAGGAAGCAAATCATAGTTAATTTATTTTTACTCATGTTTCTTTGAATTTCTTCACCTTTATCTTTTAGAGGATAGCAGATCACCACCAAAATTCTCCCCCCAAACCAAGATTCAGTGAATTGATCTTTATCAAAAGACTTATTGGCAGTCCCAATAAAAGCTTCATCTTTCAAACTTGTTGAGTTGTCTGGGATTATTCATATCAAATTTGTGTAAGGTCCTGGAAAAACAATTTTAAAAGGTCTCTGTCCACTTACATTTTGTTGGAATTATTATCTGCTTTACCTTAGAGACTGTTTGGTGCAATCACATTTTTTCAGATGGGGAGCATTTCTAATAGAAAGATCATCAGTTTTAGAATCAGAAAACTGAGTTCAAATCCTGTTTCTCTTACAAGCAATTTTGTGGGTCGTCTGATCTCTCTGCTTCCTTAGTTTCCTTCTCTTTAAAGTGATATGGGGTGTGTGGGGGGGGAGGGGGGAAGGAAGGGGAGGAAGAGGCAATTAGGTAGTGGGGTAGATAGAGCACCAGCTTGGGAGCTAGGGGGACCTGAGTTCAAATCTAACTTCAGATACTTACTAGCCTTGTGACTCCAGGCAAATCATTTAATCCTTGTTACTTAAAAAAAAGTACTGGATTAGATTAGAAGATTTTTAGGGTCCCTTCCAGTGCTAATATTCTATTGTTTGAAATAATTCAATAAGCTAAAGACTTTTTAATTTTAGGTCATCAATTTCTCCAAGAGATCATAAGACCAAGGCTAATTGAGATCCCAAATTGGGAACAATTATCCTGCCATTCTTCAGCTCACAGCTGAGTGAGCCATTTCAGAGTAGGTTAGGGTCTTCTCCCTCTTCCAGATGCAAGCTAGAAGATCTCCCTTCCTAGAAGAAATCAGTTCCTTGATTGAGAGAGGAGTCATTTTGCTAGGGCTGGACAGTTCAAAACCAGGAAGTTTCATAGCCTCTCAAAAAGGGCTTTCTTTCCATTCATGAAATCTATGATGAATTCATGAAAATCTAGAAGGTCATCTATTGCAGGATGTAGAAACAACTAAAATAAAAGCCACCCATACCTGTTCCCTTATTAGTTCCACTGTGTTTTATAGTCCATAATATAATTTTGATAGATAAAAGTCATTCTTGGGTTAGCTCAAGTCACCAATTCTATTTATAACTAGCCTATAATATGTGATGAACAATTTAGACATTTAAATCATTGTGGCTTTTAAAATGGTACTTCCTCCATGACAGAACTGATTTTGCTCAAGAACCCTAGATGCTCCTGGGATTATATAGTAGAATTAGAGAAGAGAATTGACAGAGGTGACTAAATTTATCATATGTATCCAATTCATTTATTCACATTCATTCATAAAACATCTACTATATACTAATCACTGTTATATTACTTAAAAGAATAGATGGGGGAATTCCTGTAATCAAGTAAATAAGCAGTCAGATCCTGTATTGTAGCCTTTCAGAAGTAAAGATTCAGAATTGGAAGGGACATTGAAAGCCATCTAGGCCTACTCAGACATGAACCAGAATTACCTATCTTCCATATACAACATCCCCAACAAATGGTCTCTTAGCATTTTCTTAAACACCTCTAAAAAGGGGAGCACTCACAAGTACAAGGGCAGTTAGTTAGTACAGAGAATGGGGTACCAGACTTGGAGTCAGGAAGATCTAAATTTCAAGCTAGTCTCAGAACTTATTAGTTGTGTGACTCTTAACAAATCATTTACCTTCTGTTTACCTGAAGATAATAATAATGCCTATCTTTCAGAGTTGTTAAAAGGAAAAAAAAGAGATAACATTTGTAAAGCATTTATCACAGTTACTGACATATTGTTAGAACTAAATAAATATTAGCTATAATTTGAATTATATTATTATTATTATTACTTCCTGAATCAGCTCATTCTTCTTTTGCTCATAGTTCAAAATACATCACACCTCTAGGTAAATGAAGTAAAGAGTTTTACATAGAAGGTGACACAATTCAATTAGCTAGAGACAGAGATAGATAAAAATAAATAAATATCTATATAATCTTCTATACTACACACACACACATATATAGATAGATATATAACCTGTTATATATCTCTATTATATATAAAGTAGCTATTGAAGTTTTCTTTACATGAAAGTTTCTATTATAATATTTGTGAAACAGACTTAAATCTGGAATGGATATTACTATATGTCCAAGAAAATATTTGATAAATAGACTTTCAGCTCCTTGAGGGAAGTAACCATGTCCCCTACAAAGCCTTATGCATAGAAGATGCTTTATAAATATTTGTAGATGATGATGACATAGTATATATACAGATTTGGGAAAGAACAATTTCCTGGCACATAGATATATTCCTATGATAATGCTTATTAATTTTTCATCTTTTCAATTTCTCATTGAATTATTCAAAGGAAATGAATTCTTTTTTTTTTAAATGAAGTAAGTTTTGCAGACTCAACAGTTCTGTTCTGACTTACTAGTAGAATCTGTACTGTTGAAGGAGAGCTTCTATAATATGGTAGCCAGGAAAAACTTCCTAATTGCTATTATCTCTCTGTAAGCATCTAGTTCTCTTTCTGTTTTTGTAATGATTCTGTTTCTTATTCTTGGAATTTTATTGGGACTTAAAGGAAGGTAGGTAGGTGAGTAGCCGAAACAGAGGAAAGAGAATATGTGGAGCAGCCAGAGAAAATGCTTGCAACTGAGAGATAGAGTCTTGTTTGTGGAATATAGTATCATAGCATTAGAGCTGGAGGGAAAAATAGAGGCCATCTAATCCTAGTCCATCACTTTATAAATGAAGAATAAACCTTATGAGACCTCTGACATAATTTTATAAAATAATATTTTATTTTTCCCACAATTACATGTTGAAATAATTTTTAAACATTAAAAAAAAATTAGTGTCAAATTCTATCTCCTCCTTCTTTCCTCCGATGTGCAATCATGTAAAACATTTCTATATTAGTTATTTTGTACAAGACTCAAATAAAAAAGAGAATAAAAGAAAATGAAAAGTAGGATGCTTTTATCTCTATTCAGGCAGTATCAGTCTTTTCTCTAGATGCAGATAGATGTTTCATCATTAGTCTTTTGGGATTGTCTTGAATCATTGTATTGCTGGGAATAGCTAAGTCATTCACAATTCTTCATGGTACTATATTGCTGTTACTATAATGTTGTCCTGGTTCTGTTTACTTTGCTATGCATCAGTTCATTAACTTTTTTCCAGATGAAATCATCCTGCTTGTCATTTTTTTATAGCACAATATTATTCCATTATAATCATATGCCAGAACTGGGTAGGTAAGGATATGATATCCTATGTGGACAGAGGGAGGTGGGAAGACCTTCCAGATTTCTGCCAAAACAGAAAAGATTGCCATTTATATTCACTCTGAATAAATCTAAACAATAACCAACTGGGATTTGGATTGAGACCTAACAATGACAGAGTGATTTGGGTTTAAGGTATAGTAAGAGAGACAGAGAGGGGAGCAGGGAGGGAGGAAGGGAGAAAGAGAGGGAGGGAGCGAAAGAAAGAAAAATCAATGTATAAATCAACTATTGAATTTAGTTGGGTCTTTAGCGGGGCAGCTATACTCAAAGAGGTTGTTGTTTGTCCTTCATTCTTGAAGAGGACTATGACATCAGGGAGATGATAGCATAACATGCAAGTGAGTTAGATTGAAGAGAGGAAATGTTGTGTGACGTCACCAGCCTCACTTTGTCCTCCAAAGTCATTTGGGTCCAATGGCAAGATCACGATGACTACAGATGACTCTGGTTGCAGTAAGAAACTTTGACCTTTTAAAGCTAAATAGGTCTGAGTTTTACTGAGGCAATGCCCATTCAGTGATTAAGACTAGGTAAACTTCAAGGCAAAGAATAGCCTCTTTCTTCCAATCCCCCCCAAAATCCAATTTTTGTCCTAGGTTATATAGCTGGAATATTTTTGATAAGACTACTTGTTTCAAATTCTTTGGTGGAATTCCATTATACGCCATGATCTTAGAATTATAAAATGTTAGAATTTTAAGTATCCTTAGAACCCAAGACTCAGAGAAATGGTAAGTTATTCAATTTATCACTGGCAGAGTTATATGATTAGAATCCAGACTTCCTCACTTGTAATATTCTCTTTAAAATATATTGTTCTCTGTTGAGGTTTTCTTGAGATCTCTGAGAGCAGCCTTCCTTTCAGTTCAGTAATCACCACAGCCAGGGATTAAAATCCAAATCCTTTATTTTTTCCTTCAAAGTCTGATCTCCTTCACTTGGGGCTCAGCTAGTTTTCTTAGAGGCCCATCTCTCTCCTTGGTTCTGAGAGGTTGAGCTCCTGTCTCCTACTTTGTCCTCTGAATCTCTCTGAATCCAAAGATTTGTACTTCAGCCTCCAGCCACAACAAAGGTGGAAGATGGAATGAATCTGTCTCTGCCTCTGAGAACTTCTAGTGCACTTGTCTTTTTTAGCCCTGAGAGCTTCTAACTTATATTCTCCACACTGAGTATACACCAATCATTATATCACACTGGAAATCAATGCTAAACTAGATTTAACCATTGTCTCAATTCCATTTAGCACCTTGTTTCAAGTTCTGGCCCATAACATCTCCTTGTAGGATTAAATTAATCATATTGAACCATGCTAAATTAGATAACTATTGTCTCTATCAATTCCACTGACTGAGTACCTTGTAAAAGAATCCTTTGTTGCAAGTTCAGAGTTCTGGCCCATAACACTCACTCAGCTTTGTTCTTCCCCCACCCCACATTAACTATAAGTTATTCCCTACCTTTTAAAAGTAGTTTTTATGGGGGGGAGGGAAAAGTAAGAAAAATACATATAAGAGAAGAATCATGAGGACTATAACAACCCATAGAAACCAACAAATCCTAAAACTTATACAGATAAGGAAATTGGGACCCAGACAGGGTAAATGACTTGCCTGAAGGTCATAAAGCTTTTTATATAAGTCAAAACCACAAGCTAAACCTAGTTCTAATGATAAATTCAGTGTTTTTTCCACTAAAAGCCATGAGATAGAATCTTTCTTTTAGAGAATGGTGAAAGACATTTGAATATTCTTGCTAATACTTCTGAGTTTTTTGTGTTACTAGAGAATGGGAAATTTCTAATCCTCATTCTTACTAATTGGAGCAGAAAGAGTAGATTAACTATTTTATCTCCTCATAATAGCTGTGGCTCATACATCTATGCTCAAAAACTATGTCAGGTCCCCAATTGCACCAGAGCAGTGCCAACCAGATTGCTTCTGTCTAGCAGAGCATGATAGAAATCCCATCTTTGTTTGAGGTCCTCTCCCTGCCCATTACTCACTAGGAGTCCAATCCCTGCATCACCCTAGAGAGGGGGAATGGATATTTTTCTTAAATGCTGAAATTCCATCTCCTAACCATTTGAATTGCTGAATTGCTGAGTGCAAATTCAGATTAATCCACTTACTCTAAGAGGCTGCATAAGGTTTTTTGTACCAGATTAGACCAGTAATTAAATCTTACTTTTTAGACTACAGCCAGTAATTCAGATTCTCATCTCATATCCTTAATTTAAAAAAAAGTGAAGTCTTTCAGTTAGAGGTTTGATATGGGTTGGGAGGTAATTAAATACATCCCTTCCTCTGATGTTGGTTCTTTGAGGCTCCCTTAAATACTGAAATCTTGAAACAAAATCCTTCAACTGTTGGCTCTATCATAGGCATGTGGAAAGGTAGAATGATATAGTTGGAAAGGACTTTGGAAGTCATTTATTCTCCATCACATTATAGAAAAGGAAGCTAGAAAAGGAAACTAAGACAAGATGGGACTTGATCAGAATCAAATAGTTCATGTGAAAATTAGGCTTAGAATTAAACTCTCCTGACTATTATTCCTATATCTGTTTTTTTTCCCCCTCTACTGAATTAGTAGATTAGTACCTAAGAGAGTAATCTGTCTAGAGATCCTCTAGCACAGAGGAACTTTAATTTGTGTCATGAACCTTTTTGGTAGTTCACTGAGGGGATATAAACCTCTCTAAAATATGTTATTAAAATTTATAATAGGAGAAAATGCTAAATTTCAGAGATTATTGAAAATAAAAATGCAATTTTTTCCCATCCAACTTTTTGAATCTCCTCTGGAATCCCTTGGACATCTATCGACTCAAGATTCAGAGTCCAACTATAGCACAGAGTTAATAATAGAGGAAATTCAATTTCTTTAATTAAACTCTCCTACAATGTCTAAAGAATCATTGTAAGTAAAGGCCAAGAATATAAGTAAGCAGTTATTCACAATTCCTTGCAAAAACCACATTTCCCTTTCATGTCTCCTTTTTTATCTAACCAAGCCAGGTCTATAAGTAACCATTTATAATAGTCCTTTGAATTGTCTAGCTGACATATAGAACAAGTCCTTTGCATATAATGGGTATCTAGGAAATGATTAGGCTTAATTAACAGTGAAGTGTACAGATTGGTTCTTGATGATCAACTTAAGATTTCTCTTTTCCTGAAAGTTAGAGACATACTCATTAAAGTTGAATAAAAGATTTGAGAATTCTGCTAAGGTTTAGACACTTATTAACCCATTCATTTATCATCTATGATGAGTATTTGATTAATGTAGGCTTCAGCTGTACCAATCAATCAATATTTATTAAACACCTATGATGTGCTAGTTACTGTGCTAAGCATTGGAGGGAAGCAAATAAAAAAAAAAAAAAAGAAATATAGTGCCTAGAGTCAAGAAGTTTACAACCTAATGGGGGTAGACAATACATAAAAGGAACTTTTGGGAGAAATGGAATAGTGAAGCGAACAGAGGCAGGGACAAGATGGGAAGGTAAAAGTAGTCCCAAATATTGTAGTCAGGTGAGAAACAAGATGTTTTGAGGTATATATGTTCCCTCCTTTTGTGGAAATTTGGGATATTTTGGTTCCATCCTCTAATCAGAGATATAGAAGAAGTGATGAAGTACAATTTCAGGACTAATAATGAGGTTTTCCCAAAAATGACCTTCCTGGCATATGGTGGAAAAGTCAGAGAAATTCCAAAGTGATGAAACTATTTTCAGTGCCCACTTTGAACTGGGCCTATAAAGAAAGGAGGAAAACCTCAGAAGCAGACTCAGAAGTGTTACACAAAATTAACTGTGAGGTAGGTAGTTCAAGTGATTGAATATAAATCCATCCTCACTGCTTAGCATCCATTTTACATGTAAATAAGGAGGTGATAGTCTACTTGTACTCTGCCCTGGTCAGGCCACATACAGAGTAAAGTATGCTAATCTGAGTGCCAATTTAGACTCCTTTACTAACAATTTGAGTAGTCCCATGGGACTGTTGTTAGTAAAGGAGTCTAAACTGGAGATTTACCATCTACCTGGAGAAATAGGCTCTTCAAGTATTTCTTTTTACTGGAAGTCTTCAAGCAATGGTGGATGACCCCTTTTCTGGCATATTATACTTGAGATTTTTTCAGGTCTTTTCAGGTCTGGATTAGACTAAATGGATACTGAAGTTCCTTAAAATTCTCAAATTTTATGTGTCTAAATCTCTGATTTTAGAGGACACCCAAATGTTCTCTGACCAATTAGGTTATTTGCCTATGTTGACACATGTTATTGTTTGTTCTTCAGTCTCAAAGACACCATGGTATCAGCGAGCTGATTCAATGACAAGCAAGTGAATTGTATTTACATGAGGGAGGGCTGTGCAAGGTCACTTGCCTCACCTTCCTCTCCAGATCCATCTGGGTTCAGTGGTCAGATATAGATCAGAACTACTGGAGAAGGTCCTGGATGAAATGGGAGACCTTGGCCTTTTTTACACCAAGGTCTTCAACAGGTCTCAGTTTGACTGAGGTCCCACCCATTCAATGATTAAGGCTGAGAAGCAATTGAGGCAAAGAATCTCCTTTTTCATCTAGTCCAAAAAAAATCTAAATAAAAATTAATTAATTAATTAACCTGGGAGGAGAAGATACTTAGGGTTTCTGGCCAAAGCAGAAATGATTACTATTTACTTTCAATCTGAACCCCAAGGACCAAATAGGGCTTGGCTTAGAATCTACTGGTTGTCAATTAGAATGAGATTGGTTTTTTGTGTGTGACTAGTAGATGTTAGAACTCAGATATTTTGACCCTCAATCTTCTGTCCTTTCTCCAGTACACCATAGTTCAATGCCAACTTATAAGTAGAAAACTTAAGTGGGCATTAGACGATACCTAAGATTCTAGGAGTGAAGATGGGTTTACATGATTTAGCCATACTCTTTCATCACTTCCACTTGTGCAATGGGAAAATTAGTACTTTGAGTTGAATCTGTGGCCAGGGAGGAAGGCTCAACATTTCGGCAAACTGTTTGATACAGGAATTGAGTCAGTGACCTTGATCTCATTAAATTATCTGTGCTATGTGGATTTTCAACCTTTCTCCTTGATGTTTGGTATCAGCTACTGTCAGAAATTGGAGATGAGTAGGTGGCCCAGGAATTTTTTGCCAGAGGGCAGCTCTTGTGTTATGTCCCATTCAACTGTCTGCTGGGATTTGATGCAAACACATCACCTCAGCTTTTCTTTATGCAGACCCTTGAATCATCTGAAAGATATTTGAACAAGTGCAATATCTCTTTGAAATATTACCTTATCTGCCATCTCCAATGTGAACTAACACTGTGCTAGCATAGCACTTAGCAGAAAATCAGGTATTGTAATCTTATAACAGCTCAGGAGAGCTAATAAATTTCCAGCAACCTAAGCCCACCAGATAATAGTTTTAATCCTAGTTTCACTCAGAATTCACAGCTCAATTCTCTTCATTAGCATTGCTTTTATACTTGGGAGCCATTGAACAGGTGTGAAGAATCCACTGATAGAGGTTGCCTAAGCAGGTTTTAAAAGCAGAATTTCCATGAGATCTGCTTTCAGAGGGGAATAAAAGTATTATCTTTACTTTAAAGGGACTTTCTACTTTACCTTTTGGATGATAGGGGGTGAGGATAGGTGAAAGATGCTGTCCTGTATAGTCGCTTTAGCATTCTTTCATTTTATTAAAATTGAGCCAAATGTGATCTGCATCCCTCCAGGAAATCTTTCCTGCCTCTTCAGCCCAGACTCAGTACTCTTTTTTTCTAAATCACCAAAATACTTCATTTTTGTACCAATTATTTGGTAGTTTATATAACTTACCATTTTAAAAAAATGTTTTATTGGTGTTTATTTTTACTTGCCATTTCTCAATATAGTCTTTTCCAATGAATCCCCTTTTTGTTACAAAGAAAATCAGGTAAACAAAAATCCTTCCAATGGAAATCTCTTTTGACATTATAGCAACATTCTGTCCCTATCACTGTAATGCCGGAGAAACTGAGGCAGGAGAGAGATTAGAGAGTTTTTAATATTTTATTAATGGGAGAGTATAATTGATGGGACAGGACTCTCATCTCAAATTATCCAGTCAGACAGAGATAAAGATATACTGGGACCAAGGAATCCATGTTGATCCCAGGGCTGGAGGAGATTGTCATCTCAAAGAATCCAGTGTCCAGCATACAGCCACCAGCGCCAGCCTCCAGCAATGAATGGAGGAACCCCAACTTCTTAAATACCTTTTTATTAAACAAAGGAAGGGGTGAGAAGCACGGGAAAACTTCTGTAAGGATGGGGGAGGCCATAAATCCTAAAAAACCCAGAGACAGGATGTCTGAATACACAGAAATAAAGATATCAGTGAGGTATTTTGGAATATTTTAGAGGGATATTGTAAATTCTTGAGGACAGAAAAGAGTCACAAGGTCTACTTGTCTTAATGGTCCAGAGGGGGGTTTACAACTAAGGGGATTGAGACAAGGAAAACTAGTGCAAGGAAACTGAGTCAGGACAATTAAAGAGAACTGTGGCATAACATCACTTCCCTACCTTTCTGTTTTTCATTACCCATTCTTCAGACTACTTTTCAAGTTCTGACTCCAACACTAGCTATGTGGTCCTAAGGATGTCAGTTTTTTAACAGCAATATCAAACACCTTAAAATACTAGTTATATATAGAAGGGAGGGGAAAGGATGTACACACTTTAAATAAAATATGATCCTTTCCCGCATAGATCATGAGGTTTAGAAGGGGATGCAATACAGACATAGCAAACTGAAATATACCATGTTTAATAACTGCATTTGAGAGTTGCAAAATAGAATGCTATGTAATGTCTTAGAGGGAAGATCATTACCAACTGGGAGGAACAAAGAAGGTATTTGGGTTGAGTTTTAAAATATGACCTGGAATTCAATAGCTGAAAAGGATGTAACAGAGCATCTTGTCTCCAAAATTAAACAAACAAATAAACAATCAAACCCCAAACAAATAGTCTGAGCTAAAGCAAAGAGAGAGGTGAGGCAGTTAAATTTTGGAGGACACAAAGAACTTCAGTTTTCCTAGATCCTACTGTAATGTCTGCATTAGCTCTCTGGAGGACCTCAGGATCAGCTTGAGTCCTTGGTCTTAGTGGAGGAGTGAAGAAGGCAGGAGGGCCACCATGAGGCTGGTCAAAGATGGAATCCTGGAGCCTGAAGTCTTCTCTATGTCTGTGGCTGAGAGAGTCTTCTGTGTCTGATGCTCCCTTAAATAACTCAGTACAATTACATCACTACAACCTACTGAGCATGCACAACTATTATATCACCATAGAGAACCATTATCTCACATTAAGTAGGTGCTTAACTCTAAGCACCATGCTGACCTAGATTCAAATACACCTTTTCAGAGTTCCGGCCCACTACACCATACTGTGTGGGAAGGGAAATAATATGAAATAAGAAAGGAAGGATAGTCCCAGATTAAGGAGAGCCTTGAATGCTGGCATTTTTTTTTTTTAATTAAAGCTTTTTATTTTCAAAATATATACGTGGATAATTTTTCTACATTGACCCTTGCAAAACCTTGTGTTTCAATTCCCACCCCTGTAATGTTCTGTTTCAGTTTTCTTGGGGTCTCTGGGCAGCCTTCTTTTCAGTTCAGTAATCACCACAGGGGTAGCCAGGGGTTAAAGTCCAAATTTTTTATTATCTCTTTCAAAGTCTTGTCTCCTTTCCTGGGGCCCAGTTAGCTTTCTTGGAGGCCTTATCTCTTCTCTTGATTCTGAGAACTTGAGCTCCTGTCTCTCTTCTCTGGCTTCTGAATCTCCCTAAATCCAAAGGTTTATGCTTCAGCCTCCAGCCACCACAAAGATGGGACAATGGAATGAATCTGTCTCAGCCTCCAAGAGCTTCTAATGTATGTATTTTCTCTGCCCTGAGAGCTTCCCCTCTGTGACTCTTAGGCCCTGCTTCCACATTGAGTATACACCAATCATTATATCACTAGAAAACCATTATTTGTTGTAGGATTAAATCAATGCTAAATTAGATTTAATCATTTTCTCCTCAATTCCACTTAATACCTTGTTTCAAGTTCTGGACCATAACACTCCCCATTCCCTCCATCCCCTCCCCTAGATGACAAGTAATCCAATATATGTTAAACACGGTAATATATATGTTAAATCCAACATATTCATACATATTTATATAATTATCTTGCTGCACAAGAAAAATCATATCAAAAAGAAAAAAAATGAGAAAGAAAATAAAATGCAAGCAATCAACCACAAAAAGAGTAAAAATGCTATGTTGTGATCTGCACTCAGTTTCCACAGTCCTCTCTCTGGTTGTAGATGGTTCTCTTCATCACAAGATGATTGGAATTGGTCTGAATTATCTCTTTGTTGAAAAGAGCCATGTTCATCAGAATTGATTATTGAATAATCTTGTTATGTCCAATGATCTCCCGCTTTTGCTCATTTCACTTAGCATCAGTTCATGTAAGTCTCTCCAGGCCTCTCCCATTTCCCAACTTATGGGTATCCCCTTAGTTTCTAGTTTCTTGCCACTACAAAAAGGGCTGTCACAAATATTTTTGCATATGTGGGTCCCTTTCCCTTCTTTAAGATTTCTTTGGGATATAATCTCAGTAGAAACACTGCTGGATCAAAGGGTATACACATTTTGATAGCCCTTTGGCTATAGTTCCAAATTGCTTTCCAGAATGGTTGGATCAGTTCACAACTCCACCAACAATGTATTAGTGTCCCAGTTTTCCCACATCTTCTCCAACATTCATCATTATCTTTTCCTGTTATCTTAGCCAATCTGAGAGGTGTGTAATGGTACCTCAGAGTTGTCTTAATTTGTATTTCTCTGATCAAGAGTGATTTAGAGCACCTTTTCATATGACTAGAATTGGTTTTAATTTCTTCATCTGAAAATTGTCTGTTCATATCCTTTGGTCATTTATCAATTGAGGAATGGCTTGAATTCTTATTAATTTAAGTCAATTCTCTATGTATTTTAGAAATGAGGCCTTTACCAAAATCTTTGAATGTAAAAAATGTTTTCCCAACTTATTGCTTCCCTTCTAATCTTTCCTGCATTAGTTTTGTTTGTTCAAAAGCTTTTTAACTTAATATAATCAAAATTATCTGTTGTGTTCACTAACAATTTACAGTTCTTCTTTGGCCACAAATCCCTTCCTTCTCCACACATCTGAGAGGTAAACTGTTCTTTGTTCTTCTAATTTGCTTATAATATCACTCTTTATGTCTAAATCATGAACCCATTTTGAGCTTATCTTGAGCTTATATGGTGTTAGGTGTGGGTCAATACCTAGTTTCTGCCATACTAGTTTCAAATTTTCCCAGCAGTTTTTGTAAAATAGTGAGTTCTTATCCCAAAAGTTGAGGTCTTTGGGTGTATAAAACTATATTGCTATAGTCATTGACTATATTCTTCTGTGAACCTAACTTATTTCACTGATTGACTACTCTATTTCTTAACTGGTACCAAAGGGTTTTGATGACCATTGCTTTATAATATAATTTTAAGTCTGGCATAAATAGGCCACTTTCATTTGCATTTTTTTCCCCATTAATTCCCTTGAAATTCTTGACCTTTTGTTCTTCCAGATGAACTTTGCAATTATTTTTTTCTAGATCTATAAAATAGTTTCTTGGAAATTTGGTATGGCACTGAATAAATAGATTAATTTAGGTAGTATTGTAATTTTTTATTATATTGGTTCATTCTGCCCATGAACACTTGATAGTTTTCCAATTGATTAGATCTGACTTTATTTGTGAGGAAAGTGTTTTGTAGTTTTGTTCATATAGTTCCCGACTTTGCCTTGGTAAACAGACTCCCAAATATTTTATATTATTTACAGTTATTTTAAATGAAAATTTTCTTTGTATCTTTTGCTATTATAAAAATGATGATTTATGTGGATTTATTTTGTATCCTACAACTTGCTATAGTTGTGATTTTTTTAACATTTTTTAGTTGATTCTATAAATATATTATTATAGCATTTGCAAAAAAATGATAATTTGGTTTCCACATTACCTACTCTAATTCCTTTAATCTTTTTTTCTTCTCTTATTACTAAATCTAACATTTCTAATACAATATTGAATAGTAATGGTGATAGTGGGCAACCTTGTTTCACCTCTGATTGGGGATTGGGAATAATTCTAGTTTGTCCCCATTATATATGATGCTTGCTGATGGTTTTAAATAGATACTATTGATCATTTTAAAGAAAACTCCATTCATTCCTATATTTTCTAGTGTTTTTAATAGGAATGGGTGTTGAACCTGAATTTTATTAAGCAACTTGAGCCAAAAAAGGTTTGTTGAGTAGTGTAGTATCTGAGAAAAAAAAAAAAAGCTCATAATAATACTATATTTGAAGGTGTAGTCTTTTATATGAGAAATATTTTTTTTATTTAAATTAAGTCAAATTACATCTAAAACAATCTAGCTTAGAAAGAGATGTCTGAACTTGCATAGAATCCCGTATTTTTGTTTTTTTAATCTAAACTATCAGTCAAGATTGAGTAACTATGTCACTATCCAATTTCTCCAGGATCACTCCCCTCAAGTAATCTAAAGGCATTCCTCCTAGAATCTACATCTAAAATTCAAATTGATTAGGAGGTCAGGAGTACTTCTAGTAGAGTTGAAAAGAGCACTTCCCAGAATGTAGACTCTAGTTTAGATCCTTCAAAAGAATAAAAGAGATTACCCTTTAATCAATTCACTTAATAAAAGGCCTTCTCCCCCCATCCCCAGTCTATCATCCTCCTTTCCAAGGGACTTTTCCTAGAAATCTAGAAAGGACTTGAGAGAAAATTAATATTTCTTAATTTGGGGAGGAGAATGAAAAAATATTTTAAAAATATGCTTCTTATTATAATAGTTGCATGACTAACTTTTATGCATAAAATAGATTGTCTCTAAAGCTGTGAAAAGGATGGTTTGGAGCCTGAAAAGAATGGAGGTAGGTGAGAGATCTCAGATTCTTGCAACAATCCATGTGAGTGGCAATGAGCATCTCTGATTAGGGTGTTGGGAAGAGGAAAAGAGATGAAAGAATGTGGACAGAATAGATAATACATAGTCATCATAAGGAATACATCAAGTATTTTAAAATTTTATTAAATTTATAAGAAAGTCATAGTCTTAGACTGTCTCCACTTGATGTCAAAGCAATGACCTAAATAAAGAAGAGAATTAAAACAATTCTGTTTGATTTGCTTTTCTGACACTCAACATTCAATGTGATTACTGTGTGTGTATGTGTTTTTTTCCCTTCCCATCAAAGTAAATTATTGTTTTGGTGTTCTGTAGACAAAACATGATACTAGTGCTCTTATTTTGAAGGTACAGAAGTTTAGGAATGAGTCACACATGGTAGAATTAATATAAACTGGAGCTTTTCCAATGCAGCTGAATATACATGTGTCTCCAACACCCTTTTCCTATGCAATGCATGAGCATATATCCTATTTAATATTCAAAATATAAAATAAACAAGGCCAATATGCATTTAATTGTTTTCTGAAAATCAAACCCCATAAATGTACATTTTTCTTTTTTAAGTATGATTTACTATAAAAAGTACAACACTCAAACTTGATCACCTTTCAAAATATACTTTAAAATTGTCTTGGTTCCATAAACAAGATAAAGTCTGTAATGAGATGATATCACAGGAAGGATGTTTGCATGTATATAACTGGCTGAGCAACTATAGAGTATAATTTGTTACATGTGAGATGGTAATTGTCTTCTTGGGGCTTGTTGAAAAATACCAGCCAATCCAATCTGACAACATTTATCAAGTATTTAGGCATGGTGCTATGTCTGGTGAGATATTTGTTCAGTTGTTTCAGCTCTTCATGACCCCATTTAGAGTTTTCTTAGCAAAGATACTAGAGTGGTTTGTCATTTCCATCTCCAGCTCATTTTACAGATGAGGAAACTGAGGTGAACAGGATTAAGTAGCAGTCATGTTACTGACCTAGTAGGTGATTTGAACTCAGGTCTTCCTAATTCCAGACCAGGTGCTCTATTCATTATACTATTGACTTTTCCTGGGGAAATATTATAGCCTAGTAAAGCTATCAGCTCAAGCTAAGTGAGTCTCTCTTAAAGAAGAGTTTCTCTCTGTAAGCTTATTGATATAGTCACATTCAGTATAAAGTCTAAGGTTTCAAAAATCCCTTTATTTTGTTTATTGACCCTAGAAATAAGTTCAAATAACTAGAGATTTTACCACGAAATCCTAGGTGTTGATTGAAATTCAGAATGCTTGTAGCTTCAGTTTTTTTTTTTTTTTAAATAATAACCTAATTGATCCTCTACTGCCTAGAATTATATCTATTTGTATGTGTGCATTGTGGACATAATAAAGTCATATAGTCAATACTGTGTTAAGATAGCCAGTTTTAACTGTAGAGAGGGATGATAGTTTGCTATCCTACTAACTTTGAATCTGATTAAGATTCATTGCTATTTATTAAAGTGGGACTACTGATTCAGCAGGTAGTTTCAATGTGATGTCTATCATTGCTGTGAAAGAATATTTCATCAGGTGCTTATGCATTGCACTATTATGTAAGTCATAAAGCAAATTATGCTTTATGCTGGTCATTTCTTACACAACAATAATATTCCATAATTCATTCATATACCATAATGTACTCAGCCATTCTCCAATTGATGGGCATCCATTCAATTTCCAGTTTTTAGCCACTACAAAAAGGACTGCTACAAACATTTTTGCACATACAGGTCCCTTTCCCTTCTTTAATATCTGTTTGGGATATAAGCCCAGTAATAATACTGCTGGATCAAAGGGTATGCACAGTTTGACAACTTTTTGAGTATAGATGGACATATTCTTAAGAAATAGGACATCTCTGATGTCCTAGAGAAAGGGGGGAAGGAAAACTTTCCTTCAGGATTTACTGAATGAATCCACAGTATGCTTTGTAATACAGAACATCTTTGCCAATTAACTCACAAACTTAAATCTGTAGACCTTCCCAAATAATTTAGAATAAGAAAGAATATTTTTCTTACAATAAAATGTGGGAAATGATCTATCCAAGTAATTTTTCAAAATATTTCAATAATTTGGAAAAGTAACATTCAACACATAATGCTAATTGAATTTTACCAATTTCGGAATTTGATTGGCATAATTTATATCACTGTGGATTGGTCTCAAATTTCCTTTGACTTACTAAATGGTTTTTCTGTAAATCAGTAAGAATAAACATGATTGTTAAGGAGAAAATTCTCAATTTTTAGGAGAATCAACTTTTGATTCAAATACGTGAAAATCAATGCCTATTGACTTCGAAACAATTTGATATTCTAACTAGAAGTGACTCATTCTTTAAAACACCGTACTTTTTAGGAACCCTATGTCACAACTTGGTTTTAATTGAATTAAATATTTCTATGCTGACATTTAATTTCTTTTATAATTCTATAATTTGAATTTATTAATTCAGATTGACAGAGTATTCAATTGTTCCTAATTAATGACATTATAAAATAATTCAGTAATGTCCTGACTAAAGGGATAAAGATAATTCTGCATCACAAAGTCAGCAACAGTGACAACCATGTTAACACTTTCTGAACCCTTCCTTATTTTCTTGGGAGAGTGTATCAGACTAAGGGACTCTGACAATCATGGGATACTAAGTCTCTTACCATGGTTTCATTCTCTTTAAAACCCAGAATTAAAAAGAATAAAATACCACATATGCACCCTGCATATCATCTGTCCATTATAATAACTTATTGGGAAAGTTGTATCTTATTTCAGAGACATATTCCTCTTGGACTCAGAGGCTGTATCTAATTTTCCTTGGTTAAGCATTTTGGAGTATTCTCTTTCTTCAATCACCCGGATTGCAGGTGGAATAAGAATTATTTTCTTTCTAAAACAGATTCTGAATTCTCAAAATGGACAGATTCTAATATTATATGTCAGCACATTCTTTTTTGATAAGAATACCCTGCTAGCACTCCAGCCAGGCAGTATTTTTTTTTTTTTTGGCAAAGTACAAGGTTCTTTTATATCCTTCTGTACCATCTCCTTCTACTGACCCTGCCCTTGTTATTTCTGCAATCATCCTTTGATGTTTTTCTAAAGAAATTTTTTCTACTTTTCTAAAGTGATAAATTTATTCAGTCAAACAATTACTTAATCAGTTGTATTAAATATGAGTTAAATTAAATCTTATCTAAGATGTTTTCAAAAACTTTCTATAATTCTCTGACAATAAACACCAATCAGAGAGATTATTTTTTTCTGGCTACCAATCTTTTATGCTTTGGATTTCCTGGATGTCTGGAAGAGAGTCATTGATCATCCAGATAATCCATTACTGGGAACGTCCCTTTCTTCTTTTTAAACATGAGCAAAGGCTCTACTTAGAATCCTGAATTATAATAGCTTGAATCACAGACTAAGATATTGCCCCTTTATTGTGTGGAAATGTAGATATAATTAACTTTATGATGATGGGCAGCCCACTTTTCTATAGGTTGACTCCTATAAAAAAGCAGGTTGGACTAATTCTAATAATATTAATAACTACTATTTAAATAGTGCTTTTGAAAGCACTGTTCATGTTCTTATTCAATCCTTATAACAACTCTACAAAGTAAGTGCTATTATTTTCCTCATTTTACAAATGAAGAAATTGAAGTTGAAATGAGTTAAGTGACTTGTCCAAGGTCAACAGTTAGTAAATGTTTGAGGTGAGATTTGAACTCAAGTCTTTCTAACTTCCAGTTCAATTCAAAAAACAATTATAAAGAACTTAATGTATACTGGTTACTATGCTAAATGCTGGGGATACAAATAAAAAAAATAAAGACAATTTCAACTCTTGAGGTTACAGTCTAATGGAGGAAGACAGCAGAAATGTTTATCTTTTCCTTTTACCTATTCTTTTTTTAGAAGTACTGATCCATTTGGAGATGATTTAAACTCAGTTGGAAATATTTCCCCACAGTCACTTTATGTGGTTGTAAGAGAGACCTTAACTTGAAGCTAGAGGATTCACTGTCAGCTGTTTTTCTGGACTCCAGCCTTCTAGGAGGCAATAGTATAAACTTTAGATCCCAGACAGCTGATTAGGATAAGCTTAACTATGAGGCAAAGTGTAACTCAAGATAATCCATAGTAATTTTGTAAATCCCAGTTTCAAGGAGGATTCTATGTCTCGGAACAACAGAAACTTGTGTTTGAGCCATGATCCTTTTTCCTTTTCAGCTAGGTAAAAAGTTTGCTGAGAAGTAGTGTATCCTAGTGGATAGAGAGTTGTTCTGGAACACCATAAGAGGTGGATTCAAGTCTTTCCTATGAGATACACTGAATACCTCCAATGTCAAATTGTTTAACTTCTCAGTATTCTAGGCAATTAAAAGTTACAAGTTGTGATGAAGTTGTAGACTTATGTTACCAATTGTCTGTGGTTGTCTGATTTTAATCAGAGATTTAAGCCCCATATAGTAATATTCATGTAGCATCATATATGTCCCTCTCTTATTTCATTTTACTTGGCACTATATTTAATGTGTGATGTCTGTGCTTTCATTGCATACTAATGCATATTTGTACATGTGACAGTTTCCCTCTGTTAGACTGTAAGCTCTCTGAATGCAAGGTCTAGTTATTTTATTATCTAGCACCTAGTGCCTAATAGACATAATTAAATTTTTTGCCTGCTGGTTTATTTTCCTGAGCCAGATCTCTTAGAGAGATTTAATGGGCTTAACTCCCAGATATTAAGTCAGGCACTAACAGCATCCTATATCAATCTGAAAATAAAAGGCGAGCAGGTGGGGTTATATATAAGATAGAATAATTATAAGCTACTATGGGACCTATCTAGGGAAGCTGGATAGTGGAATGGATAGAGTGCTAGGCCCGAAGTCAAGAAGACTCATGTTTCTGAGTTTAAATCTGGCCTCGGCTAGTCTCTTAACTCTGTTTGCCTTAGTTTCCTCATTTATAAAATGAGATGGAAAAAAATGGCAAACTCTTCTAGGATCTTTGCCAAGAAACCTCAAATGTGGTCACATATTGTTGAACAGAATTAAAAAATAAGGAGTATTTTTATCAACACTTCTCTGCGACACAATGTTTCAAAAGAGTAAGCAACCATGGGTAACACTCATGTGTTTCTCTTTGCAAAAGAGTGTTTCAAAAATTGTCTTTGAGAGTTTTAGGTAAATTCAATGTATTTTTTTTCCAATGGCTCAATTTTTATTCCACCAATGTTTCATTTCTGAGTGATCTTTATGCCTTCAAATACTATTAGTGTCTCAGTCTTCTCATTATAACCTTCTGATTAACCAATGAATCAAAAAATCTTTATATGTGTCTACTTTGTGTCAGGCATTGTGCTAAAGACTGCAGATACAAAAGGAAACAAAAGACAGTTCTACTCCCTAGGAGTTCACAGTCTAATGAATTAGATAATGATCTAGAGGTGAATGATGTAGGAACAAACTTTTAAGTAAGCTAATGATTTACATCCTTATGATTAATGTTTCCTCTAATGCAATCAGGTTAATATAAAGGGAGAGAAAGGTTCTTGTAAACCTTTATTAATACAAGAATATCAAGGATCCAATTTGGGCAAGATACAAAAAGTCTTGTGCTTATAAATTTTATATGCTATCTTAATGATAAAAATACTAGAATAAATAGAAATAAAATAGAAATAAAATAAAATAAAAGAACTATTTTTAGCAATTTTTTTTGTATTATTGACAAACTTTAGTGGGAAAAAGAAAAATGATACAACATGGTCTGTTACCAACCAATCACCAAATCTTTATTACATGTTTTACATTTGAGGGTTTTACATAAAAGTCCTTACTCTTTAAGGAACTTTGTCAGAGAAATGGCACACATCCCATCCTACACTTTGAAAGATGTGAAGAAAGGACATAGATTATGGAATTATAGACTGGCTTGTGGAACTTACCTAACGAATAGGGTGCTGGACCTGAAGTCTGCAAAACTTGAGTTCAAATCCAATCTTATAGTCTTCCTGGTGATATAACTCTGGAGAAGTTATTGAACTTCTGCCTCAGTTCCTAAACTGAAAAATGCATGCACTTTACAGGATTTTGGTGAGGATCAAATGAGGTGATATTTGTAAAGTGCACATACTGGCACTTAATAAATGCTTGTTTCCTTTCTATTTAGCTAAAATCTCTTTTGGCAGATGAAGGAATTAAGACTCAGAAAGTTTGTGACTGGACAAGAGGTCACATTGGTAGTTCCTAAACGTGAATTCATGTCACTCTATATTATCTTTAAGGTTTGCAAGACACCTTACACGTATTATTTCGCAATTCACAATTCTGTGAAGTAGGGGCTGTGATCTCCATTTTTACAGAACAGGAAACCGAAGCCCAGAAAGTTTAAATGCCTTGCCTTGGGTCACACACTTTGCCTATTAGGGGCAGACTGGAAGCCAGGTTTTCCTAAAGCCAAGATCTGTGCTCTTTCCATGACAGTTGCAGTGAATAGAGTACTAGGACTTGAGAGACTCTGAGCAAGTCACTTAACCCTGCTTGCCTCAGTTT
Source organism: Antechinus flavipes (assembly GCF_016432865.1). Lineage (NCBI taxonomy): Eukaryota > Metazoa > Chordata > Mammalia > Dasyuromorphia > Dasyuridae > Antechinus > Antechinus flavipes. Next base: position 590,669,334 of record NC_067399.1, on the reverse strand, counting down.
CCACAAGTGTAAAATGAGCTGGAGAGGAAATGACAAAAACTTCGGTATCTCTGCCAAGAAAACCCCAGACGGGATCATGAAGAAAAGACATTTTTGACATAGTTGATTCAAATAGGAAGAACATCAAAGGAAAGTCACAGAAGACGGCTTCTGAGAAGCGTCCGATTTGCTCTGGTCTTTTCAGTCTTTTCAGCCCTTCTTCAATGGGACAGCTTCCCCCTGAGGTGTAGCTGCGCACGTGGTGAGGGCGGGACTTGGGAGCAGTTGCTCTCCAATAGGGGCGCGCCAGAGTGCACACTCCCCCTCGAAGCCCGAAACACCCTCCCTTTGGCCAAGCTCCCTAGCTCTAGAACCGGAGCCGCGGAACCTACTCGCCAGGCGCTCGGCCTCTGACGTCATCCATGCGCGACGCCGCATCTGGTGCCCCCGCGACTGCGGCGGCGGCTGCGGCTGCGGCCAAGACAGGAGTCTGAGTGAAGGGAGGGAGGGAGGGAGGGACGGAGCGCGCCGCTGTCACCACAGCTGGAGCCGGAGCCGGAGCTGGAGCCGGGACTGGGATTAGAGCCAGGGCCGGAGTCGGACAGCTAGGCGAGGCACGGCGCGCCCGGTGGGTGTCTGCGGGAGGAGGAGGAGATTTGCAGGGTACCGGCTTGGTGCACATTGGCTGAAGCGCGGTGGGTTGGGGACCGGGGTCCTTTGTCTCTTTCTCCGCCCTCCTCCCGCCTAACCTCCAGGCGGAATCTTCGCCTGGCTGGGAGAGCTGCAGCCTTCTGCACCTTCTTATCTGCCCTGGGCTTCGGCTCTGCTGTCTTTCTCCCCTCCCTCCCTCTGAGCCTGCGTCTCCCCTGGGGACACGTGTAAGGTTGTGTCTTTGACCTGTGTCACCTCCGGAGCACTTGGAAGGGGGGGCTGTGCCTTTGACTCGTGTCAGCCCCAAAGGTACGGGGTGGGGGGCGCTGTGCCTTTGACCCGTGTCACCCCTGGGGCATTCGGGAGGGGGTGGTGCTTTTGACTCGTGTCAGCCCCAAGGATACTGGGGCGGGGGGGAGAGTCGCAGTACCTTTAACTCGTGTCACCTCCGGGGGTATTGGGGGTGGGTTGTGCCTTTGACCCGTGTCACCCCCAGGGCACTCAGGAGGGGGATGTTGTACCTTTGACTCGTGTCTCTCTTGGGCGGAGTGGGGGTGGTGGTGGAGGGGAAGGTTGCAGGGAGCTCTGTGCCTTTGATCCAGAAGACAGGTGTCTGTTCAGAACCTCTGATTCACTCTCCCGCCTCCCCAGGGAATGACAAGTTCCTTGACTCCTGCCCCTGGGTTTTGTTTTCTTTGGGACGGCGACCTAATTTTCGCCCCCCCTCCTGCCCCTGGGGTCTGAATTCCTCAAGGACCCAGAGATGTGGATAAATTCCCATTATCTCTTATTTGGTGAAGCCTCCTATTTTCCCTTTGGAATGAAAGGGATCTGAGTTTATTTTTTATTTTATTTTTTAACTTTCCTGCAGGAATTTCAATAAAACTTCTTCAAGCTCTTCATTGTGATATTGTATTTTCAGATTTTTTTTTTAAATGTGGTAGAGGTTGATAGTGGAAACAAAAGGGATTCTCCATGCCCTTTCCCCTAGAAGCTAGTGTTGAAATAAGTTTTAAAGGTTTGTAAGAACAGAAGAGACAGATGCTCAATACCTTACCAACTTCTCATGTTTAGAGAGCAGGTATTGCAGGGTTTTTCCCTCCCATTAGTAAATACTTTGAGCCAGGCAGCAACAACTAGATGGAAGTCCAACTGGGATCTTTTCTACATGAACTTGTTTGAAGTTGGGGGCAGGGAGACATTGCATTCCTCTTGGCAGAAAATCTTTCTCATCCTGGCTTTCTTCCTGGCCCTATTCTCCATCACTCTTGCAGTTTAGTTCTGTAAACTTCAGTAGAACAAATTTTTCCTAGTATTCTGTTTTTACTATTATTATATGAGTATATTAAAACCAAAACTGATTAAAAAATGCTGAACTTTTATATGCTGAGGAACTTTAAAAGATGATATGTATATTTTCACTCTTAGATCCCTTCCTATTAGGTTTTGTTATAGTTACTGTAAGTACTTAAGAACTTAAGTATTATTGGATTAAGGATGATGACTGCCAGACTATTTTAGATAAATGCCTCTGTGTAAGCCTTGTAACTAAATGACATTGATTATTGTGGGCATTTTGATGTGGTATCCAAAAAATATTAAATTGATTTATATTAAAGTGACCAATTTAAAAAGATCAGCAGGAAGCAAATCAGAAAGTTTTTATGTCGTAGGTGTGTGTGGCTGTACTTCCTCTTGTAATCTGTCATGTAAGAAACTATAAAAGTACAGCTTTCTGAATATTGGAAAAGAAGAAAATGAGTGAAGTTCTATTGTATTTACTTCTGGGCTCTGCATCTTAAACAGATGACTAGGATGTTGTAAAAATCATACTATATCAAGATTGATAAAAGGAACTGAATATTTCCTTCAGAATACAAGAGTCAAGAAACAAGTTAACAATTCAAGTATTCGAAGAATTGTCATGTAAAAGAAATTAGACTCCTCTTTGGCCCCCCAAAGATAAAATTAGGAACATTAATTTTAGAAAGATAAATTTTTTGCTAATATAAGAAAATAATTTTCTAGCATTTATAAAGGTCCAAAGGTAGAATGACTTGGCTCACTAAGTTGTGAACTTCTCATTGTAAATCTTTACAGTCTGTGTGACCACTTGTTGAAGATGTTATAGAGGTCATTTATGGGTTTGACTAGAGGGCCTTGAAGGTTCCTTCTTTCTCTACTTTGTGAAATCTTTAACTTTGAAGTTAAATTTGAGATATTTTAAAAATACTGCATTTTTAGTTAGGAAAATTAAACTAATATTTGTTATTATCTTTATTTCTAAATTATCTGTCTCTCCCCAGATAGCCATTTCAACAAAGAATAAGGAAGAGCAAAAAAGTTCTGCAAAGAAGGGAGGTAGGTACATTTTCTTATTTCTTCTTCAGGACCAGAGTTGGTCATTATAATCACAGCCTTCAGTTTCATAGTAGTAATGGTCTTCTTTCCATTTACATTGTTATATCTGGTTTGGGTCGATTTTGAAAGATGTAGTACAATGACTATTATAGTTAATGTAACAACTAAGTCAAAGTTTATTGACTTTATTGAGTTTATTGACTGGTTAAGTGACTTGCCCAGGGTCACACAGCTAGGAAAAAATGCAAAACCAATTTGGAAGAGTAACTTTCAAGCTCTCTTGAGTTCATTTATCTGGTTCTTTAGATTTGTTTTTTTCTTCTTGCAATAACTTATGCAAATAACCTTTAAAGAATTGAAGGGGATTGTAACTGCCTTACTGAAATTATGTCCCCTTAAAGTAATGATGTAATATTTGCTTTATGATATTAAATATCCATAATTTACTAACTTTTTCTTTAAGGAAAACATTGATTTATATAAATAGTAAAATGAACTACTTTTGTCTTTTTATGGAATGAATAATTTATATAGTCAAGTGAATATAGGAAAATTTAGAGTACCCCAAATTGCAAATTTTTTCATTATTTTTATGTGTGCCAATCATACATAGAGCATTATTTTTGATTATTGAATTCTTCTGACTCAGTAATATACTGGAGATCACACACACACACACACACACACACACACACACACACACACACATATATACATATACATATACACACACTTTACACAAATACCTAAACTTAACACATATGTGTGTATGTAAAATCAAAGATTTAGAGTTGGAAACAGTTTTGACCACTAATTCAACTATCCCTTTCTCCTGTTTTACAGATGTGGCCCAGAGAGTTTATAACTTGTCCACCTCATAGGTAGTCAAAGGCAGATATAGAACCAAAGCCCACTATTTCCAAATCCAGAACTCTTTTTGTTATACCAGCTCATCTACCTCAAAGTTCTCAGTTTCTCTTATTCCCCTATCATGTTAGAAACCCTGAAACAGTTCATATGATATTCTGACAAGGAACAAATGGCTTGTAAGTCATTGTTTTACTTAGATATTGAAAATATCTCACTTATACATAATTTTATTTTATAGCACATGATTTGGGATTTTAAATTGGTGTCATGGATGAGTCTGCAGTGTCCCTTGGTACGATAGATGTTTCTTACCTGTCAAATTCATCGGAATACAGTGTCAATAGATGTAAACACTCAGGTGAAGAATGGGTAAGTTTGAAGTTGAAATGAAAATGGGTTATGGCCAAACAGTAGAATTATTATATTGATTGAGTCACTGTATAATGTACCTATAGTTTAATAAATTAAAAATTTGTGCTTATGGCCAAGTAAATAAATGTATAGTTTGCTTATTCTTTTTTACATTTGATTACTAAATCTTAGAATACAAAAGAGTATGTTTTTTTCCCCTGCTATTCAGACCCTTTTCTCTTATTTATTAGGGTGATTGTGGTTTCAGACCTACTGTATTCCGATCAGCAACTTTAAAGTGGAAAGAAACTTTAATGAGCAGAAAGAGGCCATTTGTGGGACGATGTTGCTATGTGTGTACTCCCCAGAGCTGGGTAAGCCATTGGATGATAAAAAATTGAGAAAAATATTTTATATGTTGCATTTGGAGTAAATTTGATACTTTGGGTCTTAGTGTTTTTGATTTATTTTTTTCTTTACAAAACACACTTTTGGAGCCAGATATGTTAAATAGCATTTTCTCTGTCCTCATCTTTTATAGTGCTGTTATGTCCCCAAGGAATAGTATATATAAATTTTCAGTGTCTTTGGAAGAAAGAGCTCAGGGAGTTAAGGAGAAAACAATTGACATTTAACAGTAAGTATTGAACATTGTAGCAAGAAAAGTTATAGGAGATAGAACAAGACAGAGATGACTGCAGAGGGCAAACAGTGTTTCCAGTAGTTCCTGTAAGGCCTCCACTGCCAGGGAATGTCTGTTGACTTTTGCTGTAGAATGGGGAATGTAGAATGTAGGAGCAGAAATATTCTATTTTAGACAGATTTTTTTTAAATTTTATTTTTTATTATAGCTTTTTATATACAAAACATATGAATAGGTAATTTTCCAACATTGACCCTTGCAAAAACTTCTGTTCCAATTTTTCCCCTCATTCCCCCCACTCCCTACCTCCCTCTCCTATAGAGGTAGTCCCATACATGTTAAATATGTTAAAGTATATGTTAAATATAATATATGTATACATATTTGTACAGTTATTAGATATTTGTATTCAGGATGAAGCCTAAAAAAAAGTAACAAAATATATTTTGATTCTTTGTAAGAGACAAAGAGATATGTGTAATTTATGGGTTCCTGGAATAGTATTTTAGAAGGATAAGTTGAAGGAAAATGCAGGAATGTGTCAGAATAAGGCGTTCTGAAACTAATGCAACAGTGTTCCAAATCTGTAGAAAAAGCCTATTAAGAAATTCTAGTTAAGTTCAAATGTTAAGCTTCTTTGTCTTTGAATACTAATTGAGAAGGAAAATGCTACTATTCATGCCTTACTTACTGCTTGTAACATATTTATGTGACTAGATTACTATGCTGAGTGTGAGTTTTCTACTTAATGTCCATTTGGCAACAGAAGAATTTAAAGATGTTATAGAAAGGGAGGGATTTATAGCCATGGAAGAAAGTTGTGTGTTCAGCTTCTCCTGAAAAAGCTTAGTGATCCTAAAGAATGTCGCACACTTAAGCCCCTGTGTAGCACACAAATCACCCAGGATTCAGGGCAAATGACAGGGTTTTTTTGTAGATTGGGGTCTATTCTTTGCCTATTGGAGCAGGTTGGGAGCCAAAATTTTATTTGGAGGTACCCTGATAAGATTTGTTAGGCATTTGCACTCTTTTATGTGCAAACATTGGTAAGTGAATATGAAATCAGAAGAAACTGCACTCAAAAATAATAGGAGAGATGACATATACATGTGTGCACCCACACATACATATACACACTCAAAAGAGATGTCCAATGAGAGCATTATGTGATCTTTGCTGATAAAGAGATCCATTTCAGCTGTGAGATCAAAGAAGCGCTCACACCTGAAAAAAGGATTTCAACAGGTAGAGATGTGTGGAAAGATCTTTCCAGTCGCTGGGACCATATGGCAGTGGTAAAGAAAAGAACAAGAAAGGACAGGATAAGATTGGGAAACTTAAAGGGTTCAGTTTGACTGGAATACGAATATGAATATATAGGAATAATATAAAAGACTTTTAACAAGCTTCTCCAGTGATACAGGTTTAAGCTTTTCCTTACTAAAAAGAAAAGTCACAGAATTATTTTAAAATCTATCTATAAAGGAAGGAGAATTTTTGTCATACTTTTTCTCATTTAAATTGATAATCTAAACATGGGACTTACAAATGTCAACCCCTGATATCCAGTCTTTTCTTAAAGTGTACAATTCCCTTTCCCTTTAAAAAAGGGCAATTTAAATTAATGAAGAAGAGACAGCATGGTATAATGGAAAGAGCCAGGTCTTTGAGACAGTTTACTTATCATGAAGATTTAGGCAAATCTCTTAACTTTATTTAGTCTCAATTTCCATCTTTGCAAAATAAGAATAATTCCAAAGTATTATGTCCTTTAAAAAGAAATAGGTATTATGTTTCTGTTAATAGAAACTGTGTTCTTTTGACCCTCATGATCTTGAATTTTATTTTATTATTTTATTATCATGGTGAAATGTTGTTGTTATGTAGACTTTCTAACCTTTTTTTGGGGTGATTGCCTCAATTATTTTTCCCCACAGGATAAGTTTTTCAATCCAAGTATCCCTTCTTTGGGATTGAGGAATGTTATCTATATCAATGAAACACATACAAGGTAAAGTATCATTTAAAGAAAATACACAAATTGTATTTATTTCAGATTTATTTGAACTATCAGAATAATTATTTGCTAAGGCTTAATTATTATTTCCTGTCATTAAATAAGAATGAAGGGGCTTCTGGTAAGAGAGACTTTTTGTGGAGAATAAACTAGTCACCTAAGGGAACAATTGTTATTGGTGTTTTAATTTTTATTAAGTGTATCATGGTGTGACAGAAATTATTTAAAGTTTTTTGCTCATCTATTAGTTTTCTATCAAAACTGTTAGTTTTGGGAAAGGGGAAATAATATATTGTTTTGCTTTTCTGTTTTAGGATGAATATTTTTGCTTAAAGATATAGGCCAATGATTCTCAAAGTGTGATTCAGAGAATCCTGGGGGTCTCCGAAAATCCTTCAGAGGGCATACAAATTCAAAATTAATTTTTATTTGTAATATGGCAAATATCTATAAACATAATCCACATAAACAAAAACTCAGTGTACAGATCCTTAATAGTATAATAATATATTTTAATAGTATAGTATTTTATTTTATATAGTATAAATATACTGAGAACAAAAGTTTGAGAACCACTGATATAGGCTATTTAAATTTGTTTAATTTTTAGTGGAATACAAAATGATTATCTGTCACTTGAGTAAGGTGGCTATTAGAATGATCACTTCAAAATTCAAGGCAAATAGGAAAAAGTTGGTAGATTTAAAGAAATGATTCAAAATGTTGGAGTGAGAAGAAAGGAACATTGTTATACAAAAATTATGGGAGAGTAAGAAGATAGAGCTTGGGAGAAAGTAGTAGCTTCTCTTATTTATTTTTTTAATCAACTATAACTTGGAATGAGAGTAAACATTCATGTTAAACATGAATGAAAAACAGTTGAAATTCTTTGAAAGCAAGAGAAAAAGCAAACATTTTTAAACTATCTCCTATGTCTTAGGTACTTATAAATATTACCTCATTTGATCATTAAAATAACTTTGTAAGGTAGATATTGTCATCTCCATATTAAAAGTTGAAAAAACTGAGTCAAACTGAGTCAAATTGCACTTGAATTTAAACTCGAGTCTTCCTGACTTCAAACCTAGAATTCTATTTACTGCACCATCTAGCTACCTCTGAAAAGCTGATATTCAGTCATATTATTGAGTCACTTTCTTTTTTTTTTTCTTCTTTTTATTCATTCTTTTATTTTTAACTTTTATTTCATATTTTCCAAGAATTTTAGTAAAATACGTACCCATGCTATGTTTTTCTTTGATGCTTTGTTTTGGTATCATTCTCTCTTTTTTTAATTAAAGCTTTTTATTTTTCAAAACATATGCATGGATAATTCTTTGACATTTACCCTTGCAAAACCTTGTGTTCCAATTTTTCTCCTTCTTTCCCCACCTCTTCCCCATAGATGGTAAGTAGTCCACCATATGTTAAACATGGTAGAAATATATGTTAAATCCAGTATATGCATATATATTTATACAATTATCTTGCTTCACAAGAAAAATCAAGTCAGACTGGAAAGAAAACAAAATGCAACCAAAAAACAACAAAAAGAGTGAAAATGCTATGTTGTGAACCACACTCAATTCCCACAGTCCTCTCTCTGGGTGTAGATGGTTCTCTTCATCACAAGATCATTGGTCTGAATCATGTTGAGCCGTTTTCTATAGTGATTTTTCTTACTAAGAAAAAATGGATGCTTGCTTAGCTGTTTTATGAAAATTTAATTTTCATCTTAAAGGTATAAAGTTAAATCAGTATTTTGTTGGGAAATTTTATATTCCTTCACAGGCTTCTCCCTGTTCCTTAAGAAATATATGTATGTGTTTATGTATATGTATTAAATAGAATAATTAAACCCATTGTCTAAGAAATGAGTGTTTAGCTGCTAGTAGGCGTCAGCTGCCTAAATATATTGCTTAATGCTCAACTAGATAACAACATTTTCTGTTTATTGTCTAGACAAAACTTAAAATAAAGTATAACAACTTTATTTTTCCTTTGAGAGCACACAATAACCTGGCAGATTTTCCTTTCACCCCTTTGGAATTTAATTGCCTAGGAATTTCATAGCATGACTGTACTTTGTGCCTTATAATGATTCCACAAATGATAGAAAAATGTATTTTGAAAGAAGAATATTTTGATTTTTGTAATGCTTCCTTCTCAGAGGTTTGGGATACTGTCAGAAAGTTTTGAAAAGAAGGGAAGAAATAATAGAGAAAGTGGTACTTGGACAATAGATTTTATTTTCATAGAATTGATTATTTTTGTGTGTCTAGCACATCTTTCTGTATTTATTAATAGTGATTTTATTGTCAATGTTAATTTTTATGAAGATTAGCAGAATGTGTTTTGACAATTTGGAAACATAAGAGACAAGATTCTAGACTACACTGCTCATGATATGCCTTTGAATAATCATGAACTCAGACTCATTTCAAAGCAGACGCTTGGTTTTTTTCCTTCTAAATAACCATTGTAATAACAAAAATTAATTTTATTGGAGAACTTTTCTAGTGAATTGTATTGCATATTAATGGACTTTCTTGAAAATGAAAGATTTTAAATTATATTGCATTTTTGGGGTTGTTGTTTAGTAAAAGAAAAGGGAAAAATACATAAAATCAGTTTTTTAATCTGGGCCACCAGCTTTAAAAAATATAAATAGCTTCATTTTAATGTAATTGATTTCCTTTGTAGTTCTATGTATTTTATTTTATGTATTTAAAAACATGAATTTGCAAAGGTGTCTGCGGGCTTTATCGAACTGCCAAAAGGGTCCATGATGAAGAAAGGTCAAGAATCCCTGTTATAAAGGAATACTAATTTTAAATTTTTAATTGTGAGCCCTTGTGAAAATTTGCCTAACTATTCATAGCATATTTTTTTGCCTTTGGGTAACTATTATAGATATTAGCTTGCTATTATAACTATTACAGATCTAGATGGTAAATTTAAATGAATATAAGAATTAAACTTATTTTTAAAGGGGGGAAGATGGAGAGGGATTGGGGAGATGAAAAACCAAAATGATTAAAACTGTGTTTTAGGTTTTAATAGAATGCTTGACTATTTTTATGTTGTAGACATAGAGGATGGCTTGCAAGACGCCTTTCATATGTACTTTTTGTTCAAGAGCGGGATGTTCATAAGGGCATGTTTGCCAACAATGTGACTGAAAATGTACTGAACAGTAACAGGTAAGAAAAATTTCTATAACATTTTAACTCCTATACAGCAGCACTTCCTAATATTTTCTTTTTAATTTTATAAAAGTTTTGTTAGACATCCTTAGAAAATACTGGTGGAAGGTAAAGTAGATTCTCTGGGGATCAGTAAGCATACAGAGCAGAATGCTAGGGTTGTGGATTATTAATTATATGACTTCATAAATACCACAGAAACAAGTTGGCTTGGGAAATGCATATTTTCAGACTTCCTGGAAAGTGTTGTCATCACAATAATGTGGGATAATGCATTTTTTAGTTCATAATTCATTCTTTAAGATTTGGAGTATGTGAGTGAATGATCAGAGTTAGAAAATATTGTATACTTTTTGTGTTTCAATATATAGAGTAATAGATTATGGTTTTCCTTTTTTTCCCCCTAGTGTGTTAGTTCCTTTTGGATTTTGTTATTTTGTAGGCATTAACCAATCACATCTAATAAGTTTGGTTATCCCATTAAAATCATTTTGAAGATTTAAAACTACTGACTTATAAAATTAAACCATTTTCCATTGTTTCCTACATTAAATTTAATAGTTATAAAAAATGAAAATTTAGAAGCAATTTAAGGGGTTTGATCCTTAGGTCCCTTTGAATAAAATAGAATGAATTTGTAAATCTGTGGACTATATATTTCTATCAGTACTGTCCTTTTTTTGGAGAGTAGGAAAAGCCAGCTAACATCCTTTGATATAGGGACTTCTCAGGAAGCTCCCTTTACAAATGTCGATCATCTACTATTCTGTAACTCATGGTCTTAGATGATTTCCTTGTATGCTGAGAGATCAAGGGACTCACAATCCATATCTGTCAGGGATATGGCTTAACTTTGGTCTTTCTGTTCTCTATCCTTTCTACTATGCTGCCCCTTTTCTCTGCTTAAAAACAATATGGACTTCATTTTATGGTAATTTAAAAATATTTGAATACTTAAAAAGATGAATTATTATTGTGGGTAATGCCTCCTGATAGTGTAGAATGCAGTCATTCAGTTATTCCCATTCTAACTCCTGTCTAACTCCGTTAAGTTCATTACAGAGTGTCCACTCAATTGGTTGGGGACTTTCCTTTTAACATTGCAGACATCTGTGATTGATAATGGACCTATCACTGGTTATCCCCACTCTTGCCATATAATTATCTTGTTTGTCAGTGATGCAATTTTTTGATATTATCCTCCACTTCTACTTTTTAATTCCATTTCTAATATTTTATAACTTGTTTAATCCACTAGATATCTATTGCTCTCTGGATGCTTGTTCTTGGATTTTTGGAGATGTCTTCCCTTTCTCAGGCATACAGCACCAGAAACTATTTGTATTAAAACGATGAGCCTTTGTCTTGGTGTCATGAAAAGAATTTTTCACTTTCCAAAAGGCAGTACAGTCCTCCGAACTTCCTATTCAGTTTTGGGTCTGATTCATTGTTCATTTGCAGTGATTATCCAAGAAATGCATACACACACATACATATCCAGTGGAAAAATTCTATAGCTTATTTATTAAAATGCATATCATAGTTTAGAAACTAGATATTCTTCACCTCTTGGCTTTTCCTGGGTGGATTGTTAGGCCAGGCCCATTTGAGTGGTTATGGATCTCATCCAGGAGGTTTTGCAGTATTCTGAATCCTGATGCAATCTGCGTAATGTCATCCACAAATAGGAGCATCTGGAGTATTGAAGGACATTACCAATTTGGGGAATCCTTCTATATTTTTGACTGTGTTGTTTCCCACATGATTGTGGTAAAGGTGTTTGGCAAAATTATATCTCTCTGTTTTATGTTTTGTCTGATAGTAGTAATCAGGCTAGTCAGTCAAAATATCTCATATCTTGTAAGGAATCACATATAATTTTGAGGAATACATGGGAAATATCTTGTTAGAAGAAAACTTCTAAGACAGGCTTTTGCTTAACTGAATCAAATGTTTTTTGTATAGTGACTTTATGTATAATAGACTCTTTTCTTCTTTATATCTCTTAGTCATTTTGATGATTGTAAATATTGGGTCTGTGGCGGAATACTATTTGCAAAAGTCTACTATTATTTCTTTTTTAATAGTCTTAAAATTCTCTTTTAAGAATTCTCTTAATGGTATGCATTTTTCTCATAAAAATATTATATTTGGAAAAGTAGGCATACTGGTCAGTTATTGGTGTTCCTTCTAGTTGTATCTCATCTACTCAAATAAAAAGATGTCCATTTTTTGGTCATCTCTCTTCTTAATTTATCTTGAAAAATTGACCCATCAGTGCACTTCACAGTTGCATTGCCAATCAGTATTGCCTTCTTCATGCACATTTTACTTTCCCATCTTTCTCTTTACTGCCATTTTTGCTACCTCTGTAAGCACATTCTAATATTATGATATTAGAGTGCAAATGTGGTGACTTCTCTGTCCTTGATGATGAAAAGGGTGTATTATAAACAATTTTGTAATCTTTCCTGTTTTGTCACCATTCAGTTTCATTCTTTTTTTTTTTTTTTTTTTTTAATGAGGCAATTGGGGTTAAGTTGCCCAGGGTCACACAACTAGAAAGTATTGAGTGTCTGAGGCCAGATTTTAACTCAGGTCCTCCTGATTTGAGAACTGTGCTCTTTCCCCTGTGCCACCTAGCTGCCCCCAGTTTCATTCTTAATATCTTTGGCATTTTAAAGGCAGTTATTTGGCACAGTAGATAGGGTTCTGGGCTTGGAATCAGGAAGACCTGAGTTCAAATTTTGTCTCAGCTGTGTGACTCTGGGCAAGTTAACATCACCTTTGGCTACTTCAGTTTCCTCATTTGCAAAATGGAGAAAATAATTGCATTTATTTCCCAGGATTGTTGTGAGGATCAAATGTGATAATATTTATAAAGCACTCAGCAGAGTGCCTTCCATATAGCAGGAACTTCACAAATGTTTGTTCCCTTTTCTTTCTTTCCCTTTGTGATGACTTTGATCTCTCCAAGCTTCCTTTAAATTGTTTTTATTCACAACTGCCATTTTAAATTTTATCTGGCAAACCTATATTCTAAATATGTGTTTTCCTTGATTGCCATTATCCTTTCATTTTGCTTTAAAGTTACTTGTTAGTTGACTAATGCAGTTTTTTTGACCATTTGGTGTCTTCATTGTAGCAATTGATTTACATCTACTGAGTTTCTGCATAAAATAATTGTAGCCAATTGTCCTTGTATTCATGCCATTTTTTCTTTTTGGTCATAATTAACTTATTTAAATATGTAAATTACTTTTTAAATTGTACACTTTATTTGTATCTCATTTTTATCCTAGCCTTTTATTTTGAGCTTTACTCTAACAGATTACTGGACTGACTACATGAACTACATGGTGAGGCAAGAATGATATTCATTCTTTGTCTTCTAATATATAACCTATTTAATTTTTTGTTAATACTATGAAACACTTGCTGTGCCTAGTGTTTTTCAATTACTTTCTTGAAGAAATTGTTTTTTAAATTTACATGTGTTTGGCCTCTAATTTCTTATAGCTGATCCAGTTTCCAATATTTTCCATTATTCTTGCCTATTTCCACCTTTATGTTGAAGTCATGAAGTTACTCATTGATTTAATTGACAGGTTTTCTTGAGTTTTTCATAGTTTCTTTACATTTTCATCTTTTATAATAGACAAGCAACAGTTATTTTCATTGTCTTTTTCTAAATGCTTGTCACAAACATTGCATCACCAGATTGCCCGGTGTCTCAGGTGATACTTCTTGTTGCTTTTGGGCATGTGGTAAAACCAACTCTGCTCATCTCTCTGATCTCTTTCATTGATCTCATTAGGTTATATGAGTTTAAATATCACCTCTATGTTGATTCCTAGATTTCTAAATCCAGCCCTACACTCTTTCCTGTGTTCCATTGTCACATCATCTATTAGATTAACACCTGAATGTTCTGTAAGCAATTAAGAGTCAACATTTCCTAAAAGAATTCATTCTTTTCCTTTTCTGAATCTTTCTATTCCTATTAGTAGTAGCACCATCCTTCCAGTCACCCAGGTTTGTAACCTTAGTGTTGTCCTTGATGCCTTCCTTTCCTTCATTCCACATATTTAATTATTGCTAAATCTTGTCCTTCTGTCTTCATGACATCTTCTGTTTCCATCCTCTTTTCTTCCCTAAACAGCCACCACCTTAATTCAGGCTCTCATCAACTCTATTTATGATACAGATGGTTGATGCAGGTGGATGGTCTCCTAATTAGTCTTCCAGCCTCAAGTTCTCCTATTCTGATTCCACAAAGCTAAAAAGATACTAAAACATACCACTGAATACATCACTTACTTACTCAGTACACTGCAGGGTAGGCAGTCCTTTACTGTTTCAGGGATCAAATAGAGACTTTAGTTTAGCATTTAAAGTTTTTTACAATATGATCCTAATCCCCCACTTCTGGCCTAGCTACATATTAGTCTTGTGTATATATACAATAGTTCAGCCAAACTGTTCTTCCTTTTGCTTATACATGACATTCTATCTCTCTCAAAAGTCTTGAAATTGTCTTTTCCCTGTGCCTATAAGTTAGCTTCTCTTCTTAAAATCCCTTATTCCTTTTCAAGGATCAGCTCTCTTTCCTTCTTCTACATAAAGCCTTTAATGATCTCTCTGCATCCCCTTATTAGTACTTTCCCCCCAATTATCTTTTGTATTTATATATATCTATATGTGTACCCTTTTCTCCAGACTAATTTGTCAATGGCAGAAACTTTTGTCTTTTTCTCCACTGCCTGGCACATAGCAGGTGTCTATTAAATTTGTGTTAGTTGAGTGCTTTGACAGAGAAAATCCTTTTATTTAGCTGTAGTTTCCTTTGAGTTTCATTTAGAGTGAGAATGTCAAATTGATGAATTTAGTTCTTCTAGTAGAGTGTTTACTTAGTTATTGATCACATTTAGATTAACTGGTAAAATGTTTACAACAAAAATAATTACATCTAATTTTAAAAAATATTATCAGTGTGGTATGAATAAATTAGCATTTAGTCAGTAAGGTTGCTAAGCCTTAATATGCTATTTCACCTGAATGCTGCAAAATTCTTGGCACATAGATGTTATTATATTTCTATTTTGCAGAAGAGGAAACTGAGGCTGAGGGAAGTTATGTGACTTATCCTTCCTTCTTTAGCTATAAGTTTCTGACACAGGATTTGATTGCAAGTCTTACTGGCTCTAAATCTAGCATTTTATCCATGTGTCACCTAATGGAGTTATAAATCAGAGGCAAAGTAATCTTTCTAAAAAAGAAATCATGCATGTTCTTGCAGCTGCCTTTATACCCCTTTAGAACATATCCTTATAGATAGTCATTCCTTTTTTTCTTTTGTTTCTTCATTCTTTTCTTCTGGATTGTTTGACAATTCTACTTGTTGCTTTGACTTAAATTAGAGCTTTTAGAATCTTTAATTGTTACTTAAGACAACTTTAGGAGTTTTACACAAAATATCATTCTTTCCCTTGCTCTAGAAAGAGTGTTACTCCCTTTAAAAACATTCTGAATATTTTTCAGCTTTGTGAATTGAATGACTAATTTAGGAAATGTCATATATCTACATCTATCTATCTATAGAAAATAGTTTAGAAATAGTTATATTGTCTTTCATTTTTCAAATCAGAGTACAAGAAGCAATTGAAGAAGTGGCTTCTGAATTGAATTCTAGAGATGGTTCTGTTCAACAGCAATCAAAATCTATTAGCAAAGTGAAGAAGAGAGCTAAGCGGATTCTCCAAGAAATGGTTGCTAATGTCTCACCAGCAATGATCAGGTAATGAAAATCAAGAAAATGGTTGTTAATGGAATTGCCTTTTTTCAGGAAATTGAATTAGTAAGAACAGAATCAACAAATATTTTTGAAGTTCCTGTAAAATGTAGAATGTGTTTAGTTTTCAAGGACTAGAAGATATAATTTCTATTCCAATTTGCAGTCTCAAAAGTAGGATGCCACACATACAGAAACATCTATAATGTTAAGAGGAACCTTAGTTCATTAAATGGTGTTTTGGAAGGAAGAGATAAAGAAGAGGGCATTTCAAAGATAGGGAACAATGTGAGCAAAAGCTTGGTGGTAGTGGGAGATTTTGAAACACTGTCAGGAACAAAGCATGTAGTCTACTTTGACTGGAATATAAAGGGAGCAGTGTTGATAGATAAGGTTGTAAAAGAAGGAAATAAGCTATCATATGAAAACACATCATGTCCTTCTAATCTTTTACATCCATTCACTTTCCTTTCTGTTTTCATTGTAATCACTTTTATGTATGCCTATTTCACAGTGTTCCCTACCCCTGAAATGCCCTCCTTTCCATCTCTGCCTCCTGAAATTCCACTTATAATGACTTAATATTCCATTCAACGTTATTGATGTTTCTGTATATGTTGCATTCATATAAATTTTGCTAACTATGTAAGTTTGGCACCTCTGCTGTAATCTTTCTGAGTAGGAACCAATTTGAAATGTAACTGGGAAATGTTTAATAAAATAAAAATATACAACATAGATAATATTAATTTGTGATTTTCTAAGTCAATACAGGATCCACAGTCTGAGTTTGTATTTGAGATTGTTATCATTGGGGTATAAGATAATTGATTTAGAGTTGGAAAGGATTTTACAGTTGTTTTTCTTTTTTTGGTTCATTTGGTCCCTAATTTAAAGATGATGAAATAGGCCACATGGATCAAATGATTTGCTCAAAGCTATACAGATTAATCTGGTAGCATAAAATGGATTGAAGAAGGGAGAGTCTAAATGTAAAAACCTCAGAGAAAGTTAACATGGTAATGTAAGTGAAATGTTATTAAGGATCCATGTGACAGTATGGTATTACATGGGTGATAGTGGTAAGAATACAAAGGAGGGAGGGTAGTTGTAAAAGAGATTTTAAGGATATAATGTATTTCTAAACCAAATCTTATCCTTTTCCTTATAGGATTTTGCTGACTATTTTGACATATCCTGATATATTTAAAAAAAAAAAAAACCTAATTGAATGACTTATCACTTGTGTTATTACCTCAGTTTTCTTGATAACCTCTTTTCTATTTCTCTTATCACCTTTGTAGCCAGATTTTGAGGAATCATTATTGAGTGAAAATTGTCATTTTACAGATAGCATTTGGTGCTATGAGAATAGTGTGTGTGTGTGTGTATCACACACACACACACACACACACAGGGACATCAGAAACTGTTTTGCCTACTGTATATTATTAAAGAACACACTAGAGTCATCATCAAATACCTAAGTATTTCCTTGAAATTTCAGTTGACTGGTAATATATGTTTCTGAGATCTAAGTTACATAGAAAACATAGAAATCTAGTTACATGACTGAAATTAATTTTCTTTTAGCTGATAAACATACATAAATGAGTTCTGTGGGAACAGTAAATGCTTGTCAACTTGGGTTGAGCTGGTGATCTGGCTTTTGGAGTAAAAATGAGAATTATATGATGCCAATCATGATAGATGAATCAAAAAATGAACACATACTGGGTTTCATTGCCATTATGCTGATCCAACAGGTCAGTTATTTGTAGATAGCTTTAACAACAAGTACTTGTTGGGCTGATGGTGAGTGATGTTTGAGCAGAGGAATATCTTAGCATTCTGTTCTCTCCTAGGCTAACTGGATGGGTGCTACTAAAACTTTTCAACAGTTTCTTTTGGAGTGTTCAGATTCACAAAGGTCAACTTGAGATGGTCAAAGCAGCCACTGAAGTAAGAGGATTAGTCTTTTTGTTGATTTTTAGTAATAAGCCTTTTTCTTTTAGGCCCCGTGTTTACTAAAACACTGTTTTTTTTTTTTTTTGTTTATATTTGTTTTGTTTCACATATTTTGCATTGTCCTTTTTTTTCCCTATCTGAGGGTATATCCCATTTTATGGGATCCCTCATTATTGGAGGTCTCTGTGGGAGCTGCATGCAGGTTAGATGGGATGTTAGTTTCATCACTATTTAAAATGCATTATTTTAAAACATTTATCCATGCTATTTTGAAAGAATGAATTTTTTTTTTTTTTTGCTGGTAGTGTTCTAATCTAAATTGATTTATTTGCTACACGTTGTGGTACAGCTTACCATTTATATTTACCTTTTAGTTTAAAAGTGTGCATTTTTTTTCTTCCTTCCAACCAGATGAATTTGCCTCTTATCTTTCTACCAGTTCATAAATCCCATATTGATTATCTGCTACTCACATTCATTCTTTTCTGCCATAACATCAAAGCACCATACATCGCTGCTGGCAATAACTTGAACATACCCATCTTCAGGTAAGAATTAATCAACATAATTTGAAATTCAGAGTAAAACTGATACAAGTTTAATTCGAGGTTTTATTTTTGTTTTCTTTATCTTATGGCACAATTCTTATATGATTTATTTGGTGAGTAAAAAACTTCTTTGGAATACATCAGTGGAGAAAAGGCAAGTAGGAAAGAAAATGACTTTAAATTTTCAAACCTGAACTCTTCAAAGTTGCAAAGAATCTTCTTTAGTTGCAAAGAATCCAAAAAAATCCAAATTGTAGGAGTTATCTGAAAGAATAGAATGACAGGTGGATGTTGAATGAATTATTAATAACTGACAATTATATAGTGCTTACTATGTACCAGGCACTGTGGTGGGTATTTTATAATTGTTATCTTATTAGATCTTTATACTACCCCTAAGAAGTTGGTACTGTTATTCCCATTTTACACATGAGGAAACAGAGGCAGAGGGATTAAGTGACTTGCTCCCAGGGACATATATCTAGTAGATGTTTGAGTCCTGATTTGAACTGAGATCTTCCTCACTCCAGGCCTGGTGCTTTATCCATAGTGCTTCCTAACTATTCCATTAGCATGTAATTTAATAACTTGATATTAGAATTGAACAAATACTATTAAAATAAATAGCAGATTATAACTTTTGATTGTTAGACACATCTTGAAAACTTTTCCCAAATTAGCTATTGTTAGTGAGGATTTAATCAGAACAGAGCTCTTCAATAAAAACATTTGTAACAAAATATCCTAGAGACAGGCATTCTAGCAAATATCAAATGGATATTTTACAAAAACTGCATAAGTGTAGTGTAAGGTGCCTAAGTATGAATAACACTGTCAGTTTTGAGAAGGTAAAAATCTCATAAGGCCCCTTTTATTTGGAATCCATTATAATAGTGTCTCATAGGATTTATGAAGTGTAATGACATTATTTTAGAAACTTGAACATAAGCATTTTTTAATATAGGTAGAATAACTCAATACACATGATTCTTATAAAGATTGAAATAGCCAAGTGTTGAGTATTTGAAAGATTTAGATTTTGAAATACAAAGTTGTTGTTTCTACATGTAAATGATACATTCTTTCATTTTTACAGTACACTAATCCATAAACTTGGAGGCTTTTTCATACGACGAAGGCTAGATGAGACATCAGATGGACGAAAAGATACTCTCTACAGAGCTTTACTCCATGGAGTACGTGTTCTCTCTAAAGTTACTATAGTAGTTACCTGAGATAAAAGATATGAATGATATCACACACACACACACACATATACACACACACACATACATGTATATATGTACACATATATGTATTTTACTAAAGTAAGGAAGAGACAGTATGGCAGAAGGAATAGAGAGTCTCTTTTAGAGGCAGGAAGCTGGGTTCAAGTTTTGCCTGTGATGTGCTACAGTGATTCCAATATTAGTATTGGCAAGTCTTGCAATTTCTTCTTCCCATTTAATTATCTAAGACTCTAATTTTAATGAGTTGCCAATCTGTATTACTAGGTGGGATTTGCCACAGTGGGAGATTGACACACTAATAATTATCAGTCCAAAGAAAATCCCTTCCCCTCCCTACCAAACTGAAGAAATGTGAATGTTGTTGTCCAGATGTGGGTTTTATTATCCTATTAACAATCCCCCCTCAAAAAAAATAAAAAAACTAGTATAAGATAAATTGTTTTGCCCTTACCTTTAAAGGTACTCTGCTACTATATGAATATTTCCTTTTAATGTTGTAGTTTGCATAAATTGTGATTAGTATAATGAATAGATAGTTCATTTGATAGTCAGGAAGACCTTTGTTTAAATTCCAGTGGACACATCTGGCTATGTGACCTGGGCAAAGTACTTAACCTTTCAGTTAAGATTCTCTAAGGCTCTAAGCAGCAGAGCAAGTGTTAAGTCCTCATGGTTGGTTTCCTCATTGAGAATGAGAAAATACCAATGAAATTGTAGTTTGAGTCCTAGATAAAAAGAAAAGTATATGTTAAGTTTGGAGATCTTGACTCCTTTGTTTTGTTTTCTTGCCTTAGCACATAGTAGAACTGCTGCGACAACAACAGTTTTTGGAGATCTTTTTGGAAGGAACACGTTCTCGGAGTGGGAAAACCTCCCATGCTAGGGCAGGTCTCTTGTCTGTGGTTGTGGACACACTTTCTACCAATACTATTCCTGATATTTTGATAATCCCTGTTGGAATCTCATATGAGCGTATTATTGAAGGTCACTACAATGGTGAACAACTGGTAAGAATATCTTTTAAAATGGATAATTTTTGGCAATCAGAAGGTTGTTAGCATCTATACCACTTTCTTTCTTTAATGTAGTTAATACTTTTGGTGTCTGGGCATAAGGCACTATAGTGCCTTACTCAAAGACTTGAGTTAGGTTCACAACAAAAATATCAATTGTAAACACAAGATAATTTGAGGAAGTCAAGAGTACTAACAATTGGAAGCATGAAGGAAAGCTTCTTGGAGGAGATAGCAGTCTTGAAGAAGGACAGTTCTGAAATGTGGAATTGAGAGATACCCTTTAGGCATGTATAGCAGCAGTCTGTGTGACTGAATGAATGCCTTGTTTGTAATTATCCAAATTGGCTTTAGAATGAATAATATTGATAGCTGAAGTTTATGTAGCACTTTGGGATTTGCAAAGTGCTTTATATAACTCTCATTTGAACTAACTAACTTAATTATGGTAGGTCTTGAATGCCATATTAAGGAATTTGTTTTTTTTCCTTATTGACAATAATAATTTACAGTTTGAGTACCAAGAAATGGTTGTTTAGGTAGGTATGTATTCTATCAATAATGTCAATGTGAGAGGTCCTGGATTATGGTTACAGAAACAATTTTTATTTTACTTTTTATTTTTTAATAACTTTTTATTGACAGAAGCCATGCCAGGGTAATTTTTTACAGCATTATCCCTTGCACTCACTTCTGTTCTGATTTTTCCCCTCCCTTCCTCCACCCCTTTCCCCAGATGGCAAGCACTCCTTTACATGTTAAATAGGTTACAGTATATCCTAGGATACAATATATGTGTGCAGAACCGAATAGTTTTCTTGTTGCACAGGGAGAATTGGATTCGGAAGGTTTAAGTAACCTGGGAAGAAAAACAAAAATGCAAGCAGTTTATATTCATTTCCCAGTGTTCTTTCTTTGGGTGTAGCTGCTTCTGTCTATTCTTGATCAATTGAAACAGAATTATCTCTCTTTATCGAAGAGATCACTTCCATCAGAATACATCCACAAACAGTATCATTGTTGAGGGGATAGAAAAATGAAATTTCTAACAAATATGTCTAGTGAAACTAAACACATTTCCTTATTGGTCATGTCCAAAAATATATTTGTCTTCATCTTTGGTCCATCACATCTTGTGAGTAGGTGGGTAATATTCTTTAAAAGCCTTCTGGAATTATGATTGATCATTGGGTTGAGCAGTTTGTCTTTCAAAATCGGTTGTTTTTACAGTGTTGTTATTATTATATAAATTGTTCTCCTGGGTATACTCATTTAACTTTAAATTAGTTCATGCAAATCTTTCTTCCTAGGTTCCTGAAAACATTTCATCATTTTGTATAGCATAGCAGACTTTGGTTACATTCATATACCATAATTTATTAAGCTATGTCCTAATTGATAGATGCTCTCACTGTTTTCCACTATGAAAAGTTGCTATAAAATTTTTTATATGGATAGAACTTGAATCAAAAGATATGCACAGTTGAGTAGCTTTTGAGAACATAGTTCTAAATTACTTTCCAGAATAACTGGACGAGTGTACTGTTCATCAACTGTGCTCATTTTCCTGCAGCTTCTCCAATACTTTTCATTGAGTTTTTTGGTCTATTTTGCTAGTCTGATAGGTGTGAAGTTTGGAATCCTCTCAGAGTTACTTTAAGTTTGAATTTATATAATAATTAATTAGTTGGAATATTTTTTCCTATGGCTGTCAATGGCTTGAATTTCCTTCTCTAAAAATGCTTACTTATAATAATTTTAACCATTTATCAATTGGGGAATGATTTTTAGTGTTATAAATTTGAATTTCTTTCCTATATATCTTTCTTGAAACTAAAATCTTTATCAGAGTAACTTGCTGCAAAGATTTTTTCTCTTACTATACATGTTTTCTTATTGATCTTTGCTGTATTGGATTTGTTTGTGTAAATCTTTAATTTTATGTGATTAAACTTGTCTATTTTGTCTTCTGCCTTTCCAGCCTTCAAAAACAAAATTATTTCTTTGTTCAGATAAAGAATTTGTTTTAAGGATTTTTGCCCAATTTCCTTTTTTTTTTCTTGACTTTCATTTTGGATTACTTGTCAGGGTAAACCCAAGAAGAATGAAAGTCTGTGGAGTGTGGCAAGGGGTGTCTGTCGAATGCTACGTAAAAACTTTGGCTGTGTCCGAGTGGATTTTGCCCAGCCATTCTCCTTAAAGGTGAGTGAAAAGCATCAAGATTCTGTGCAAAGTAGAGTACCAGGCTGAAAGCTAGGGCATCTTGATTCTACAGCTTTAGCAGCTCCATTCTGTAAAATGAGGAGATTGAATTACAGGTTCATCAGTTCTGTTAACCTAAGACTGGAAATGGAAATGAGAGACAATTAGTGGATATGAGGAGGGAACTCAAGAGGCAGGGACTTCTTCATTATAATCATTTTTCTTTTACATAAGAATATGTTAATTTGCCATGCCTGATAATAACCCATCCTTAGAATTTCAATAGTCATACATATTAAGTTTATCTAAAACTTTCCCCTGTTGCATGTATCTCTAGATGTTTTCTCAAGCTTTTTTTATAAGCTCTTAAAAGATAGTTACTGTATTTGATCATATGCTAGTTCTCTACAATCTCTACAATCTATTATAATTTATGTAACTCATGTATTACAAAGTTTATTGGTAAAATTGTTGCCATCCTGACTATCATTGTTATTAATATGTGCCTTTTCTAGATAATAAAAAATATTTGGAATTAAGATTCTCTATGAGTGATGGTATATCAAGTGAGAAAAAATAAGTTAACTGATAAGTTCCACCCACTTTGATTTGGAAAATGTCTTAAAATTTGAGTTTACCTAATCATTATTAGTTGGAATATTTTCTAACTTATGGGCTACAGATACTTGAGAGTGTGAAGTTTCTGTGAAGAGCCCATGAATTCAAATTTGCATTCATATTTTTTCTGTTAGTGGAAACCAATGCTACAACTAATATCATGTGGTTTCACATAATTTTTAGATACATGGATTTTCATAGTCAAAAGACTGGGAAAGCACTGAACTAATTTAGCACTGTAAAATGTTTGTATGTATGTAATAGTTTTGGAAAATTAGCAGCTTTTCCTTTCCTTTCCCCCTACCCCCAATCTTTAATATTTCTACCAAGGTTACTATCAATGGGAAAATGTTAGACATGGAATGAAAATTTGTTGTTGAAATCCCAACTATCAAATACCTAGTACCCTTTTATCCATTAGCGTATGCTAATTAAATTTGTATTTAATTTTATATTTAATTTAAATTTATCCTTTTTATAATCTTTGGAAGACTAGATGAGTATATTTCTAATTATTTTGAGTGTCATAAATCATTGAAAACAATTATTCTTAACTCATAACTTTTTTTCTAAAAAAAAAAAAGCAAATGGATGAATTATGATGATATAATTTTACAGGAATACTTAGAGAGTCAAAGTCAGAAACCTATGCCTGCCCCACTTACCTTGGAGCAAGCTTTGCTACCAGCTATACTTCCTTCCAGGTAAAGTTTTCAGAATATTTGGTTTATTATTAAAATACTTCAAGAAATGAAATTACTTCAAGAAATGAAAATAAATTAGAAAAAGTTTTTTGTTTTTGTCTTTCCTACATAATTTTCCTGATAGCCTGAGATAATACTTTGGATTCTGTTATCATCTTTTGATTATTTCTACAATAAGTACTTGAACTAAGGGGCCAGTTACCATCTGAGAATTATTTATAGATGAATAGTGATGAATAGTGAGCTTTATGATTATTATAGTTTAAATTAGTGGCAGCAATAGGTTTTACATAATGCATTTTAATTTAATGTGTAAAAAATTACTATAATGTGTATAATGTGTAAAAAAATAATAATGTGTAAAAAAATAATAATGCTATTTTAATTTTACCTAATTTTTCATTAGACCAATTGAACAAGGTCTTGCTTTAGGAACAACTTCTGAGTTACATGAACTTTGAAGTATGTTTTAATGAGATTATCACATTGTGCTTTTTGTACTTATTCATTGGATAAAGTGTTGCTGTGATGAATGACAGTGATAATTCAAATATGTTATATTTCTTGAGTATAATATCAAAAGCTAGATTAATTAATTTGTTAATGCAGAAAAGCATCTTTTTTTAAAGGAGTGGAAAAATTTTGAAGCCAATTAGCCATAGGAGTTGATAGCTTAGCATGCCTTTTAACTTAAAGTATATTTTATTTCTTGCTCTAGCAGTATGTGTAAGACAAAGCAATTCTTTAGCTTGCTTGTAAGAAGATGGAAATTGCATGTACTATCATATGGTCACTTTACTAGCTGTTTTTACATAATTTATGTATTGAGGGTTGGGTTCAACTCTAGGAGCAGATGGCATATATAGTCAAGACTTATATAGAACAAAAAAAACCCCTTAAAACTAATGTTTTTTAAAGTTGGGATTCATTATACATTTTACAATGTAAATTAAATTTTTTTTCCAGACCTAATGATGATGCTGCTGATGAAGCTAGAGAAGCTACAGTTAATGAATCCAGAAATGTAAATGATGAGCCATTCAGGAGGAAGCTAATAGCAAATCTTGCTGAGCACATTATGTTTAGTAAGTGAAATATCAAAGCATTTGAAATTCAGTTGTTATTTGTTTTACTGGAAAGCTTAATTGATTTAATTTGGCTTACTGAGGACATATTTCTATAGGTGTTTTTGGAACTAACTTTTTTAAATGAGTTAATCATTTTCATATAATACAGATTACTATATATATATCTCTTAAGGTAGATTTATTCTAGATTTCCAACTAACTGCATTGTAAATTATCACTAGCTTGGTAAATTCAGTAACTGAGCTTTTTATTATGATTTATAAGAAGTAAGGATTAAAAATGTAATGTTTCTCATTTTACTTCAGTTTTTCCTGAAAACATTCTACTTGAAATGAAAGTTAAATGAAATGAACTATGTGGACTTAATCCTACATAGTATTTCTCTTAACTGCAGACTTTACTTGGGCTCTGAAGCATTTAGGTCTACTAAATCTATTAAAGATTTTGCTATAGGGAAACATGCTTAAGATGATCACAGGGCTCTGTGCAAATACTTTGTGTGAACAGAAAATTATGAGACACATAAAAATGCAGGAGGAAAAAACTCCTTTTTTTCATTCCAACATCATCAGCTGAGTTGTCAGTCAGTTATGATTCTCCTGGATTATTATATGTAGCTGAATGGACTGACACTGATTGATGTAGTAATTTTTTAAAAATTTAATTTAATTTAATTTTTAAATTTATTTTATAATAACTTTTTATTGACAGAACCCATGCCAAGATAATTTTTTACAACATTATCCCTTGCACTCACTTCTGTTCCGATTTTTCCCCTCCCTCCCTCCACTCCCTCTTCTAGATGGCAAGCAGTCCTATATATGTTAAATATGTTGCAATATTTGATGTAGTAATTTTGAAGAATATCCTGCTTCCACTCCCTGTTTATTTGACACAGGAATGCAAATTTTCTACTGATGGCAAAATGATACGAATTTGAGCTGCATTCTGAGCACATCAGAACAGCAGAGGATCCTATTAAGTCCTTATTTCAGCCTAAATGTATTTCAGCTTAGTGTATCATAAGTAACTGGGGAAACAGCATTGGGATGGCATACAGATAGCCTACTACTAATGGGCTTCCCCATATGTCAGCAAAATATTTGAGTGTGATTACAGCTTTAGCTATTCAGTAATTCATGTACAAAAAAGATAATCTGTGGAAAAGTTCTCCTCTTCCTTTAGTTGGATGATGTGTATGTTTTTAATAACATATAGTTTCCCCTGGTTTGGGAAGTCAAGTCTAATCTTTCCTCTAGTTATCCCAACTACATTGCATTTTTTAAACTGCTTTTGATAAAGCCTTTAAATTAATATAAAACATATACAAATACATTAAATTTAATGTTTAAATAATTAATGTAATTGAATTATATATATATAAATATAAAACAAAGAAAATGAAGGTGAATAGAAACTTGAGAATTTAAAAACAGACTCTTGGTGACACTAGTATCATTGCTTTTGTGATTCTTTAATTTTAAAATATAACTGGTTTGAGAAAGAATGGGTTTATTGGTTTAAAAGAAGTTTGCAGTAGATATGTTCAGAAAATAATCTAAAAAATTGGTTGCTGGATCTGTTTTGAAATCCTGATCTATCATTCTTTAATATAGGTGAAGAGTATGAATTTGTTCCATTTGACATTTCATTATCTTTCTGATAATGTCCTTCTTTCCCATTCTTTTATGTTCACTTACTTGTTTGGTTTATAATTTTGTACATTACTCTAGATGTTCTTTTATGAACTATATCAGTATGCTAAGAAAATTTTAAATGATAGGGTACACTTGAAAGAATGGTAAAGATGTGTAGGCATAAATAAAGTAGAAGGAAATCTGGGACAATGGTAGCATTCCAGGAAGGATTAAATAAACTATTTTCTGGTATGAATAACTTTGAAGGGACAGGATGTGTATTGAAAAGAATACTGGAATTGGGATTAAAAAGTCCTAACTTGAAGTCCCAGCTAATTTCTAGTGCTGACCAAGGTATCCTAACTAGTTTAAAGAGTAATGTCACCATTTTCAAATGATGAAACTGAGGTCTAGAGGTTATCCCATATGGCTATTAGGAAAATGTTTTGTAAACCACTATTATGTGTGGATTGTTGTTATTTGTTTAGTAAGTAGTTACTGTGTAGTTCACGCTTTCTTAAATTTGTAGGAGATAAAAGGAAACATTGGATGGCATCAGGACTCAAGAAATTTATAATCTATTAAATGAGGAAATACAAAAACATAAATATACTACAATGAACGTATAGGATCTATGTGAAAAGAATACCAAGTCCTCTTTCTTGGTGAATCTGTCCTTCAGTTTTGGGGCCTATCAAGAAAAAACAAAACCAATCCCTGTTGAAGGGATTCTGTACTAGCTCTTCTTCCACGCACCTAACTCTTCTCTAATTTGAAGAGTGTTTTATACTAAGCTCTGGCATACACAGAGAATGTATCAGAGATACACTAATAATAAATTTGCTAGTAGCTTCTTATCCTTAAATACATTTTATTTGAGGCACAGATGTTTTCTAAGTTAAGAGGTGTGTGATTCAGTGACCAGAGCACAGGGCTTGGACTTAGGAAGACCTGAGTTTAAATCCAGCCTCAGATACTAACTAGCCATGTGACCCTGAGCTCTAATTGATCCTCTAATTTTTTTTTTCCTGAGGCAATTGGGGTTAAGTGACTTGCCCACGATCACACAGCCAAGAAGTGTTAAGTGTTTGAGGCCAGATTTGAAATCAGGTCCTCCTACCTTCAGGGCTGGTGCTCTATCCACTGTGCCACCTAGCTGTCCCTGAACCTCTAATTTCTTGACAAAAGGATCCACTGGAGAAAGAAATAATAACTGCTCCAGGATTTTTGTCAAGAAAACCCCATGGACAACAAATGTTTTCTAAGTTGTGGTAGAAAGTTGAAGCCACTTTTTTTTTTTTTTCCTAGCTGCTAACAAGTCATGTGCTGTTATGTCAACACATATAGTGGCCTGTTTACTACTCTATAGACATCGGCAGGTAAGTCTGTGATGTTTTGAAGAGGTACGTTATAAAATATTTGTGAGTGTTTTGTCATCAATTAATATTTAGCTGAACATCTGTTGTGTGTTCAGCTTCATGTTAGCAACTGTTAAATACAAAGGATAAGAGACAACTTCTGAATCTCCAAGAAGTTCAATCTTCTTGGAGAAATACAGTGTGCATGTGGAACATAATATAAAATCAAATGCTTCTTGTGTATGATAGATGCTTTATACTTGAGAAGTTATATGGAATTCATTGTCAATATTCATAATTGGGAACCTACCTGAATTTACATTTCTCTGTTCTCAAGGTGACTAAAACATCACCCAAAGATCAGATTTTTAAAAAATAGTTTTCCTAATCTAAGTATTTTTAACCTGGATTCTGATGACATGTAAATAACGATCAGGCTTTTCATCTTTAGCCTTGTGATTGAATTACACTTTTTATTTTTTGCCTACTTTGTGACCCAGCTCTATAGAAATTTGCTGGATTTTTTTTTTTAATGTCATCTGATCTTATTTCCATGTATATTAATGGTGAGGAATGGTTTCTCTTTACATTGGGATGACATGACAAAAAAAACAAATCACTTGTTAAATATTTTTGGTGTATTGACTTGTCCAAGATGACTACCTTAATGTGATGAAACTTTTTTCTGTTTTTACAGGGAATTGACCTTTCTACCTTGGTAGAAGACTTTTTCATTATGAAAGAGGAAGTGCTAGCCCGAGATTTTGACTTGGGGTTCTCAGGAAATTCAGAAGATGTAGTCATGCATGCACTACAGCTTCTGGGAAACTGTGTAACCATTACCAACACCAGCCGAAATGATGAATTCTTCATTACTCCAAGCACAACTATTCCTTCTGTTTTTGAACTTAATTTCTACAGCAATGGGGTGCTACACGTTTTCATCATGGAGGCCATTATGGGTTTGTAGATCCATATTGTTACATTAACTAAGACTAGAGAAGACTGAGTTTCAATGTCAGAGCAGAGATTTGTGGTTAAAAAAAAAAATCCAAACAATTAGACATTGTTTTTCTGGTAGAACTGAGTTGAAGTAATCAGATAAGAAAAAACTCAGTGTTTAACTAATTCATTTAGTTAGCGTCTATATACTGTATACATAGTAATATGATGTGCAATGACTGAAATAGAAAAACAAGGAAATCTTCCTTCCAAGAGCTTTCATTTTTCTTTGAAGACAAAACCAGATGTACATACACAAAATATTTAAATAACAGTGTAAGGCAGAATATGATGAAATAACTACATATGTAATACAGATAATATATGTAACAAAAGTACAGAGAAGGGTAAGCTTATGGATTCAGATGGAAGGGAGGACCCCCTGAGGTGGACTCAGCCTTGGTCATTGTAGGCTGAAGTGGGGGGGAAGGAGTTTCCTGAAGGAGGTTGGGAATTGAACTATAAAAACCAGGTAAAACATGTCTGGATATGGGGAGTGGAATCATTAATTTTTTTTTTTTTATTTTTGGTTTGTTTATTTGTTTTGCTGATGCAATTGGGGTTAAATGATTTGCCCAGGGTCACACAGCTAGGAATTGTTAAGTGTCTGAGGCCACATTTGAACTCAGGTCCTCCTGACTTCAGGGCTGATGCTCTACATTTAAAATTCAATAAATATTTATATGAAGGAACATTTTTAAAAATAAAATTAGTTTGCAGTTATACTGTCTTGTTTTATATACTTAAACAATGGTCCAGTTTGGTCATATTATTAGGTCAGAGGGTTAATCTTGTATTGCAGTAGTTCTCAAACTTTTGTTTTCAATATCTTTAGCCTATTAAAAACGATTGAGGATCTGTCCAAAGAGTTTTTGTTTATGTGGTTTATAATATAGATATCGATCACATTAAAAATAAAAACTAATTATGAATTTGTAGACTCTGAAAGGATTTCAGAGATTCCCAGGTTGCTCTGGACCATACTTTGAGAATCACTGTTGTATTGCTTTTCTAAGTTTCTGTTAGAAAGCCCAAGCTTCTGTTTCTCATTTTTGTTTTCATTTGTTTAGCTTGCAGCCTTTATGCCATCCTGAATAAAAGGTGCTCTGGAGGTACTGGGGGTGTATCACCCAGTATGATTAGCCAAGAACAGCTTGTCCGTAAGGCTGCTGGCTTATGTTATCTGCTTTCTAATGAAGGCACCATATCACTAGTAAGTTAACAATTAATTATGGCATTTGTTCTTATTTATTTCCTTTTCTTGAAAAGATTATTGGAGTCTTTTTCTTAATAGTTTTTTTTTTTCTGTGCTATACCTTTCTATTTCTATTTTGACACATGAACAGTTGTATATATTGGTTTACACAGTTATTGTATACGACTGTGGAGATAATAGATTTAATTGATAAGATATTTCAATCAAGGTTTAAATATTTTCCCTCTAATAAAATCTTATTTGAGTGCCTTTCTGTGTTCTGATGGTAACTATAGGTTCTTGAGAACTTTCAGGATCAAATATAAAATCCTCTGTTCAATTTTATTTCCATCCAAGAACTCTGGGCAATATAGCTACACTAGCGTCCTTGCTATTCCTTGCAATTACATCCCATTTTCCATCATTGTACCTTTCTCTTGGCTATCCCCTATGCCTGGGATATGCTTTCTTTTCACCTACCTCCTGGTTTCTTTCAGGTTCAGCTCAAGTTCTTTTGTAAGAAGCTTCACTCTTCCCTCCACCCTTTCCTTCTTCCTCCTTCCCTTCCTCCCCTCTCTCCCCTTTCTCCTCTCTCTCTCTTGTCTCTGTCTCCATCTCTGTCTGTCTGTCTCTCTGTCTGCCCTACCCCGCTCCCCCCCAGTTATTTTTTTTAATCTTTTTTGTATCTTTAAAGGTTAGCACAATGCCTTGCACATAGTGCTTAATCAATGCTTGTTGATTGATTGTTTAAACTGTATTTTGTAGAAGAATCATTATAGTTAAGTTCAAAGAGGTTCATCACAAATTGACTAAAAAAGATGATTTTTTTTTTTAAGTACAACAACTCTTAGACTGCTAAATTAAAGAGGTGTTTCAATGGAAGAAGTATCTATATCCTCCAAATTATAGAACTTTGAAGTATAATATGTGTAAAGTGCTGTGTATGAACATATGCTTACATATATTCTTTTGATCTTAATAGCCTTGTAATAAATGTTTTATGCTTACTAATAACTAATGATAATACTATAAATTAGAGCTAGAATTGACTATAAAGATTATCTATTCCTGTTGTATAATTTTACAAATGAGGAAACTTCTGGTGAGAAAGCATTAAACTTTTACCTTCTGATGCTAAGTTGTTTCAAATTGTAGTAATTGCTTAATTTTATTGGCATGGTACCATGTTCTTAGAATGAATGTAATTAAATGACTGCATGCTGAATTGTTTTATTTTGGTGGTTTATAAATCAGATAAATATGTATATTCAAGTGAGACTATACTATATTGATATTTGGTGGCCACAGAGAATTTTAGATTATATTTTATTCTCTTGTCCTTTTCTTATGTAAGATAAAATGAGGATCTCATTGGAGAATACTTTGGGTAGTCGTACCTGATTTTCTGTGTATAATTTGAGGTATGTCAGCAAGGGAGGGGTGGAGAAGGGTTATACTCTCTAGACTGGAGACAGCTAGCTATCTTCTTTTCCTTAATAGAGGCTTTCCCATCTATAAGTGGTGTGTAGCCTTTTGGTGTTTAAGGTGATATTTTCCAGAGGAAGGTCCCGTCTTAAGTAGAAGAAAATAGTGTAATATGTTCATTCTAAGGAGTTCTTTAGCTTGATCCATTTGGGAGAAAATTTAGTGAGGACTCAGATCTTGGGAGATGTTGACTTGAAGAGTTAAACAAGATAATTTCTTTTCTTCTCTTGGACCTTATATTCAAATAGTAGGGCTTGATTCTGAAAAAAAAAAGTTTGGTAGTGACAATTTATTTTGTTTGGTTGTGATAAAGAAAAATAAAGATGTTTATTAGCTACCTGAAAAAAAAAAGGTGATTAAAAAATGTGCAGAAAAATGTGAGAAGAAATGCATTTCTACAATATTTTTCTTTTCAGCCTTGCCAGACCTTTTACCAAATTTGTCATGAAGCAGTGGGAAGGTTTATACAGTATGGCATTCTTATAGTAGCTGAGGTAAGAGGAATATTTTATCTTTATTTTTGTATCTGGCTTCTTATCCTCTCCACTCTTTACTTTTTGCATTATGTCCTTATCAGCGGCACTATGTAGAGGGAAAATCTTAGCCTGGAATAACTTAGTTTGTATCATATTGTGGATACGGTGTGAAAGATACCTTGCTATAATTCATGACCTGTAGAACTCTATGTTCTTAGATGAAATGTCATGCATATATCATTGTGACAGCCCATTGACATGAAAGAATTTGTCTTGGGAGCATAGAGATTCCCCTTTTGATCCTTTCTTTATAAGATTGGACTCTCAGTGCTCAAGCCCCAAAGATGCAACTGTGAAAAGAGAAACTCCTTATCTATGGACCCAGTTTAAGGAATGGCCTATGGGCTAGCCAGAGATGCTGAAGAAAACAAACTCATTAATGAGTTTGAATGCCATGAATAATACGACATTACAATGGCAGGCCATCTAATGTTCAGTTTTATTCACAAATAATAGAGAAAAATGGGGGGTGGGGGAGACAAAAGAAAGAAGGATACAAATCAGACATCTACATAATAACGTAGAATAAAACTCATGTGAAAGTAGTGCTGTATGGAGGAACACTGAGGTATGAGTTCATTAAAGTTGTTGATTGAAGGCAAGACTTAGTTCCCTAGTGTGGTATACTCTAGGGAGAGGAAATTTGCTTCTGAGGAGGAATGATTGGGTTCTGGGGAAGAGAGGGCTATTCTAGTGGAGAGGAGATGTACTTCAAAGTACCATTCTGAGAATGGGATACTTAAGTCCTGATTTTGCTAACTACCTAGACCTGGCATTTGCATGTCAAAATTCAGGGAACATAGATGATTTTACATACATATGGGGTAAGGGAGAGAGAGACTGGAAATTGGCAAGTAGCATTTTTGGACATGCAGCTATCTATACCAATGGTTTCCATGTACAGATCTATAAGTTACAACCTCCCATCTGGGAAGTCTGTCATGGTGATCTAACAACACATGTGCAAATGCAATGTTGCCATTTCTTTCCCTAAGCAACCTCTCCTTCCTTAGTTACTTTTCAGTGAAATTCTCATAGCTATTGTCTACTGACTTCAAGGACTCTCTTCTTTCTTCAGTACATTCAGTATCTGATTCAGTTTTTCATCCCCAAATCCTAGCCTCATACTATGGGACTTCAGAATATATGTTGATATTTCCTCAGAGGTCCTAATTTCACAGTTTCTCAACTAGTTTCTTTGTAGTCTCCTCTTCTGCTTTACCTCAATTGCACACTGACTTGATGTGTGATTTTGCCATTGTCCACAAATGAACCATTTCCATGTTCGTAAGTTCTGAAATTCCCTTTGTGGTTGTCATTTCATTTCCTCCTTACAACCCTAAATCTTGTTTTTGTCCTTACCATACTTTTCAATCTCTTAGCCCCTCAATTCTTTCCCAAGCTCTAAACTATGTGGTAGCCACTCTCTTCTCCATTCTCCACCTTAACCTCTTAATGAATCCCTTTAACTTTACACTCTTTTCTTATCTCAAGTCCTTTGTCCCTTTCATCCTCTTGTTGCTTTTGCCTTGCCAAAACTCATCCTTGGGTTATTCCCATCATCTTTTACTTTTCACACCAACTCAAATGCTGATGAATGAAGCTGGAGAAAATAATGAAATGATCCTGACTAGATGCACTGCAAATTTATATTACATAATCTCAACCAGGCCTTTACTGTGTCAAGGCAAATTGTTTGACATTGTGCTAATTGACTCGCTATCCCTCACAGTTTTTCTGAATTTCATCCTTCCTTAAACCTCTCATTGCTTCTTCCTGTCCTCTCAGCTGCTTCATATTTCACTAAAAAAAAGTGAGACTATTTACCAAGAGCTTTCTCTTCTACCCTTCTCATCTCCTAACACCTAGATGCCTTTGACAACTATTTTCCTTTTTTCCTTCTGTCACATGAAGAGATGGCCTTCCTCTTTGTCAAGGCAAAGTCCTCTACGTGTACAAGATCTCATTCAAACCCA
Organism: Antechinus flavipes; assembly: GCF_016432865.1. Classification (NCBI taxonomy): domain Eukaryota; kingdom Metazoa; phylum Chordata; class Mammalia; order Dasyuromorphia; family Dasyuridae; genus Antechinus; species Antechinus flavipes. The sequence continues at coordinate 590,634,885 of NC_067399.1, read as the reverse complement.
TGTTGTTCAAAAGATTGTCCCTTCCATCATTTCTACTCTCACTTATTTTTAAGTCTCTCCTTGTATGCTGGCCACTTCCCTGCTGCTTTCAAACATGCCTATGCCTTCTGCATCCTCAAAAAACTCATTCTTTCTAGCTATTGTCCCATATCAAATTGGTTCTCAAAGTCCAGGTTGTATCATGTCACCACACCATTCAGTAAACTCCAAGTGCAAAATTTGGCTTTCAGAGCCTTTCCTAAACCTCTCCCCAACACTTATCTTTCCAGGCTTTTTTTATACCTTAACTCTACATACTTTTTGATCCAAGACTCTGGCTGCTTTGTTCTTTGAATAAGACAATCTATCCAGCGATTCATGCATTATTATCGTCTGTATCATATGCCTGAAATTCTCTCCCTCCTCTTCCTCTCTACCTCTAGGCTTCCTTCAAGTCCTAACTAAAATCCTACTTTCTGCAAGAAGCTTTCTAGTGCCATACTTCTGTTGATTTTTCTCCAGATTTTTCTGTTTATAGTTTGTACATAGTTATTTGCTTGACTGGTTTATCAGACTGAGGGATCAGGAACTGTCTTTTATTTTGCTTTATATCTCCATTCCTGAACTGGCACATTCCTGGTTGTTACATTGTGGATGCTTACTAAATGCTTGTTGACTTGTTGACTGAATAATTTTGATTTTAATTGTAGTTAATCATATGATTAGTTAACCAATGGTAGAATGTATATTCTGGTGACTGCAGGCAGACAATTTGGGAGACATTTCAGCATTATTTTACTTACTTTTGTTAGTGTTTCATAGGAATTTTAGGGAAAAAAAAACTGATTCGTAGGTAAGAAGCTGCTTCAGAATAGGTAGAAAAGTTAAGAGAAAATTGATACCTGAATCAGAGAATGGTTTAGAAAGGACCAATCAGTATGTAGGTTGATTTAATTGGAATTCAAACCTTAAATCTTTTTCTTTTTCTATTTTGTATGTCTGCATTTAATGAGTTATCTCTGTTTTCCTACTGTACTTCTTCCCAATTTAGCAAGATGATCAAGAAGATATTAGTCCTGGTATCACAGAACAGTCCTGGGACAAGAAGCTTCCTGAGCCTTTGTCTTGGAGAAGTGATGAAGAAGATGAGGATAGTGATTTTGGTGAAGAGCAGAGAGATTGCTATCTAAAGGTATTTTTTGCATGAAATTTTAGAGTCTGTGGCAATATGATATTGGTGCAATTAAAATAATGGTTCACTATCAGCATAAAGAAAATAAAGATTATAAAAATGAGAAAGATTAGTATTTGCATAAACTCTTTGTTGATGGAAAATTGTGTGTGTGTGTGTGTGTGTGTGTGTGTGTGTGTGTGTGTGAGTATGTGGGTTTGTGGAGGGAGGAGAGGGAGAGAGATAGAGATCTTATGCAAAACACAAGCATAGCATCAGTTGGTTAGTGTGATTAAATTTATATTAAGGTTTGTTAGCTTGCTGAAAATGTGCCAAATATGAAATATAGGCTCTGTGTGTGTGATTTTGGTATGTCTTTTCTAGATTCAGTCTGTTTTTGTGTGGCTGTCTTAAATAGTTATCTAAAGAATAGTCCTCTGAGATTGTGTTTACTTTTTTTTTAATGATAACTTTCCTTGTTCTATTTTTCAGGTGAGCCAGTCCAAAGAACATCAGCAATTCCTCACTTTCTTGCAAAGGCTCCTTGGACCTTTGTTAGAGGCTTATAGTTCAGCTGCCATCTTCATTCATAATTTCAGTGGCCCTGTCTCGGAACCAGAGTATCTGCAGAAGTTACACAAATACTTAATCACTAGAACAGAAAGGAATGTTGCTGTGTATGGTATGTCAAGTCATTTTTTGAGGGGGTGTGTGTGTGTATGAAGTTGGTGATAGAAATGGCTAAAGAAACTTTTATACTTTTATTTGTGAAAGTGATTTTAGACTGTTGAAGATAGAGATGGATACCCCAACACACACATTTAACAGATGGGAAACTTGAATCCCAGAGATAGGGACATGAATTGGTCAAAAAGGATCACAGCTGTGCCCAAGCTGAGCACAGAGTTCTTACGATTGCCAGGATAGGGCTCCTCCCTTTTATTTTGCTGACTTTTTGCCAATACTAAAAATCTAATGACCATGCTCCCCTCTTAACCTCAATGTCTCCTTTCCCCTTCCACACACAGCTGAGAGTGCTACATATTGTCTTGTGAAGAATGCAGTGAAAATCTTTAAGGATATAGGGGTAGGTCTCCATTTTTGATATTGCAGAAATTTGCTTTCATTTTCATTGTATGTGTATTTAGGCATAACTTTAATTTAAGCTATTCCTGTAGTGCATGGGGGTATATGTGCTTTTTCAGGTTGACAAAGACATTTGTGAATGATGGTGGGTGAAGACTATTTTATGGAATTATTTTTGGCCTATAATCTTGCGCATTTCAATCTAGGGCATCTTTGTACATAACAAGTCTGTGTGTCTTTAGCACCACACAAAAAATGACTAAATTAGCAATTACATTTGAATTTTGCATTTACTTTTAAAATATGATTATGGTTATTAATATTAAGGTGGCCCAACCTTAAACTTGCTGTCATTCATTGTTATGTGTAAAATCAGTGAGGGGTAAAGGATGGCAAGACTGGCAGGACTAACTGATTTGATGGTGGGAATTTTTGAATCTAGTGAAGTTTTAAGTGGTAATTTTTTATTTTTTGGCAAGGCAATTGGGATTAAGTGACTTGCCTGAAGTCACATAGCTAGAAAATGTTATGTGTCTGAGGTCAGATTTGAACTCGGGGCCTCCTGAATCCAGAGCCAGTGCTCTATCCACTATACCGTCTAGCTCCCCCATAAGCTGCTATTTTCAAGGCTATGTTCTGAAGATTATTCACTTATAGTTTAAAGTATTAAACTTGTACTTATAAAATGTAAGCTTCTTGAGAACAAGGAATGTCATTTTCTCTTTGTATCCCCATAATATTTTACCATAATAGTTGCAAATAAATTCAACTGAATTTAATCAAAGCATAAAACTGTTATTATTCAAAACAGGGATTCACATCTTCTTTACCTTTGGTGTCTTTGTGGTGATTGAAGTGACTTCTAGAATAGGTAGAAGGCCAGAGTGGAATACAGATATGAAATGATAAATTAATATGATCTGTTTCCTTCTTTTTTAGGTTTTTAAGGAGACAAAACAAAAGAGAATATCAATTTTGGAACTAAGCAACACTTTTCTACCTCAGTGTAACCGACAGAAACTACTGGAATATATTTTAAGCTTTGTGGTACTATAGAAGAATGGTAACACCTTTGCCTATAGAGAAAAGTACAGGGGGCAATGGGGGAGGGGGGTTGAGGCCAGCACAGTCTTCAGGATTTCACTGGCCTAACAGTCTGAGGTGCCATTATGTAGTAGGACCTTATCTGACTGGATCCACTGGAAGACAAGTGCCTTCTTCCCTCCATGGATTTGTGATAATCCTAATTCTCTGGTAATATAATAACCTACAGTTAACACTTGGATTTAGCTCAATTTGCAAATCAAAATCAGTAGAGTTAAAAATGAAATCTCAGCAAATTGTTTTGGATTTTATTGAATAGCTACATTTTAAGTAACTACTTTTAAGGTATAATTATTGTGTGCAAAAATGTAGATAAACAAAAGCTCCAAGCTTGTTTAGCAAACTTAGTGCTTTCAGCAAATTCACCAGGATTTTAGTGCTTTTAAAAATAAGTTAAAATCATCCATTCACTGACTTTTTTTTATTATCTTTTTTAAAAAAATAGAATAATATAATTTTTCATATATGCACCTTTCATTTGAAAGCTCTTTAAAAATTGAATGGGCTAATGCAAATTGTAGCCTGGGATCAATGTCATTTTCTTTGGAGTCTGACATAGAAGATGTTTTAGAGCTGCATGAAATGAAATATTAGGTTAGATCAAGAAATTAAAATCACTATACATAACATAGCAGGGAATAAATCATGTAGGCAGAGTTCAAAAACAACTGGCCAAGCATCTTTCATTTTGCAAAAAAGTGCCATTGAGTTTTTATTGACTACAGTATGAAACTGATTATTCAGCTAGTGTTCTGGACCTTCTGTTTTATATTCCTCTCCACAAGGTATGCACCTTTCACAGCACTGTCTTTCTACTTCTTTCTGAAGCATGAAGATAATTGCCATCTTCTGGATTGTTCAGAACTGAATTCATTTCTGTAGCATCTGGATGCTTCTTGGAAAGCTCCCACCCAGCCATGGATTTAGCTTAACTTGGCTTCTCTTCAGATGATGAGATCTGAGGCAGCAGTGCTATAGCTGGATTGCTGCTACCTTGTAACTGTTATGTGAAGTAATCATGTAGTGGACAACATTTAGTTTTGTGAAAAATCCGTGGTTCTTCAAAATTACAGGGAAATTATATGCCAAAACCTATCATGTTAAATTGTTATTGAGACCATGCTGTGGCAAATAATTATGAAAGGTTGTCTGTTTGTAATGGGCACGTGCCATTTTGTTAGCAGACAGCATAATTGTATGTTAATTGCACTAATGTTGATATTCCCTTAAGGATAATGTGACATTAAAATGTTTTGTAATGACCTGTTACTCATTATCTCCATGGTAGTATGAAATTAAGAATCATTTTCCCCCCAATGAATGTAGTGTATTGTCTTTAAATCTAATGTAAAATTATCAAGCCTTGTTAATATGGACAACTTTGGTTTTAAATACTATTTAATATTATCTCTTGAAAGATCAGGGATTTTTGGATACATATTACTAACTGGCATTACACAAAACTTCTTACTTATAAAGTGTCCAGCAATAATGCTGTCATTTTGTTATCCTTTTTCCCAAGAGTCAAATTTCAAGTTAAATCATAACTTTTTCTTTCATAATGCTTTTCAGTAAACTAAGATAATAATTATTTTGATAGTAAATTAATCTGAAGGATTTGCACATCCCTTCTGGTCCTCTAGTCTTCCAAATTACCATGGGGTAGGTGGAAGAGAAATGAAATTCATAGTTTAACTCTTCCAGTTTATTAGCCAGGCAATACTTTTATATTAGGTGGGATACTACTCTTGGAAGAAATGCTTAGGAGAGCTTCCTTCCCCACTCCCCCTCCTTAGTTTTTCTTTATCTTGGGGAATCAGGTTTTAAAAAAATATCATCTTAGGGGATTTGGGGAAATCCAGTGAACTCTACCCTTTTTTAAACTCCCTAATTTTCAATTCAAGACTTTGCCAGCTCTCTTGTAATGCGCTGCTAAGCTGATGTGGAAAGATCTACTGCACAATCGATCCATCAGAGATCTGCTATGTTCAACTTGAGCCTACTTTGAGGAATGAGTAATAACTTTACTATTTATTTCCTGTTGATACTTTTAGATCCTACCTAATTTAGATCTAATGTAAAATTACCAAGACTTGTTAATACAGACAACTTTGGTTTTAAACACTAATTGTATCTCTTGAAAGATCAGGGATTTTTGGATACATATTACTAACTGTCATTACACAAAACTTCTTACTTAAAGTATCCAGCAGTGATGCTGTGATCTTGTAATTCTTCTTCCTAAGAGTCAAATTCCAAGTTCTTTCATATTGCTTCTGTGTTTTTTTTTTCCCTCCTTAGAAATCTAGTCAGATGCTTTGGAAAATGAAATAAATAATCTTACTACTTAACTAACTCACTGTGAGCATAATCATGCATGTGATTAACAGGTGCTCTGAAAACTTTTTTTAAGGAAGAAAAATCTCAACCAAAGTTATACTAATTCAGAGATTCAGAGATAGATTTAGAATAATGCACTATTCAATGCCTCATTTAATGGAATACATTTAGTTTATTTGTAGTGAAACTGCAAAAGACAGAGCTCCATCCCACTTGACTGTAGCCAAAGCATACTCTTTGCAAACAGATATTTTCTGTATAATATTTTCTTAAAGCTGGTGGCTTCCATTTAAAGCTAAACAGACTAGGTGCTTGTAAATACTTTATTATAGTTTACTATACCGCATGCGCTTATGAAAATCCCAAGTGCATGTCTTCTAGGGGAAGACTGTGAATGAAGGACAGACCAAGTAATAAGAAACTTCACTCTTTTTAATGACAGTGTCCTATGTAATTCAGATTAGCAGGAAAGGAAACATTTTTTTCCCTTTTAAAAACAACAAAAAATCTAACAAAATGAAATCTTTTCAACTAGAACAGAAGAGAATACTATCTAAATCTAGATTACTGTGAATTTAGATTTTAAGTAATTTGGAAAAGATTAGGGTTTTAAAAAAAATCAGTGACAAAAAATGAAATTACACTGAAGCAAAAGGTAACTTGCATGCATTTTATATGATCGTGTTGCATATAATGGGTGCATATGTGAGTGTCTATGTGCACATGTGCACACACATGCACATACTTATATTTCCCCTGGAGCTAATAAGCACAGAAAACTATTGTGATGTTGGGTTACTAAAGGGAAAAGCTTTTCTTTTGGAGGGTTAACCTCAAGGCTGGTTCATCTCAAAGATCTTGGATCTCTGTTTGAAAGCATAGAGCTATTGCTCTGATTTGGGATAAATATGTTCATAATGATCTAGAAGTCAATGTTGGCATTGCTGAATGTAGATTGATTTGAACAAGTAGTTCTAGAATTTATATAGGATGGAACCTTTCTATTGATTTTTGCTGATTCTAGTTTGGAAAAGTTAGAATGTAAAAATCAGTTTGGTTCTTTTTAGGAACTGAGACTCAGTACCTTTCATGTAGTTTAATAGAAACTAATGATTATGTTTTGCAAGAGAAATTTTTGACCTTGTTCTAATATCTCAAACTCAGAAATGCCTTGATGGCAGTTTTTAAAGTACTTGCCTGTTTCTGTATATAAAATAACAAATTACTATTGTAAAAATATTGTTAGAATATGTTGTAAAAAATAACCGAGTGTGAACTAAACCAGTTTGGAAATGTTAGCTAATTTCTATGCCTGTTAAATGTCATGTCAGAAGCACAGAAATGTAGTTTTATTATAATAAATTACAAAATCACAATGTACTTCATGTCTCTGTACTTTCTTTTTGAGAGGTGGAGGGGAAAAGTTATTATTTAATTCTAAAGGTGGATAGAATGGGGAGTAGAAGCACATCACTGGGAATCCTTTCATATTCTTCTTAGCTTTATACAAATCATTAAATTGTTAACTTAAAAAAATAACATCTGATTTCACTGGCATTGGGAACTCTCAGTGACAATTTTCCTCCACCAATAAATATTGACAGTATCTCGGTAACTTGCAGTCTCAGCATCGAGAACTTGTGACTTGCTGATAGTCAAAAAACTATTAGAACTTATCAGAAATGTCTTGAAACCAGGTTTTCCTGACTCCAAAGCAGGATTTCTTTCTATTTTGCCAAATATCTTCTCTTGTCAGAATCTAATTCTACTTATATTTTAAAATGTATCATGAACATCATAGAGGAGTAGTTCTCTAGTCAATTTCACAGAGGTTTTAACTTGTGATGTGTGTACCTTTTATTTGTGTTAACTACTCTTGAAAAAGCACTAGTAACCTTGGTGCTAGGCCTTATCCTAGAATAGGCTTCTTAAATTTTTTCTGCTTGCAACCCCTTTTTCCCTGAGAAATTTTTACATGACCCTGGGTAAATTAGATAGATAAAATAAGTATACAAACCAAACATTTACTAATAATAAATCATAATTTTGCTACCTCCCACATTATTATATGAGTCACATGGAGTCATGAACCACAGTTTGTCCTAGAATATTAAAGTGTCAGAATATTCAAGATGAGAATTTTTAGCTTTTCAAAAGGAATTTTTAAAATGATTTGTATCTTCTGATTATTTAAGAGCTTATATTTAATGACAACATATAAATGGGAACAATAGGAAGGTGAAAGTGCTTAATAGTTACTAACAGTTGTTCAATTGGCATTGAATGAAAACATCTATCAAAAATAGAATCTATCCTGTATGAATTAATTTTTTATGGCATCTTGAAAAACAAGTAAAAGTCCAATTTATAGAAATATTGGCACTACAGAGGACAGAGAAGGTGGGACGAGCTTCTACAGATGTTTCTGTAATATTGATCCATAGAAGGCTATGATATTCTGTCTCTTGAACTACTTCCCTTTATAGAGACTTTATTTGTGATTATCATCATATTAATCATTATATATTAACATAAGCTCATTTCTCAGAGGCTTTGAGGGAAAAGGCTTTGAGGATTATATAATGGTTAAAATTTTTTTGAGGAAGTCTCAGTCACTAGGTACACACAAATGTTCTTATTTGCTTCAAAGCATAAAAAATAATTCCATAGGGGATAGTATAGTGGCTCTTATTTAGTGTCCATATGCATTGCTGCACTCTCCCTGCCCTCTTATGTATTATTTGTTCTTGTGTGCATCAAGATCATCTTTTGTGAGCCTCCGTGATTCAGGCTTTTTTGTAGATACAAATTTCTTCTCAACTAATTAACTTCTTTTTTATCCGAAGCATTAAGCTTCAGAGATCAAGCAAATTAGTTGGTTGGTTCAGTAAACTTTCTATGAAGTCATTAACAACTTGATTGTTTTCTGGAGTGATGCTCCCTTACATCTTTTCCATTGTGGTACTGTTGACCCTGGAGCCCTATGTTGAGGTATTAGGGAGTTCCATTTTATAAATCAAAACTTGGGTAGATTGATCATGATTAAAAGACCAAAATAATTTATAATTTGCCAAGCTTTTGTTTTCTTTTCATAGAGCTTCTAAAAATCTGTTTCTTTTTGGAGTTGTGGGGAACTAATGGCCACTATTTGCCCATGATTTCTGGGCTTCCTACTGATACTACATAATGGAAAATATATCTCAATAATACTTTTTTGGACATGATAGTACTATGAGTGAGGTTAGCATTCTTAATACTAATTTATTGCTTAAGTTAAACTTAGAATATGGATAGAGGAGATCCTAATGTTTAGCATGTCATATAACTTAAGTGTTATACAATTGCTAAGACAAATAGATGGGGAAAAACAAAGGTGAAAATTTTTAATATTTCCTCATTTCTTATGATCCCCAATCCCTTAGCATTTTTCTGCTTTCTCTCTTCATGAAATTTAAATATGATTAATCTTAAACTATAAAAAGCCCTTCAAACCTTTTGCTTGACTTCCTCTACTCTAGTTCCCACCCCCTCTGCACTTTGTCATTAAAATCTTCAAGTATATATATGCCTTTTTAATTGATGTTTTCTCTTAGCCACCAGTTTTGTTCTTAACCTCATGTTTCCAATAAAACTGTTTTCTTAAAAGTTATCAGTGGTATTTTTGCTTTTTTTTTTTTTCCAGTGCTCATTCTAGCAATTATTAGGAATGAGAGACAAGGATTCAGATGCAAAGGTACAGGATTAGGGGAGACATGGATTCTTATAACTGCATTGGCTCTCAATTTGGTTGGCTTTAGCTCAGTGGGGAGGAGTATGGTCATCCTTCAGTCAAAAAGAGATCCCAGCCTTGTGCTGATTCCTTGCATGAGACAAATTATCAGTAGCCAAAATCCTTTGTCCTGTACTAAGTGTTGGTGTCCTGTCCCTGCCTTGCCCTTCCCCTTCCCTCCCTTTTTGGACCTGTTGTTTTCCCAAGACCTTTGTAGATTTCTGGCTTTGGACTTTGGAAATACTTATTGGTTATTCTCTTTTAAGTTTCTGAAGCTAAAAATCTTTTCATTTTTATCACAAATCAAGATTAAAACAATCAAGATTGGAATGGTTTTATCTAAAATAATCAGTTGGAGAGTTTGGGCTAGAATCTCTATCTCCTGATTTCTGGTCAGGAATCAGAAATATACTATATACATTTGTTGTTGTTGAGGCAATTGGGGTCAAGTGACTTGCCCAGGGTCACACAGCTAGGAAGTGTTAAGTGTCTGAAGTCAAATTTGAACTCAAGTTCTTCAGGACTTGTGCTCTATCCATATGCCATCTAGTTGTCCTAAATATATTTTCTTAAAAAGATTTTTTAAATTGATTTATTTTGTCCTTTTACAAAACTACAGTAATTTCCCTCGTCTCATATTCCTTATCTCACTGACTTTTTCACTGTAATAAATAAAAAATAAGTAAACTTTGTTCACAAAATAATAGCATATACATACATGTGTAAGAATATATGTATGTATGATTATAGATATCTATATGTGTGTATATACATATATATGTATGTATGTATGTATGTATAGCTATATCTATCCATGTATATGAGTATGTGTGTATATCCATGTTTAATTGTAGCCTCTTTGTGGGGAGCAGGAAGGGGGAAAAATAAAGTAAAAAGTACACATTAAAGAACAAAAGAAAACCTACAAGGAAGCAAAGACAACTCAGAATTTGATGTATAGTATTATATAGATTTTCTTGAAATGGGAATCTATTGCTTAATATTTTGAATCCTCTCATGTTCTATGTGGCAATTCCCCCACACCCCTTTTCTTATTTTTTAAAATTTAAAATAAATTAAAGAAAAACAACAATAGCATAAGCAATGTTCCCATTGTCATAGATGCTTACCTTGATCATGAGGAATTTCACCATTTGTTCTCCAGGCCAAAATAAACCCAACTTCAGCTACCTGTTAATGCTATTTTTGTCTACGTTAATATAAATATATTGTTCTGGTTCTTCTAATTTTGCTCTTCACTAGTTCATATAAGTCTCATATTTCTCTGAATTTTTTAATTCTTTAAGGCCCAATGGTGACACATATGTCCTATATATGACAGTCTCTTCAACCTCTCCGCAGTGGATGAACACCCATTTTGTTTTTAGTTTTTTGCAACTGCAAAGAGAGCTTTAAACATTTCTGCAAACTTGGGACCTTTTTGTCTCTTAAAGCCTGAAGGTAGGGTGTCTTTCTTACTTCCTCCAGATACCAGAATAATTCAATCTGTGAGGGCCATGGTATTTGGTAAGAGAGGATTTGTTTTGAAATTTTACTTCAGCCTTTCCTGCTCCTATAGAGCTGGAAGTGAACTTTTTCAAGTCTCTCATAATGCTCATTTCTTTTAAACCTCTCCTTTGAACTTACACAAATGAACCATGATATAAATGGGTATATATACGCCTTTGTTCTTCTGGATTATGGCATGGCTCCTTTGTACTTGAGCCTGGTTCACTGCCTGAAACATAGACTGGTACTTAATAAATCTTGATGGAATTTAATATATTTTCATAAAAGCATGCAAATGATGACACTTATAAATAAAATGATGGCTCAAATAAATGTTGCACATTTGTTATACATTAAGGTATACAAATGATGGGCTTTGTTGTAGTGCCTGACCATAGTATTTGCAGAGTTCAGTTGATTTGGAAAAGACTTCCAGAGCTTAAATATTGCCAGAAAGATTGCAAAGGTTTCCAGAAAGGTGCAAATGGCTGTTTCCTTGTTTCATCTTAGTATTTTTTTTTATGAGTTTTCTGGAAGAGTGAACAAATGACACCTAAATAAAATGGAGGGTATTAACTTGGGAGTTGTATCAAATACATGCAAGTCAGGACACATTCTGTCTCCCTTTGAAGTCTATCAATGTGTTTACTGGGTTGGAAAATATCTATCAGAGCAAAGAGAAGAGATGTGGCTCGAGGCCTTTTCTCCCAGACTAGACCAGGCCAACTCAGATTGCTGTCCAGCCTGTTTGTCTGACCCCTGTAGAGTATAATTTTATTGCCTCCATTGGAGACCTTGATGAGCCCAATTCTTTTTTTTTTTTTTTTTTTAAATTCAATAACAGGTTTGTGACTGACTCTTGTTAATGAGATTCTGGTTGGATGGGATGCTAAGGTTCTCCATCAGAGACAAGATTTTTAATGGAAACTTTGTTTCAGACTCTGGATGGAGGAAATTACTGAACTTTTACCCAAAATTGGTTTTGTAAAAGGCTTCTGGCTTCATTAACTTCCCACTGCATAATATGTCTTTCCTAAAGGCAAGATGCAGAATGAATTAATTTTGAAAGTTGGACTAAGATAGGCAACTTAATGTAATTCTTGTCAATGGTCAGAATAAAAAAAACCCACTAATTTTTGTGGCAATAGCTTCATGTACAGACTGTTCTACATTGTTGTGCTATTTCTTTTTTGAGATCCATTGTATTAGTGTACATGGCCTGAATATTTTTTAATTCCATTTCCCCGGTGATAAAATCTTGTTGGTGATTCAAAATATATTTTCTAGAAGATATAGGCAAATATTAAAGTAGAAAGGAAAATCAGGTTTTCCTACATTGTAAAGGAACTGAGATGTTCTGATCAAAGCAGGGCAGTATGGTTATAGCATAAAAGCTTTTTGGTGAAATGTTGATACTCCTGAAAATCTATGTGTAAATCTATGTCTTGAAAATGAAAGATAAAATGTCAAGTCTCTAGGAGAGTTACTCATTGAAGCATGACTTGGTGAATAGAGGAAGTCATTAACATTTGGGTTTATATTCCACCTCTGTCACCTGTCCAACTGCAATAAAGGTTTATTGTGAAGATCAAGTAAATCAAAGAGTGTGGATGTGTTTTGAAAATCATAAAACAATTGTGTGAATGGAAAAATGCAAAATCATGCAAAAAAAAAGCAAAGTTACAGAGTAGGTGCTGATCTGCATTAGTGGAGGGAGTCTTCTCATTGAGAATTCTTTTAAAGTTCTCTACATCAGTGAAGTCAAGGGTTATATTCCTATCTCTAGCCTAACATTTTTACATTATGTTTTGTTAAAATGAGGTCCAGTATCTGATGCCTAGCTTGGAATGGCTTAAAGGTGTACCATTAAGTTAGCATTTCTGAAAGCAAAAACATCCAATGAAGATTGTTGAATTATCTTCTCCATTCCAATTATGCTGTTTTCTATAACTCCCTTAACCTCTTCTGGTCTCAGTTTACTCATATGTAAAATAGAATTAAACTAACTGATCTCTAAGAGTCCCTTCAATTCTAAATCTTTGATCTGTAGTTATCTCAGACAATTCCCCTCCATAAATATCATGTTCTTGCTTGCCCACTCCTTTCATTAAAAGCTTTTTCTTACATTTATGCCTTTTTATTATGTTATTCCTTATGCTTAGCATAGCACCTGGCACATAGTAAACATTTAATAGGTACTTACTGATTTGGAATGTACTCTTAATATCTGTCTGTTGAAATTTTTCAAGGCCCAACTCAAATGAGACTTTCTCTCTAATACCCTTAGAGACCTGCTCTCTCTCCCGTTAGAAATGGCTTTTCTTTCTTTCCACCTCATGGTAATTGTCTTCTTTATGATTCTACATTTTTAATTAGTTATTATATAGACAACTAAAATATTTTATGCAGGTATATATACATACATACATATATTTAACTAAAGCAGCATTTAGTTAAATATATATATGTATATGTATATATATATTAAATACTGCTTTACTGTAAATTTATTATATAGTATTATATATTAGAGGGACAGTTAGTTATTACTGTGGATAGAGAGTTGGATCTGGAGCCAGGAAAACTCATCTTCTTGAACTCAGTTCTAGCCTCCAGTCTCTGATACATATTAGGTATGTGATCATAGGCAAGTCACTTAACCCGGTTTGCCTCAGTTTCCTCAATTGTAAAATGAACTGGAGAAGGAAGTGGCGAATCACTCTAATGTCTTTGCCAAGAAAACCCCAGGACATTGCTCATTCTCTCTTTCCACTTACTAACCCCACAGTGCCTTTTCACCTTTAGTTTTGGAAATAATAATCAAAGCAATACTCCCATGTTTGGAAAAGACATTTCAATCATTTCCTCTGTGGCTCAATTAATCATCCTTTACTGAGGAAATTGAGGATCTATGATAAACACAACCAAGGAAATGATGAAACTTTTGGGAAGGTACTTGTGAGGTTTTTAATCAGAAACAACAGAGAAAAGCAGCAGTTCCAATCCTTATTTAGGTAGATGTTCTCTACTAAAGATTTCCTTAATGCCCCACATGACATGTATGATTTTGCTGCTGAATTTCTGGCAACAGATTGTATCAAGCTGGAAAAAGCTTAAAGTAAGGCAACAGATTCACAGAATCTCAGAGATGGAAGGGACCTTGGGAATTAATTATTCTGAACTATCTCTGAACAAGAAATTGCGCCATAGCATTCCTGAAAAGGAGACTCCAGTCTTTGTCAAGAGTTCTAATGAGAAAAGCATGGATCCCACTACCATCTGAGGCAACCCATTGTGTTCCAACACCTCTTTCTTGACTAACCAGGCAAATTTAATACAGGCAGGTGCTTCAATAGTAGCTTGGTTCTGGACATCATTACTGAAGGATGTTACACACACACAAAAGTATAATTAGTTATATCTTAACTGACAGGAAATGAGTGGCAACTAATATGGGAGTTATTACAGAATCAGCTTTCTGTTCACAATAATATCTACAAGTGACTGGAAGTTAAAATGAATACCAAACTAGACAATAAAAGGAATGCAATGTATAATCATCTCTATTTAAATAAGTTATTGACTCGGAAAAAAATGTTACATGGATAAAAGCAAAAATATTGCGACTTTTAAATTACTATTTTCTTTAGAAATTTGATATTTTTAAGCATCTATGATCTCATTCACATGGGTATTCATTCTAATAGTAGGGAATATAACTCATCCATATTTTCCCATTCTTTGCAGATATTATAAATGTCTCTTTTATAAATATTCCACAGGGAATCCAACTAATAATTGAAGGGTAGTTAAGTGACTTCTAGATCTCTTGACATTGGCTAGATACTAGGAGAGCATTTGGGTTTTTTAAATATTGTAAAATGAACAAAAGAACCAAGAAGCAATTTCAGATAGCAAACACTTGCTCTCCATGCCGAGCCAGTACATAGAAGCTAAGAGTATTACTTTTTTATAATGCAAATTATTTTCTTTTCTTGTTTTTTTGAACTATTCATATTTTATTTTTTTCCAGTAACATATAAAACAATTTTTAACATTTGTTTTAAAATTTTGCTTTTTAGATTCTTTCCTTCTTCCTTCCCCACCCCCATAAAGAAACTATATAAAACATTTCTATAAAAGTCATGTTAATGCAAACTTATTTTCAAAACATTTTGACATGATAACTGTAAATCTAGATACAGAATCATATATCAAACAGAAAAAGCAGTGGGAGAAAAAAATAAGTCCATTGAAAAATTTGGTATAGTGTGCATTTCTCGAACTTTTAAATTTTAAGACCCTATGTTCGTGTGGGCTTATCAATAATTACTATGTTAGAAATGGAAACATATTTTTATTATTATGAAAATAGTTTTTACTTCTGAGACCTCCTCCCAGAAAAGCATTGTGGGTACCCCTACGGATCCTCAGGCAAAAAAAAAAATCTCTGAGAATCTCTGGATGCGTGTGATTTCCAACTAATCCTCAATATTATAGGAACTGGCTTCATTAACTTATTCATCCATTCATACAATAACTATGTGCAAGATATTAGGAAATAATTAGATTTTGAGTTAGGAAAGGCCTTGGAGACCACCCAGTCTGATCTCTTTGTTGTATATATGAGGTTGCAAGGTCACATATCAAAACTATTATTTAAACCCAGGTACTCCAGCATCATCGTATCCAGAACTTGTTTTTTGTGACAGTTTAGGGACTTTCTTGAGGTCATGTGCAAATTGAATTTCCACTACACCAGAGAAGCCTTTAGAATCCTAGAAATTCCTTTTGCAAAATCAATAATCCTCTAATGTATCTTTTAAAAATTTCATGTATGTATATATATATGTGTGTGTGTGTAGGTGTATGTATAATTTTATATAAAAGGATATATGTATGTATATTGTATATATAAAGGCAAACCTCTTCTGGAAGGTACATCTATAATGGGAACTCTTGATGAGGCAGCAATATATATTCCTCTGTTGTCCACGAGGTGGTACTGTCACTTCACATTATTTTCTGAAACAAACCAAGCTGAAGGTACCTATAACATAAAACTATATAAGAAGGCAAATAAATGCTTTCCTGGGTAACTGGGCATTGTGAGGCTGAGCTGGCTGAGTCCTAGATTGATTTTAATGGCATATTATATTAATTTTAATAATCTACTTCTTTATTGACTGTCAGACCAGAGAGCCCTAGATTGAGAGGCAAGAAACAAATGCTTTTTGCTTGGCTCAGCTACTGATTTAAATGGGTGACCTTAAGTAAGTCACTTGAGTTTTGATACATACTCTATGAAATTGAGAACATTTCTCTAGATGATGATTTTTTCGACATTCTGAGACTAAAATAAGACTCAATTTAAAGGAGTAAAGTCATTAGAGAAGCTGAGTTTTGAAAGAAGGAAAGGGATATGAATCAGCATAAAGATAAAAGTTTCTGGTGATTCGCAAAAATAGAAAGTGGGAATAAGATAGTGTGCCTGAGTGTGAATAGTTGCAAGTGAATTGCATTGTGGCAAAAGATATGTGCTAGAACAGGAATGCCATGTTGGGGAACAGTGACAAAGGATTAGTGTTAAATGAAATTCCTGTGAGCTTTAAGGTGTACGTCACTTGATAAAAGCTAATATTGCTTTCAAGTGATGTATTGGTATTCTTTGGAGCCGAAGTTCAGCCCTTAAGGCTGAAAGGAATCCTTCCTCACTAGTTCTCAGGCCTTGTCAAGGGAAAACCATATGCTACTGGAGACTCAGGAAAAAGTCCTGGACACCAGAACAAGTTTCACTATGCTGCTAAGACAGAGATGACAAGTGAGACTTCCAGAGTAAAGAGAACAAGATTCTCCAAGAAGGGTGCTTGTGTAGTGGGGCTGGTTAAGTGTTCTAGAGGGCCCTTTAGAAATGGATTACAGAAACAATATTATACAATGATTAATTCTGATGGATGTGACTCCAACAATCAGATGACTGAGGCCATTTCCAATGAGCTCGTTTTGAAGAAAGCCATCTACATCCACCCAGAGAGGACTGAGGGAATACAGAGGGAACTTTTGTTGTTGTTCATTTGCATTTTGTTTTCTTATTAATTTTCTTTCCTTTTTTTGATCTGATCTTTCTTGTGCAGCAAGAGAATTATACAATTATGTTTACATATATTGGATTTAACATATATTTTAACATGCATAACTTATATTGGATTCTTGTCATCTAGGGGAGAGGGTGAGGGAGGGAGGGGAAAATTTGGAATACGAGGCTATGCAAGGATCAATGTTGAAAAATAATCTGTGTGGGGCAGCTAGATGGCACAGGATAGAGCACTAGTCCTGAAGTCAGGAAGAACTGAGTTCAAATTCATCCTCAGACACTTAACATTTCCTAGCTATGTGACCTTGGACAAGTCACTTAACTTCAATTGCCTCAGCAAAAACAAAACAAACAAAAATAAAAATTATCAGTGTATATATTTTGAAAATAAAAGGCTTTAATAATAATAATAAAAGAAATGGGTTGCAGAGCATTGAGTTTGAGTGTGTCTTACAGCACTGATTATGCTGCATCCCATGGGAAATGGTAACTCATATGGCTCTCACTAATCTGAGTTAAGTAGCCCGAACTGATTCTTTGCCTAAGCTACCTCTATCCTCCCACAAGATGCTTGTTAGCTCCTGATCTGATAAAAGCTCAAATCAAAAGTGCATGTATGAAGGGAAGTTACTTAATTTAGTAAAGACTGGGGCTACAAGTACAATAAGTTTTAAATATCTGTGGGAGAAGATGGAAAATTTAGAGAAGGATCAAAAAACCCCACACATGATAAACTAAACACTTATTAAGCACCAACTGTATACTGAGCTCTGTGCAAGGCAAACAGGGATACAAAGAAAAATATAATGCTTTCAAGGAACTTATTTTTACTAGGGATGGGACAGGGACAGATTTATATATATACACACACACACACACTAGCAATAAACTGTTAGTATTCTGTAGTATTTAGAATGCTAAATTGAGATTTAGGAGAGCTTTGCCCATAGCAGTTACCATACTTGTACTTAGTTTGTGCATCTGTTAATTGGGAAGAATATAATTTAACATGTCCAACTCATGGGGTTGTTTTTGCGACTCAAAGGAAAACTGGAAATGGTGTTTCAGAAAGCAGAAATCATTATACACATGAAAGGAATGATATTTCTGAAAAAAAAAATTCACACCAATGATTCATTAAGCAACCAATTTTTCTAAGCATTTAAAATAAAATAAAATAGGGTATTTAATTATTGTATGATATTTAAAATTGGGAGCACATTTGTTGCAGCAAGTGCAGCATCCAGCTGCATCCAGTCAGCTACATTGCGATGTGTTTGGGGATCCAGCAGTAAGGGAGGAAGCAGCTGCTATGGAAAACAAAATGTCAGGAACCTCTGACTCTCAGCCAATTTATTGTGATTTGTCTTGACTTTTTCCATTTAGTGATTCTTCTTTTTTTGGATGAGAAAAGATTTTATTTTTCCCTTCTCAGAGAATGTTAGAGCTGATAGAACTTTAGAGATGAGGTTGAGGGCCTTTATTTTGCAGATAAAAAACTGAGGTCTAGATAAAAAGATGTGACATTCAGGATCAGTCAGCTGACTTCTAATATTGATGTCTAGTTGATACCTTGGAATTAGTGCTGTCCATTGCAGATACTTGAGTGGCACATTATCAAAGACACACAGAAGATTTTGAAACCTCCTCTCCTTCTTCCTTGACTAATGTCAGAAGTTTTTCCCTTAGAAATTTTCTTCTTTTAATTTAGAGCAAAACAAAGGCTATTTCTTTTACCTAAATGCAGGCACCTTAAGGGAGAAACCATATGAACTCTTCTGGTTAGTGTGATGGAGTAAGTATGGAAGAACCTTTTTTTTTTTATCTATCTATCTACCAATCAACCAATCTATCATCCATCCATTTATGTATCTGTCTAGGTATCTATCTTTCTATCTATCTATCTGTTCATCTCTCTCTCTGTCTCTGTGTCTCTGTCTCTGTCTCTGTCTCTCTCTCTCTCTCTCTCTCTCTCTTTCTCTCTCTCTCTCTCTGTTTCTCTGTTTCTCTCTCATCTATTTATTCTTTCTGGTTACTCATTATATTCATTTAAAAAACTCTTACTTATGAATTCTTTTGGGAGATAGAAGATCCTTTTCTCGAGAGCAATTGAAGTAGTGAGGAGGTAAAGAAAGAGGAACACGAGTCCATGGTCCTTAGAACTGAAAGGGACCTTAGACAATGACTAAAGGGGAAGATACTCCTCATTTTTTCAGATGCAGGTATTTAAAGAGTATTAATTCTCTGGAGATGGGAGACTGAGGCTTGATTCTGGGAATTCCCTGTAGGGGGAAAAAATGAAGAGATAGAAGCTTGCAGGTGAGGTGGAAGGACAAGACATCTATTTCA
Source organism: Antechinus flavipes (assembly GCF_016432865.1). Lineage (NCBI taxonomy): Eukaryota > Metazoa > Chordata > Mammalia > Dasyuromorphia > Dasyuridae > Antechinus > Antechinus flavipes. The sequence goes on along the minus strand of NC_067399.1, from coordinate 590,615,484 downwards.
CAATTTAATGGAAAATACTGCTCAAGAAAATTTCAATATAATCTCTGTCTGAATCAAGAGAGTTGTAGGGGATTTGAAATGGTTTCTTTTTTCCCCTAGAGGGCGCCAAAACATTTTTCTCAGAGTCCCAAGGATTGGTTTCCTCAGAACCCTTCTTAAAACCCATTGTCCATATCTTTGTTTCAAGAGACATACTCAGTGGCTTGTCCTGGAGTACCAAAGTCCTTTAAAATTGACTCAGGGGCCCAGAAGGCAGGGTAGTGTAATGGAACGAGGAATGGTTTTTGTCAGAGGACATCAGTTTAGATCTTATGTAATTTTTGCCCTATGCAAAAAATTGACCCAAATGTGGTTTTAAAGGTCTTTTCCATCTCTAGGTCCTAGGCAGAGAGTCAGGGTCTTCTGACACCTTTTTTTTGCTCCTTTTTGTCCTGGTCCTCACTAGTTATCCTTGCCCCAAAGCAATCTGCTTCCCTCCCTTAGACCCTTCATAACCGAATAATCCCACAAGGTGGAGAGAGCTATAGTCTCTGTCTCTGTTGGAGAGAGCACTTTAGACAGAATGTAGAGAGAGCCATGGAAACTGTGCAGGAATGGATCTGGCCTCTTCTAGTGGGCCACATGCTCTTTGTCTCTCCTCACTCCTCAGTAGTGAGTGATTTAAAATGAGGGATTAACCAGTGGCTGCTGGTTAAGCATATTCTTTAGGGATGGAGCAGAAATATCTGTGGCCCACTATGGACCAGGTTACAGGCCATCTTCATACATGCTCCATGAGCTCTTCCTTCCCCTTCAATAATACAGCTCCCATAAAATCATAGAACAGCTGGCTCAATTTCCAAAGCTACTTCATTAAACAGATAACAAATCTACCGGAAAACTAATTAGCTAACAAGACCTAGAAAGTCCCTGTAAAGGGAACAAAGATGAAGAAACAGGAATATGTGACTGAAGTAAAAAGATAAGATAGTTTCATTTGCTTCACAGTTTAGTGAAAGGCCATTTCTACTTAAAGAAATAGGTCAAGGACCTATTCTTATATCACTAAGCTTTTGCTAAGTATCATAAAGATGCAGTTTAAATCTTGGTCCCTTCCTTCTAGGAGTTAAAGTCTAGTTACATGACATACACTTATGAAATAAGAGAGAAGAATAAAATTAAATTCTAAGTTATTTTTTATATATTTGTATCACTGGAATTCAGAGAAGGAGAAACCACTGAGGGATGATGTGATCAGGGAAGATTTTATAGAAAATGTGAGCCAATCTGGACTTTAAAAAATGGGCTAGTTTTGGGGAGTTTTGAGACAGGATGACCTTATAGGCAGAAGGTTATTTCTGTCAACACTTCAATGTACCTTATAATTAATCTGATAACTTGGAAGTCTTTAATCTTAAAAGTGGATTCATTTGTGTATGTGTATGGGTATGTGTATGTGAATCAATCTCTCTCTCTCTTTCTCTTTCTGTGTCTCTTCTCTCTCTGTCTGTCTATCTCCTCTCTCTCTGTCTCTCTCTGTCTCTATCTTTTTTCTTCTTTTTTCATATATTTTTTATTTATATTTTCATAATTATAACTTTTTATTATCAGAACCCGTGCCTGGGTAATTTTTTACAACATTATCCCTTGCATTCACTTCTGTTCCGACTTTTCCTCTCCCTCCTTCAACCCCCTCCCCCAGATGGCAAGCAGTCCTTTACATGTTAAATAGGTTACAGTATATCATAGGTACAATATATGTGTGCAGAATGGAACAGTTCTCTTATTGCACAGGGAGAATGGGATTCAGAAGATAAAAATAACCTGGGAAGAAAAACAAAAATGCAAACAGTTTACATTCATTTTCCAGTGTTCTTTCTTTGGGTGTAGCTGCTTCTGTCCATCATTGATCAATTGAAACTGAGTTAGATCTTCTCTTTGTCAAAGAAATCCACTTCCATCAGAATACATCCTCATACAGTATCGTTGTGGAGGTATATAATGATCTCCTAGTTCTGCTCATTTCACTTAGCATCAGTTCATGTAAGTCTCTCCAAGCCTCTCTGTATTCATCCTGCTGGTCATTTCTTATAGAACAATAATATTCCATAACATTCATATACCACAATTTATTCAGCCATTCTCTAATTGATGGGCATCCATTCATTTTTCAGCTTCTAGCCACTACAAACAGGGCTGCCACAAACATTCTTGCACATACAGGTCCCTTTCCCTTCTTTAGTATCTCTTTGGGGTATAAGCCCAATAGAAACACTGCTGGATCAAAGGGTATGCACAGTTTGATAACTTTTTGAGCATAGTTCCAAATTGTTCTCCAGAATGGCTGGATGTATTCACAATTCCACCAACAATGTATTAGTGTCCTTGTTTTCCCACATCCCCTCCAACATTCCTCATTATCTTTCCCTGTCATTCTAGCCAATCTGACAGTTGTGTAGTGGTATCTCAGAGTTGTCTTAATTTGCATTTCTCTGATTAATAATGACTTGGAGCATCTTTTCATATGACTAGAAATACTTTCAATTTCTTCATCTGAGAATTGTCTGTTTGTATTCCTTGTCTCTCTCTATCTTTTTGTTTGTGTGTGTGTGTGTGTGTGTGTGATTGTGACTTTAGAGTTCAAGGGATATGCCCATTACTTTTCTTGCCAGAAAAGAAAGATATCATGTTCTTTTGGCTCTTATTTCTCTGTTTTTGCATTGGCAGACCCTCATGCCTAGAATGTTCCATCTCCTCACCTTTGCCTTCTCTTGGCTTCTTCAAATCTTGACTTGTCATAGGAGTTCTGTAGGAAGTTTTTCCATGTCTCCATAGATTCTAGTGATTTTCTTTCTTAAGATTGCATCCCATCCTATCAACTCTGTAAGTATTTTGTATATGATTGACTAGTTATTAACATGTTTTATCTAATTAGAATGAGTTTCTTATGAAGAGAAACTTTTTAAAATTAGAATTTTAAAATTTCTTTCTTTTATCTCCAGCACAGTGTCTGTCACATAACAAATACTTAATGAATGTTTTTTAATTGATGTCTCAATATCAAACTGAGCTGAGACTTGTCAGGAGGTATTTGGGACCCTCTGAGATATATGGCACTACCTACCAAAGCATTAATGGTTCAGAAAAAAATTTATTTACCCAGAAGCTAAACCACTTCCAATGCTCTGAAAGAGGGGAAAATCTTTTTCATTCAAATTCAAACACTGTTCAGGAGTATTATAATTCCCCCAAGGGTTAGACTACAGTACTGATAGTAACTGGGGCCACTAATTGGCACATAAGGATCCCTGAAGCATTAGATTGACTTAGTTTAAAAAATGTAATGTTTTCTACTTCTTATTGTATTTTTATTTATTTTATTAGGTATTTCCCAATTACATTTTTATTTAGTTTTGGCCAAGGGAGTAGTGGGGCCACATGTAGCCTATAAGCCATGTATTGACATCTGGCCTACAGAATCATTAGAGAGAGAATCCGTGTTCAGATGGTTCCAGAACAAATTAAATTACTACATGTTAATTCTTGGAAAATTAATAAATCAGACATCTTATATGGGATTTACATAGAGTCAGTCATTTTAAACTATTTAACTTTAATAACTTTATCTATTGACCTAATAGAAGTTGAACGTATGATGGAAAGATGGAGTCATAATTAATTTGAATCAAGTCAGTGAACATTTATTAAGTACCTATTTTGTGGCAGGTTCCATACTAGGTAAAGGGGATAATTAATTCCTGCCCTTTAGGCCTCATTTGGGATAGAGGAATTCTGGGAGAAGTTACAATATTTAAATAGGTAAATACAAAATAATTCCAGAGGAACAAGATACTAATAATTGAGTGGGTGGATAGGAATCTGAGAAGTTTCATGGAGGTGGCATTATTTAAGATGAGTGTTGTAGGAAACTGGGAATTCTAAGAGGCAAAAACAAGGATAACCTTAAAAAAACATAGAGATGGGAAATGGCATATGGAATTTGGAAGATGTATTGAAGAGGTGAGAGACTTGAGTCAAGAAAGCTTGACTTGAGGAAACTATTTCAATCAGGACTATTAGATAATCATGGGTTTTTAAAGTGCCTATGTTATAGGATACTATTCTGGAGAAAATCCATCAAAAATAAGATAATATCTGCTTACAAGAAGCTTATGTTCTATTGAAAAATTATCCTGCTACATGAATTTCCTATATTTTGTCCATTCATATCTCCAGCTGATGAACATTCATTTTTTATGGCCACCCGAGAGGCATCTCTCAAATCTACCTCTGTGTGATGTGGCAGTGCTTATTGTTTAGGGTTGAGTTGATCTGTGCCTCTACCAGTTAGAATTTGGTCCTGAGTCTTTCATTCTCTGGCTCATTTTGTCTTTTGAAAGTATTATAATTCAGTGGATGCCAATCACATGAACTGGGCATAATGGAGTTGGTTTCTTAAGGAAGCTGACATGCTGGAATGCCACATTCAGGGTTACTCATCCCATAGAATAAATTCATAAATAAGTAGTCATTAAATAGGAGAATACTTAAGAAGACAATTTTTTTTTTTTTTTTTTTTTTTTTACTGAAGTGGCTACATCTACACTCTTCTAAGTTACAGAATTTTTCTAAGGCATCGATTCATTCTGGACTCAGGAGTTCTAGGATAAATAGTTTGAGTTTTCCTTAAGCAGGAAAAGGAGTGCAACATTGAAGTTTCCAGATGTCATCATGTTCAGACACAAACTGTGAAGTTAGGGTGAAATGTAGGGTCTGGTGTAAGTGGGAATTCGGAAGAGTAGGTACTTCTCCATTCTTGGCTTTAGGGTCATAGTAAGGACCTCTAAACTTCTCCAAATGGAACTAACCCATCCAGAGTAAAATCAGCAGCTGGCAGGAGTAAGGAACCATCCCACTATTATGTCTTTGTACTCTTTTTTCTCTGACTTTGCTCGCTCTTTGCTGCTATTATATTTTGCTACATTTTTTGATTTTTCACTCTATTGTTCTATATTTTCCTTGAAGGTGGGAAGGAAGTAGTAAGGGGCCTCACCAAAAAAAGAAAAAAAATAACAAAGTAATAACAAAGAAAGATTTAATGCTAGAAAAGTTGGTCTTAGAAAAGGGCAAAAGAAAGCAAAGAACTTAAGAAAACAGAATCTTGCCTGCCACACAGACAAGCTGGTAGGTAGCAAATGGAAAGATGATGAGTTACTGATCAAATCTAGTTAACAAGGCTGATGGCAGTGAATAGGAACCACCTGCAGTGAGTTTTGTTGAGTAGCTGGCAGACAGGTCCACAGGGCCATTGAGCAATTCACCTCAGATGCAACCAAATCATGAATCTATTAGTATTCAATGAAGAAAAGCATCTCTCTGACCAGTGCCTTGTGATGTGAGATGAGATGAGATAATGTGAGAGCATTTTTCCAAGGAAGAACCCAGATAACTACAGTCTAAGTTGTGTCTTGTTTCCACAAGCAACATGTCTGTAACTCTTTTGATTCTTGACTCCCTGTATCTTTAAATAATATTCTGTTTTGCTTTATAAAATTATAAAAAAATTGCATGCAAAGAACTACATGCAAAACATTGTGGAGTGATTGATGTATCAGGTACATCATTCTTGTCAGCATGCAGTTTACAATTTAAATGGAGAGATAAGACATTTACACAAATAACTAATACAAAGTAGAACATGGTAGGAAAGGATTTTGCCTCCTTTCTATTTTTCATTTCTTGGAAGAAGATTCAAGAAGAGTCTTATAGATTGTTTTCATATTGCATTAGGCAACACAGTAAGGAGAGGTGTGGCTGCAGTATGCTGGACGAACAATATTTCCCCCTCTACAAACAATGAGATTGAATTTAACCAGCATGTTTAGGCAGGGAAACAATACAACCATTGCTATTATGCTAGGACTGGCCTTATAACTTTGCAAATATAGAGCAATCATATGCAAAAGTTGTTAGGGAAAGTGTCAAATAAGATTCTCATCACAGGGCAGCAGTATAACTGAGGCTTATTCGACTCTTCTTCTTCAGTGTACTGGTGAATTCTTTTGAGAGGCACTCCTAGCCTAAGGAAGGCAATACATAGGGTATAGATTGTAGGTGTTTCATTTTGGATATTGCTTGTGTTTGAGAGAGCAATGCATGTATAAAGCAGTATTTATTAAGCACTTGGTATGGGCCAAGCACTATGTTGCCATAACTGAAATACTGATCTCTCCAAGACCTGGTTACTATTGGCATTATTAGGGAATTGAACCATGATAAGTCTCTCTTTAGGCACAGAGAAGCAAAAGTGCTTGATTACTACCTTTGGAAACCAGTTTTACCTCTTATAGCATGTCCATTTGGGACAAATAACATGATAATTTCCACTATTATACTTACTCTTCTTTGATGGTTCTCCTGTACCTCCCCTTGCCCTACTTCTGCTTTAAGTTCTGGGAACAGCCTCCTACAAGACCGTGTCTCCTTCTACTATGACTCAGGAGACCAAAAATTTGGAAGCTCTTTTGTGGCATTTATAGTTGTATCTCTTTTTTTCCTTGTCAGTCTTTGGAGGGTGTAGATCTATTAACTTTTTTTTTTGGAGGGAGTGTCTATCAGTTGTTCTTATTTAGCTGCCAACACACTTTGCAGGTTGAATAATTCCCAGTATCTTCCTTTGTTGTCCCTGCCTCTTTTTCTGTGTTCTAGTCAAGGTTTCCAATTATGATATATGGCCTTCCCTTAAAAATGCCAAATTGAAGGTGACATTACTTTCAGACTTAATGGGCATATCTGTGAAGATATGGTAATAAGAATAAACTCTAGATTCCTTATGTCAGTCTCCAGAAAATAGAGTTTTGTCACATAAAATATATACTTGGGTGAAGGAACCATTCTAAACACTTCAAGAAATTAATTTCCTGGATTACACTGTTTTTTAGTGTATGCCTTTTATTTATGTTCTATGAAAGTGCAGAGTTTTTTTCTGAAAAAGGTAACTTTTTGGTTCCCCAGCATCAAAGGAGATCTTGATTCTGGCTTTTATAGGAATAATGACTTGATCTGTGATTTCATTAGTATAAGAAACTCCTGGATGAGGAAATGTCTTCTACCAATTCGGGGCAATACCTTTTTTTCAATTTCTAGTTTCAGGGAGTTGTGAAGAGCCCTGAGAATGCAAATGACATGTTTAGGGTCACACAGCCAATATGTATCAGAAATGGCACTTAAATCAATGTCTTCCTGGCTTTGAGAATATCTCTCTATACACTATGCCATATCATATTTAGTACCATGAGATATAACTTCTAGCTGCCAGAGATCAAGATATGTTTCTTCAGGAAGGTAGTTCTTGAGTTCAGTTCTCAATTTGAGTGTTGGGAGGGCTTGGTGGGGTATCATATTACCAGTAGAGGGAAACATCATGAGCAAATTTATGGAGGCAAGAAAGACTTCCATTGGTGAAAACTAGTTTTACTAATTTGAAGCCAGTTCCCCATTTTCAGACTCTTGCTGGAATCATACTGTTAGGGTTAGGTTCATATTTCCTTGTTTCTTGTTCATTTTTTCTTATTAGAAAATTGAGAAAATCTTACGTTTTACTAATCATGTAGCTAATAAGACAGTCTCTCATTAGTATCATATTGCATCTTTGTCTCAAATGATATATGAGGTTGAGTCTCAAAGGACTTTGGGCTTTGAACTAGAGAAAGTATACAACCTACCTTTCCCCCTCTGCTTCTACTATGGGCATGGAGGCTGGTCAATGACACTATCCCTGCTAGCAGCTATTTTTCTCCATCTTTTGTGAGTAGCAGTAAAGTTTGTTAAAACTGACTCTTTATGGGATGATATTTTTCTTTAAAATTAAAAAAAAATAATTTAATCAAAAATTTTAAGATTATATGTATAAATTTGTTTTTAACATATTTCCATATGAGTCATGTTAGGGAAGAAAAATCAGAACAAAAGGGAAAAACCATGTAAAAGAAAATAAAACAAAAGAAAAAGGTGAAAATATTATGCTTCAATCTACATTCAGTCTCCATAGTTCTCTCTCTGGATGAAAAGGGCATTTTCCATCCAAAGTTTTTTGGAGTTGCCTTGAATTGCAGTATTGTTGAGAAGAGAGCTAAGTCTATCATGGTTGATCATTACACAACCTTGCTGTTGCTATGTACAATGTTTTTCTGGTTCTTGGGATGATGCTTTTCATCTGAAATCTCATAAAATATAAAAGGGCAGGACAAAAATTGGGAATGGTGAGTCTGGCTATAGCATGGAGTACATGAAGGAGGAAAATGTAAGAAGTTTGGGAAGCAAAGGATATCAGGAAATATAATCCTGCAAACTCTTTAAGAGGGATATTCCAATGTCTAGCACATGTTAAGCATGCACAAAATATAAACAAAAAATAGAGGACTCTGGAGAACTTTCAGGAAAATGAAGAGGTTAGATTAGATAATTTCTAAACCCTTTTCTTGTTCTAAATCCATGACCCTATAAACCTACATAAAAAAAGCCTTTAATATCAGATCTACTTTACTGTTTTGTTAAATAAATATCTTAGTTCTCTTGTTCTTCCTATCAAATGCTTCTCAATCTCTTTGCTTTTATCTGCCTCCACTGGGCAGTCTCAAATTAGGAAAGATGTTTTCACTAGTGATATTGAAAATTGCTATTGTCTATTACCACAACTCAGCTGTTATGCCTTTCTATTATAAATATAGGTTAAAGTTAGATAATGGAAGGAAGTTTCAACTTTATTTTAGAGAAATGAGGAACCACTGCAAATTTCTTGAGCAGGGGAATGATGTGATTAAAACATTTAAATATCAATTGGGCACTTTGTGTTGGAGGGGAAAGAGAATAGTGATGAAGAGAACAAAATAACTCAGATAAGAATTAGAGAGGATATAACTTAGATTAGTAACAATGGGAATAGAAGGAGGAGGCTGATTAGAGATAAGGAAGAAGGCAAAGCAAGACACCAAGGTTATTGATTGGAAAGAGAAAGTGGATTTGGAGTCAGATGACTTGGCTTCAGGTCCAAACTCTGGTTTATAAGCTATGTCAGTTTATCTTAATAGGTTTCTGTTTTCTTTTTTATAAAGTGAGGAGTTTGGGCTCAGTTATGTCTAAGGTCTTTTCTTCTTCTAATTCCTATAATTATATGGCAAGATTTGGTATTTGCATGACTTATGTGGGGATGGGAGGTCCAGAGAAAAGAGTCAAAATTCCATTTTTTCCTATGCGTTCTACGAGGCAGTATAGAATCATGATTAGAGAGTGGGTCTTAGAGTTAGGTTGGCTCGGTTCAACTCCCATCTCTGACATGTGCTGGCTGTGTGACCCAGATTAAGTTGCTTAACTTTTCAGTGCCCTATGTAATTCTTTAAAGTTACAAATTACAGAATTGTTGGTGATCTATATTGATGGAGGGGTTTTCCTCCCTAGGAATTCCATACCTATTCTGACAAAATCATAGATGTTGTGATGCAAAATTCTCAGTGTTTAAAATAGTGTCTAGAATAGTGGGTACTTAATATTTAAGCTTCTTGGATGAATGAATGAAAGATGACTCTAAGGTTTCAAGTCTGAATAGCTGAGAGGATGGTGGGGCCATGGATTGATTGGGCAATCAAGAGGAAGGGCTGTTTTGGAGGCAGGACGAGGTAACACAGTCTGTTTTGATGTATTGAGTCAAAGGTCCTATATGATGTCCAAGTAATGATCTCTAGGAGGTGTGGATCTGGCTATTAGGAGGGTATCTGGGGCTGGGGATATACACTTTAGAGTAATTTTCACAAAAGCAAAGCAGGGGGTTCCCCACTATATATGATAGCCTTTATCCAGCCAGAATTGTATCAGTATCTTTCATTTCCTGAAATGCTGCCTGATGGAGCTAGTCTGTTTTCAATTACTGTACCTATTCCTAATTCAATAAAAACAAACTGAGAATAGAGCTTTCAAGGGAGCTACTGTTAGATTGCCTCAAAGCTTTCAACTCATTATTAACAAACATTTTTGTGACAAACTTTTGATCATGGGTTTGTAAAAACCAAAAATGTTTTCCTAACAAGGCTGCTTCATTTAGTCTCTGTTCAATTCCCAGCTTCTGGGCATTTTTGGTCAGTTACAAAAAAGAAATGTAAGACAGGAAGGTTAGAAGCCATAGTTATGTACTGTGCCCCAGAATGGCTCTTTGGTCACATGACAAACATTGACTGAATGTCTACTGATTTGCAGCCCTGAGTGGAGGTGTTTGAGTAATGGAAAGAGATTTAGAATTAGAACAGAGGGTCACAGAATTTGAAAGGTTCACAGAAGCCATCTCCACATCCCTTAGAATGGAAGTTCATTGTAAGGATCTTTTCATTTTTTTTAACATTTAGCTTCAGCATCTAATACAGTACCTGACACAAATTAGGTGCTTAATAAATACTTATTGATTGATAGATTGATGTAGTTTAATACATATAACATAACAATAACTACTTGAAGAACTTCAAGGAGGAAGAGTCTATAAGCTCTTGAATCACTCATTCTACTTTGGGAGAGTTCTAATTAGAATATATTTTTTTCTGACATCAAATTTAAATTGGACTCTTTCTAAACTTCTGCCCATTTATTCCTGCTTTTATCTCCTGAGACCACATAGAACAATTCTAGACCCTTCTCCACTCTCTTCAAAAGTTGAAGGAAGTTGTGTTTCTCCTGAATTTCTTCGCTAGGCTAAACATATCTAGTTCCTTGAATTAAGTCTCCAATGATATGGACTCAGGACCATTACTATTCCAGTGGCCCTCCTCTTTATACTTTCCAATTTATTAATGTCTTTCTTAAACTGGCAATCAGAATTGAAGGCAATTTTTAAATTTAGTTATGTCTTACTGTTAGTAAGCTCATATGGAGTTTTCTTGGCAAAGACACAGGAGGGGTTTACCAACTCCAACTCTTTTCCAACTCATTTTTACAGATGAGGAAACTGAGGCAAAAAATGACTTGCCCAGGATCACATAACTAATAAGTTAGATTTGAACTTGTGAAAAATATTCTTTCTGGCTTCAGGCTTAGCACTTTATCTACTGTGCTATCTATATGTGAAATCTGACAAGGGCAAATATAATTGCACTATTTGGAAAAGCCATGTTCTTCACACTGCAGTTCAAGATTACATTTTTTGCCTGCCTCATAATATTGCTAATTCATATTGATGTAGTATTAAACACCCTGGTCTTTAAAATTGGATCCTGACTCTATGATCTAGTGTGTTAGCTATCCATTACAACTTTGTGCCATTTGCAAATGGCAACAAAAAGGTGAAAATTCTATATTCTAACCCACATTCAGTCTCCACAGTCCTCTCTATGGCTGCAGATGGCTCTCCCCATCACAAGTCAATTGGAATTGGATTGAATATTTCATTGTTGAAAAGGAGACAAATCCATCACAGCTGATCATCACATAATCTTGTTGTTGCTATGCACAATGATCTCTTGAATCTACCCACTTCACTTAGCATCAGTTTATATCATTTATTTATTTTAAAATTTTGAGTTCCAACTTCTTTCCCTCTTCACCCCTACTCAGTAAAAAGACAAGCAAATGTAAAAAGACATTTTTACACATGTGGCTCCTTTTCCCTTTTTTAGTTTTCATGTTTTTGTAATATGACTAATCTGGAAAATTATTTTGCATAATTTAACATCTAATTGTTGGTGGATCTGTGAATTGATTCAACTATTCTGGAGGGCAATTAGGAACTATGCCCAAAGGACTATCAAACTATGCATACCCTTTGATCCAGCAGTGTCTCTACTGGGTCTGTATCCCAAAGAGGTCAAAGAACCTATTCAACCAAATTCAACAAATGGTCATCCCCTCAATTTCCAATTCTTTGCCCATAGAAAAGAGCTGTCATAAATATTCTTTGCATATATAGGTCCCTTTTCTTTTTGTTTCTATTTTTGGGATATAGACTCAGAATTAGCACTGCTAGGTCAAAGTGCATGCATTGCCCTATAGCACCTAGGACACAGCTCCAAATTGCATCACAGAATGGTTGAATTAGCTCACAAATCTACCAATAATAAATTAATGTCCCATTTCTCCAAATCACTTTTAATATACATCATTCTCCCTTTCTGACCTACCAGGTATGTGGTAGCACTTCAGAATTGTTTCAGTTTACAACTCCAACCAACAGTGAATTAAAACACTTCCTCATCTGGTCATAGATAGCATGACAACTTTATCTGAAAATTGTTCAAATCCTTTGATCATTCATCAATTGGGGAATGGTTCTCTGTCATGTCCTGATTTCTAAAGAACCCCCAAGTTGGGGTGACAAAATGTATCATGCTTTCTAGAGCCCTCACACCGGGGTGATTAAGATATACCTTCCTAGTGGAGAAGTGATGAGGCAGGATTCCTGAGGATGGTGGAAAAATGGAGTATGTTTATTTCAAGGACTTTCCCCTTTTTATAATGTAACAAAAACAACACTGCGCACATGGGGCCACATAAAATTTGCTATTGTATGTAGTTTGTAACCTGGTATCATTCTTCCACCTGGTATCACTCTGCTTCAATTACAACACAGATTGTCACTGCCTCCTTACTTCTCAGGAAGGCCGAGAGCCTTTAGGGAAGATGGGGAGCCAAACCAGACATTGTCAGCAGGTTCCCTCTGGGTTGACCATATCCAGAATCCTCCCACTGACTCTGACCCTTTGCATCTCATCCTTTCTTTTGTTTTAATTGAAGCCAGTATATACCAGTGGTTAAATCCATCACCATGGAATCACACAGGCAAGGTTTAATATCATACAAGCAAGTAGTAATGTAACAAACAATATGAATAACCAAAATACCATAGAAGATTTTCATGAGTCCCAGAGGAAAGTGTAAAAAATAACTATCAATTCACAACCACACATATACTTCCTTCAGCAGCCAAGAGATAGTCCAAAACCAATCTATTGTCCATCCCTTCATGTGTCCCTGAATCCAATGATTCCTGTAGCTTTTGAAGTCCTGCATCAGTCTCATTGAGAATTATTTTTGATCTTCATGAGTACACAAAGGGTTAACTGCTAAGCTCTTTCAGTGGTGGGCACAATCAGCAATAGAACCACCTGATGTTTCTTTGGGTCTTCCCCTTCATTTCAAGAGTCTTCTCTTTTTCTATTTCTCTCTGATGGATAAGGTGGATATGGCTCATTGGCACCTATCGGGTTCCTTCCCAAAAGGGACCCTGTCTTCCCATGTTCAGATTTTAAAAAAGTCTGCATCATATTTTGGGTATAAAAGGTATTTGTGCCCACTGTGGTACAGCATCTTATGATCTCCTCTAAAGGAGCATCCTTTTTAAGTCCTAATATAACTCTTCTACAGTACTCATTAGTATTTTCTCTAGCAAGTTGTCTTACCATAATTTCTGTTGCTTCATTTTCACCAATGGTTCTTGTTACAGCTGTCTGCAGATATCCCATGAAATCAGCCAAGGGTTCATTTGGACCTTGCATCATTTTTGTGAAGGCTTCCCCTCTATCTTGCCTTCCTGGGAGGGTGCCCCATGCTTTGGTAGCAGCAGCAGCAATTTGCTCATATGCTGCAAAAGGGTAATTAATGTGTGTTAAAGTGTCTGTATAAGGACCTACACCTGCTAGTTGGTCAAAGGTGACTGGTATATTAACTCCAGGTTGCCTATTTCTTTGGGCTTGTATTCTAGAGTTCATTATATTCTGAAAGCCATTACAAATTTTGTCCAGATTCTAAACATGTCCTTGCTATAGATTTCCAATCATTAGGGGTTAAAATTTCAAAGGCCAAATTCTCTAGTGACATTTTGACATAAGATGATGTAGCCCCATAAAGAGTGCAAGCATTTCTCAAATCTTTGATAGTTTCCAGATTAAAAGGAATGTATCTTCTTCTGATTTGACCAGAAGAGTCAAGCTCTTCAATCACAGGATATGCGATTCTATTCTCAAAATCTCTATATCCCGTCCTTTCTCCTTTGTTTTAACCAATGCCTCTTGTAATGGGGACATAGTGGGTGAGCAAAACATGGATGGTGCTGATGGTGTCACTGCCCCTCCCACGTTTCCTCCTCCCTCTGCCCACAAAGGCAAAGTTGAAGGAGGATGGTCAAGAAATGAGGAATGCCCTAAGGTTGCAGATGTAGGAGGAAGTGAAACCGAGCTGTGATAGTGAGAAGTACCATATTCTTTAGGCTTATCAGCTGGGTACTTGAGGTATTTAACTTGGCTACACCTTCCATCTGCTTTGTCAGTATTATCCTCCTTAGGCTTTTTCTCCTCACACTTCCTTGCCTGGCCATTCACATTAAAATCTTTCCTTGTTTTAAGACTTGTGGGATTCTCTAAAGCTGATTGAATTATATTGTATACAAGGAATGTTTCTCCAGGAATTGAATTAGGACCCATAGCTTTGTAATATTCAATTAGTTGTTCTCCCATTATTTTCCACATCTCTGGCTCTAATTTTTCTTCCTCAGAGAGTCAAGGAGATATGCACTCTAATATATTTAAGAGCCCAGCGATCTGTTTCTGAGTTACCAATAAACCTTGCTTCTCTATTAACCTAATTATGCATGCTTCATACTTTCCTCGGGATGGGGGTGGAGGTTTCTTAGTATCTGCCCCATTTTGTCTGAAAAATGAAAATGACTAGATTAGCCCTTACCAATTCTTCCCTCTTGCCTATTTTTATACTTACTCTGTACTAGGTCATGGGGACTTCCCCACTGAACTTGGCTGATGGTGGCAGTCAAGCTGATGTATATAGGATTTCACCTAGAGTCCCAAGTTTGGGCGCCAAATGTTTTGTTTTGCTTTCTAGAGCCCTCAAGTTGGGGTGACAAAATGTACCATGCTTTCTAGAGCCCCCACACTGGGGTGATTAAAATATACCTTCCTAGTGAAGAAGTTATGAGACAGAACTCCTGAGGATGGTGGAAAAATGAAGTCATTTATTTTAAGGGCTTTACTCTTTTTATAATGTAACAAAAACAACACTATGCAAATGGGACCACATAAACAACTTGCTATTGTATGTAGTTTGTTACCTGGTATCACTGTGCTTCAATCACAATACAGGTTGTCCTTGCCCCCTGACTTCTCAGGACAGTCAAGAGACCTTAGGGGAGATGGGGAGCCAAACCAGACATTGTTAGCAGGTTCCCTCTGGGCTGAAGGGTCTTATACCTCACCCAGAGTTTGCCCACTGACTAGGACCCTCTATAATTCTCATTTTTACAAATTTGACTCAGCTCTTTACACCTTTGAAAAATGAACTCTTTATGAGAGAAACCTATTTCAATTTTTTTTCACAAATACTATTGCTAACTATTTCCCCCTATTTTTTCTATTCTCCTTTTTATTCTATTGTCTCTCTCATTTAACCCTATCCTTCCTCAAAAATGTTTTGCCTCTGACTACCCCTTCCCCAATTTGCCTTCCCTTCTCTGACTCTCCCTCTCTTATCTCCTTTCCCTCCTACTTTCTTGTATGCTAATATAGATTTCTATATCCAATTGAATGTGTATGTAATTCTTTCTTTGAGCAACTTCTGATGAGATTAAAATTGCCTCACTTCCTCTTATTCTAACCCTCTTATCCTCCATTGTATAAGCTTTTTCTTGCTTCTTTTATGTGTGATAATTTACCCCATCTGCCTCTTTCTTTCCCTCTCTTCCAGTACATTCCTCTGAAACCCCTTAATTTAACTTTTAAAAATATCATCTCTTCACATTCAACTAACTCATGTGCTTTCTGTCTACATATACTCCTTCCCATGTAAACAGTTTAATTTTATTAAGTTCCTTATGAGTTTCTTTTTCTGTTTACTTTTTTATGATTCTACTGAGTCTTGTATTTGAAAGACAAATTTTCTATTTAGCTTTGTTCTTTTAATTAAAAATGCTTGAAAGTCCTCTATTTCATTGAATGGCTAATTTTTTTTCCTTTGAACAATTATTTTGAGTTTTGTTGGGTATATAATTCTTGGTGGTAATTCTAGCTCCTTTGCCCTCACATGATATTCTAAACCTCCAATCCTTTAATGTAGAAAATGCTAAATCTTGTGCTATTCTGACTGAATTATTTCTTTTTAATTGCTTGCAATATTTTCTCCTTGATTTGGGAGCTATGAAATCTGGCTATAATATTACTGAAAGTTTTCATTTTTGAATTTCTTTCAGGAGCTGATTGGTGGATTTTCTCAATTTCTATTTTATCCTATGGTTCTGGATTATCAGGGCAATTTTCCTTACAATTTCTTGAAAGGTGATATCTAGGCTGTTTTTTTTATTTTTATTTTTATTTTGATCATGGCTTTCAGGTAGTCCAATAATTTCAAAATTATCTTTCCTGAATCTCTTTTCCAGATCAGTTGTTTTTCCCAGTGTGATATATAACATTGCCTTCTATTTTTCATTCTTTTGGTTTTGTTTTATTGTTTCTTCATTTTTCATAAAGTCATTAGCTTCCATTTGCTCAATTTTAATTTTTAAGGGATTATTTTCTTCAGTGAGCTTTTGTACCTCCTTTTCCATTTATCCAATTCTACTTTTGAAGAAGTTGTTTTCTTCAGTGGATCCCTCGACCCTCAATTTGACCAATTTTACTCTTTAAGAAGTTTTTTTTTCCTTCAATGAATTTTTGTTTTTCCCTTTCCATTTGGCCAATTCTGCTTTTTAAGGCATTCTCTTCATTTGTAATGGTCTGAGGCTCAAGTTGATGCACTGAGGTCCTAAGCACATGAGGCTAAATAGTAATTGGATCATACTCTATTAATATATAAGCTTGGAGAAAGAATGCCCCCTCCCCCTCCCCCCTCACTCTTTGTGCAAGTCCTGATGTGTTGTATAGGAAATGACGATTTTGGTAGGTGGAGGAAGGGGAGTGGAAAAGGAAGGGGAAGGAGAGACTGCTTGCATTGCCATTGCAACGGTTTTTCAGCTCAGATCCCCCTCTGTTAGCTGGCTTCCTGTTGCAACTGCCCATATTGCTATCACAATCTTTATTCACCTCTTCACTTCAATAAAGATTGAAGATTTTCCCCTTAACCTGAATTCCTGACTCTGGCTGATTTTAAATACATGGTCATTACATTCATCGGCTTTTTAAAAAGAGATTCTTTATTACTTGGCTTAGGCTGTTTTTTAAGGCATTATTTTCTTTCCTATTGTGTGTGTGTGTGTGTGTGTGTGTGTGTGTGTGTGTGTAACCCTTGTCAAGCTGTTAACTTGTTTTTCATGATTTTCTTGCATCACTCTCACTTCTCTTCACAATTTTTCCTTTCCCTCTCTTTATTGATTTTCAAAATCCTTTTTGAACTCCTCCATGGCCTAAGACAAATTCATATTTTTCTCGAGTGCTTTGGATGTAGAAACTTTAACTTTACTATCTCCCGAGTAAATAGTTTAATCTTCCTTGTCAGCATAGTAACTTTCTATGGTCGGAATGTTTTTCTGTTGTTTGTTCATTTCCCTAGCCTATTACTTGATTTTTAAGTCTTTGTTAAAGTGGGGCTTTGTTTCCAGGGTGAAGGGTGCATTGTCCCAAGCTTTAGGGATTTTGAGCAGCTATTTTGATTTGAGATGTTATTTTAAAGTTTTTTTGGAGAGGAATGTTGGAAGAGTTTGGCTGGATTGGTGCTATACTCTGCCATCTTGGCTTTGACTTTTTTTTTTTTAACTGAAACCCATGCTGGTTCTTTGCTATTTGTACTTCCTTTTCTAGATGTTAATCAACAATTTGCTTAATGGTGTATTCCAGAATTTCCCCAGGAATCAAAATTAAGTTTACTGACCTACAGTTTGCAGATCCCATTTTATTTCTTTTTTGAAAATTAAGACAAGATTTGCCCTTTTCCAATCTTATTGCTTTTCTCTTATTTTTCATGTTCCTTCCTATATCATGAATAGTGTTTTAGAAACTGCATCTGATAACTTTCAGGATTCAAGGAAGTAGTTTATCTTAGATATGTGACTGGAATTAAAGAAAAACAAGTTGTACTATTTGATCTATTTATTCTTCTTGAGTATAAACTCCCAGTTAATTATTTTTGTTTTGTCCTTTCCAGTTTATAGGTCATTTTATTTGCCAGAGAAAACAGAAGTAAAACTATGACTAGGGCATCTCTGCCTTCTTTGGATTGTCAGCTATCATCACCTTATCTATCCCAAGCAAAGATTTCATCTCTTCTGAAATCCTCTTTTTTCCCCCTCAACATAGCTAAAGCTCATAAGCCATTTTTTTTATCCTTACTTCTCTCTCTAGATTCAGCATATCTCATTCTTTAGTACTCCTGGCACAATTTTTATGAGACTATACCATGCTCTCACATAAATTGTTTATGTGACTTTCATTTAACTATCTGTATATTTCTTCTAAAAATCTGTTGTTTTTTCTATTTCCTGTCGAGTCACATTGGTTTCATCAGACAAGTCTCAGTATTTCTCCTCATTGGAATTATTTCCCCTGTGTTTTCAGAATTTCATTCTTGAACATGTTCAATTCCTCTTGAGCTGATTTCCCTTGTAACATGCTATGTCATGGAATCTTAAAATCTTTCCTTTAAACCTTTTGCAATTTGTTTTCCCCAATCTGGGATGCATCACAGAAAATGCTTAGATTTTTTTCTTTTATCACAAAATCTAGGAGAAAATGGTGTCTTGCCCCAAGAGTTGCCATTATCCCCATGCCAATAAATAGTGTATTTCATTAGTAAGAATCAAATCCAGAATAGAATTCATTTTTGTTGAGGATGAAATTTCTATAGAGGAAACCAGCCCAAGAGAAGTTGAGAAGCTATTAAATTAATACATTTATTAAGAATGAAATTAGTAAAGAAAACCAATTCTTATATGGAAGAAAAGGGTGAGTAGTCTAAATAGATAAATGTAGATGCTCATGCTCCTTGAAAGCAACAACTTAGCAAAGTGCTTGGCACATAGAAGGCACTTAAAATGCTTATTGATTAATAGACAATCTTAAATCTTCAAAATAAATATAAAATCAGATAACCTAGGATAGCTGAAAAAGCATAGTTCTGGACTGCTAGAACCATATCAGGATATCAGAATAAGCTGAAGCTGGCATGGTACCATATAGACGTCTAAAATATGAGTATAGCTAGAGCCAGATTAAAATGCTTATTGGAAATATTTTTAAAAATACACAGAGCATAGATAAAATTAATGTGTGGTTTAGTTTTCTAAATCAATGTGGTATCCCAGGGATCCTTATGTATAGTTTAGTGATTTTATTTCTATTTGAGTTTGATTTGGTGGAAAGAATGTTAGATTTAGAATTAGAAGGCCTAGATTGGAAGACCACAGCTGATATACTCTTGCTGTTTGATCTTCAGTAAGTTATTAGTCTTTTTTGGGCCTCAGTCTCCATATCTATAAGATGAATAGCTTGGATTTATTAGATGATCTCTTTAAGCTCTAGACCTATGATGCTGAATTTTTTGGGGTAGGACGATGTCATTGTAGTCAAGCCCAACATTTTATGAACCCATTTGGGGTTTCTTGGCAAATATACTGGATTGGTTAACTATTTTCCTGTCCATCTCATTGTACAGATGAGCACACTAATGAAACAGGGTTAAGTGATTTTCTTAGGGTCACAGACCTAATAAGTATCTGAGGCCAGATTTGAATTCAAGTTTTCCTGACTTTAGGACCAACATTTTGTCTACTGCATCACCTAGCTACTGGATATGAGTCGAGAGAAGAATAATCAAAGAAAAGAAATTTTTGGTTAGAATAGATATGATAAAAATGATGGGTAAAAAGGCAGAATACCTCAGGTCTTAATTTGCTTTTGTATTCTACATGAAGGGGAATAATCCTTAGCCTGAAAAAAAATGGCTGATATTTGGAAAGCATTTAGAATATCTATATTGCCTGATGGCTAAGATATATAGGGACCAAGTAGGAAAGCATTATGAGAGTATGTCACTAGGCCCAGATGAATTTTAACTTCAATTCCTGTAAGAAGTTGATAATGGGATTATTGAGCTATTGCAGTGATCTTGAAAGATTATGAAACAAACACAGGTGTCACAGACCTGGAAAAGAGCAAATGCCTCTTAAAAAAAAAAAAGAAAAGAAATTTGATTCCATAAACTGTGGGTCACTGAGATTCAAATAACAATTTAAACAACAAATATAAGATAGAGGACACTTGTCTAAGTGGTAGTTTGAGAAAGAACCAGAGTTTTTAGTATATTACAAGCTCAATTGTGTAGAATAAAAGGCAATGAAGCCTGAATAAAAGGCAATGAAGCCTTCAGTCCTAGGCCTCAATTAAAAAAATATGGTATTGAAACTTGGCAAGATAATAATCATTTGCTATTCTGGCCCCCATCTATTGTATTGGCTTTAGTTCTTCACAATATGTCAAATACTTGAGATGGCAACACTACAAAGTGTTACCCAAACCAGATTAAAATGTAATTGGGAAACATATAATAAAATAAAATAGAACACAGATAATATTAATTTGTGGCTTAAAAATCAATATGTGTCCTGAAGGGATCATTCTATATAGTTTAGTTTCTATTTGAGAATGACCCCATAGGTGTATGTGATATTTTAGCAAAGTTGGTAAATTGGAAGGTTGGTAAACCACAGGAAGATGATTATGATGAGGAATTTTAGTCTGAAGAAAAGACAATTTAGGATGACTTCAGGTATTTAAAGGCCTTTTTTTTTTTTTTTAAGACTTTTCTGTGTGGGCCCAGAGGACAGAACTAGGAGCAATGAATGGAAGCTCGAAAGAGGAATTAATACTTAAAGAAGGAAAATCTTCCTATCAGAGCTGACCAAAAGGTAAATGGGTGTTTTGGCAATAGATGTCTTCATTAGAAGTCTTCAAGCAAAAGAATAATAACTGCCTTTTTAAATATATTGTTGAGATGATCCTTGTGTGTTGGACCTGATGAACATTGAAGTTCTTTCTGACTTTGAATTTCTGAGAAGCTCAATCTTTCTGCATGGAGTCCTATGATCTGCCTTGCTGACTGAGCTGATTTCCTGGGTCCTGCAGTCAATTTTTAAGTTTGGAATTAAAACCTTTGCATGCACCTTTACTTTCTATTCTTTAATTTTTCAATTTTCTCTTGATCTTTAGGTTTATTTGGAAATACAGTTCCATTTACTGTGTCTCTATTTATAGTTATTCTGCTTTTTTCTATGCTTGATTGGGTTTAGTATCTTCCATAGATACTTTTTTTCTCACCTCATCAATTAGGGATTTGAGATCTTGTTTCTATTAGCTCTCATCTTGTCTTACCAGACTCTCCACTCTGGCTTTTTTTAGTTTTATTCTTCCTGGTTGTTGTCCAGAACCTTATATGACTTGTAGGTTCAGAAATTTGAAGTACCAATAGTGCAAAAATCCCAAAGTAGATAACCGAAAGGGTATGTTAATTGCAAAGAGATAAATTTCTCCCTGAGGCCTACAGCCTATCTTTTTTGGGACCCTTTTCTCCTTTCCTCATCAAATACTCTGTGCCTTCTTGCTCCTTGTCCATTAATGCCTGCTCTTAGAAAATAATCTATTAGTCATTTGCATGATAAATTTATGTTCCTCACATTTCCTGATAGCTGATAGCTGGTGGATGGAGTGTTGAGATTGAAATCAAGAAAACTCATTTTCAAGAATTCAAATTTGGCCTCATATACTTATTAGTTGTGTGACTCTAGGCAAGGCACTTAATTCTATTTGCCTCAGTTTCTCATCTATAAAATGAGCTGGAAAAAGAAATAGCAAACCACTCCAGTATCTTTGCTTAGAAAACCCCAAATGAGGTCACAAAAAAGTCAGAAATGACTGGAAAAGCATGGAACAATGGCAGCTCTCTTATTCTCAGGCTTGTTTGATAATAACTTTGTCATTGATTGAAAAGAAAATATAAGCTTTGATAAAAAGTGATTTTTTTGTTTGTTTTTCAGAGTAAGAGAGACTTTCTGGTATCCTAGAAATAAAACTGAAGACTCATTGCTTCTTGCTATTAGGACAAGAACATCAGTGCCTTCCATTCTATCTAGTTGGTAGTGATGAAGGCCCCTTGCCAATGAGAGACCCAATCTACTTTTAGTATTTAGATGTATTTGTAAATCCCACTCTGAAAGATATAACTGCTTACCAATCACAGAATCTTATTGAAAGGGAAATCAGAGCCATCATCTAACCTAATCTATATCTATTCAGTAAGTTCTCTGTGTCTCCCACACATGGTCATCTGCCTTATACTTGATAGTCTGAAGAGTTTAAGTGGGGGTAGTGCAATCCCTTAATACCACTGACATCATATTCTATATTTTGGGAGAATTCTGTAAAGTTATTTTCCCTTACTTTGAGTAAAAACCTGCCTCTCCAAATTCTTTCCCTTGCTTCTGATTTTGCCTTTTGGGGTCAAACAGAACAAATTTAATTCTTCTTCCACATGAAGACATTTCAAATACATGGAAGACAGCAATCATGACTTCCTAAAGATTTTTCTTCTCCAAGCCAAAGCATCCTCAGTTCCCCAAACCACTCTTCATGTGTCACGATCTTAAGACCCTTCTTTATCCTGTTCTCTCTCTTCTTCATGACACATCTTATTAATGGCCTTTTTAAAATACAGTGTGCCAACCAATGAGTACTGTTCTCTATATGTGGCCTGATCAGATGGAGTACAGTGGAAAGCACTATTATCATCTGTTTAATCCTGAGAGCTATCCTATCTACTGCTGACTCATATTAGGTCATTTTCAATTTCTTTCATAAATTTTTAACTCATCTGGAGTGAAGATTATGAAATCTATGGTAAATAGATTTTTATTGGTATCTTTTATCTTCAGGTCATCTGTTGTTCATATTCTGTTCTCCAAGAAGACTAATTACACACAAAAAATCCAATTAAATAGTTTAGATTGTATTCCTCTTTTCTTCATTCTCCCCTTATTTATAGCAAAGAATTTTTTTTAAGAAAGAAAAAGAGGGAGAGAAAAAATTATTAAAACAGATGAATACCGGACCAGCTAGGTGACACAGTGGATAGAGCATCATCCCTGAAATAAGGAAGATCTGCATTCAAATCTGACCTCAGACACTTAATACTTCCTAGCTGTGTGACTTTGGGAAAGTCACTTAACCCCAATTGCCTCAGCAAAAAAAACAAACCAAAACAAATGAATACCTCAAAAAATCTGATGATATGTAGTGCATTCTTTCCTTTCCATTCTTCTTATATATCACATCTTCCTTTATCCTGTACTCTGTTTCAATCTAGTACCATTGGCCTCCTTATAGTTTCTTGAATATAATATTCAATCTCCTGAGCATTTTCCCTGGCTACCCCCCCTTTCCTGAATAGCTTTTCTTTTTCCCAGATAAACTCCCACCTTCTATAGGCAGCATTTCCTGATTCCTTTTTATTATAGTGCCTTTCTTCTACTGATTATTTTGAGTTTATCAGGGATATAGATTAAAAAAAAATACATAATTATTTATATGTTGTCTTTCTTATTATATTGGAAGCTCCTTGAGGGCTTCTCTCTGTCTTCTCTTTGTTTCTGTCTGCTTCTTTGTCTCTGTCTCTCTGTCTGTCTCTAATTCTCTGTTTCTGTCTCTGTTTTTTGTCATCATTTCTCTCTCTCTCTCTTTCCAGCATGGCACAGTGGCACAGTGCTTAACAAATAGCAGTTCCTTCATTGCCTGGCTGATTGTTCCATTCCTATGAACTCTGACCTCTATAGAGAAGCAAGGGAAGGTATCACCTATCTCTTTTTAGGCTCAGACTTTTTCATACTTCTGTGAAGTTTATTCCTAGGACTGGGAATGGGGACCATTTCAGAAAATTACCTGAGCAAAAATGTATCACTGAATCCAACAGGGCTCCAAAAGCTTTTCAGTTCATTGTAAATATTTCACTGAATAAAGGATTTTCCAGATTATGCTTTTTGCCTAATGTGATTGATCATTGATAAAATAAATCATCTCTCCTCTCAGAGAAGAGGAAGGTATCAACAATGAGAGAAAGACAGAAAGACATAGAGAGAGAGAAGCAGGCTGAAGGAGGGCAGAGAAAACTGTTATAATACAAATGTTAATTCCCCTGAGGATTTTTGACTTTGTCAAGCCTTTGTCAATCAAAATGGATCTTTTAAAAATATTCTTTTAAGAAAAATAATTGTTTAAATAAAAAAAAACACTTTTAATCTTACAAAGTACATTCTTTATGACTATGAAACTGGAGAATTGGACTAGGTGACACCATCTCTCAAATCTATGGTACAAACTGTCTAGAATGTAATATTATTGGCTCCATTTTACAGGTAAGAAAAACAAGGTTCAGAAAGTTGGAATGACTTGCATGGCTGTTCAGCAATTGAGTGTCAGGGCTGAGGTTGACCCGATTCTTGAGACTCAAGACCAATATTCTTCTCATCATCTAGTTCTGACTCTCTACACCAAACATTAATGGCATACCTTATGTACCAACTGTTCATTTCAAATCCCAACTCTGCCTGGGTAGCTTGGTTGCAGACACACATTGAGAATTGAGAATAGCACCAAGGCATATTGCTGTTTTTTAGAAGCAAAGGAAGTGGTCAATAGTAAACCATTAACTTGACTATGTACTCAAACTGCCACAACCTGCAAGGAACATTTCTCTCCTGCTCCTGAAAGAAGGCCCATTATTCACTCTAGCCTGACATGTAGCCTCCTCTCCTTTTTTCCTCCTCCCACACATTATTTTTCTTCCCCATTTACTTGTGTTCAGTATTGAAAAAGATGTAAAAATGAAAAGACAGGGAATTAGTTTGGAATTTTGCCAAGTGAGGGATCTTAAAATTTTTTTTCTCTCTTTTCTTTTGAAGGATGCCTTGGTTTCTTCATCTGTAACATGAGGGGGTTGGACAAGCTGGTGTCTAAGTTTCTTCCTCCTTCTATTTGGTCTATTAAGTCTATTAAACAATCTCCCACTCTCAGGCTCAGCAAGCAGATGAGTCAGCAGCTACAGCAATTAATAATATTATCCCTGGTGTTTGGCTTAAATTAGTAGGTTAAACAAGCTTTTAAGGTTATAAGGTGAGGAGAATATAGCTCCCTCCCCCACTAGAATGAGTCATCCTACCTGTGTTTGCTAGATAAAGAGTCCACCTTCAGGAGGAATTTCACAATGGCAAAAAGTAAGACTCTCCCCATAAGAAATGCATTCAACCAGGTACCAACATGTTGTTGTTACATGTGTATTGTGTGAGGGAGTATATATATATATATATATATATATATATATATATATATATATACACATATATATATTTCTATATAAATATATATACACACACACATGCACACACATACATACAATACAATATATACAATATATATATTCTTGACATGTGTATTGTATATACCTATATTTTTCTCTCTCTCTCTCTCTCTCTCTCTCTCTCTCTATCTATATATATATATATATATATACACACACACACACACATATATATATATAATATATATATATATATATATACACACATATATATATTTCTATATAAATATATATACACACACACATGCACACACATACATACAATACAATATATACAATATATATATTCTTGACATGTGTATTGTATATACCTATATTTTTCTCTCTCTCTCTCTCTCTCTCTCTCTATCTATATATATATATATACACACACACACACACATATATATATATACACACACACACACATATATATATATATATATATATATTTTTTTTTTTTTTGCTGAGGCAACTGGGGTTAAGTGACTTGCCCAGAGTCACACAGTTAGGAAGTGTTAAGTGTCTGAGGTCAGATATGAACTCAGGTCCTCCTGACTTCAGGTAGCCATCTAGCTGCCCCTGTATATACATCTTTTGTGCAGCAATTTCAAGTATGTCCAACTCACTCCATTTGGGGTTTTCTTGGCAAAGATACTGGAGTGTTTTGTCATTTTCTTTCTTTCTTTCTTTCTTTCTTTCTTTCTTTCTTTCTTTCTTTCTTTCTTTCTTTCTTTCTTTCTTTCTTTCTTTCTTTCTTTCTTTCTTCCCTCCCTCCCTCCTTCCCTCCCTCCTTCCTTCTCTCCCTCCCTTCCTCCCTCCTTCCTTCCTCCTTCCTTCTCTCCTTCCTTCCTTCCTTCCTTCCTTCCTTCCTTCCTTCCTTCCTTCTTCCTTCCTTCCTTCCTTCCTTCCTTCCTTCCTTCCTTCCTTCTTTCCTTCTTTCCTTCCTTCCCTCCTTCCTTCTTTCCTTCCTTCCTTCCTCCCTTCCTCCCTCTCTCCCTCCCACCTTCCCTCTCTTCTTTCCTTCATTCCTTCTCATGTATGCTATAGCTTATGATATTAGGAATTAATATATATGAAAGAACTTTGTAAATAGTAAAATGCCATATGTCTGTTAATGGCTGGCTCTCATTTGATAGGATGAGCATATGGCAAGAAAAGAGGGCAAAGCCTTCTTTATTTGTCTGAATTAAAGAAGACTATGAGCTCTGCTTTTAGCTTGACTATCCCAGGTATCATCAATACCTGAGTAACCCTCAGGTGAATGGGTCTTGTAATCTCTTCAACACCAACTGCTAAGCAATTGCCTTCAATAAGTAATGGTACCCAAAAGCTTAGGGAATAGAGGTATCCTTATATCATCAACTCTGTTTCTAGACTTTTGTGATCATCAGTCATCATCTTCAGGGAAGCATTCTTTGTGGAAATGTGACCTGGCAATTGCTCCTGTGCTAAGATACCATTTGCTTCAAATCATTTTCAACATTGAGATATAATCACCTTAGTAATTATATACATATTCTCTGGGAAGCTTCACTAAATCTCATATTTATCAATCATTTATACCCAGTTCCTTTTAGAAAGAGAATAGAACCTCAGAAGAGGAAGATGCCTTAGAGAGCATTTGTCTAAGCTTTTCACTTTACTTTTGAGGAAACTGAAACTCAAAAGAAACCAAGACCATAGCTATTTAATGGAAATTCTGGGTTTTGAATCTATATCTTCTATTTTTTCTGTACAGAATTCTGTACATAAGCACCTGCCCTAGAGAAGCTCTTCCTGTAGGATGGAAACCAAAGCTAACAGACAGAGATAGTCTCAGTCACAT
Source organism: Antechinus flavipes (assembly GCF_016432865.1). Taxonomy (NCBI): domain Eukaryota; kingdom Metazoa; phylum Chordata; class Mammalia; order Dasyuromorphia; family Dasyuridae; genus Antechinus; species Antechinus flavipes. The sequence goes on along the minus strand of NC_067399.1, from coordinate 590,588,330 downwards.
TCCTCTCCAAGGTTTCGGGCTTTATTTTCCAGCCAACAGTATTGTATGGAATGAAATCTTTAAATTGAAGCCAGTTTAAGTAGAAGACTTCACTGCTTTCTCCATTGCATAACTTGTGTTTGCTAATTTCTATAACCTTTTGTCCAAGTCTCTTAGTGACAATATTAAAAAGAGTAGAGAATTGGTGGGGGTATACTATTGGTTCTATGCAATGGGGTAATAATGTATGGAAGCCTGGTGGTGGGAAGTTCACCAAGTTAATATTTCTAGGACCCACTGAATTAAGTTAAAAAAACAGAGAAAAGGGGAATTAGATGGCAACATTTTATTGCTATAAAAACTACTCTGGCCAAAATCCACTCTAAAGTTATGATAGTATCCAACTATGGGGACTTAAATACAAAATACTTGGCCATACATATATAACAAGATAGGAATACTCTAATATCTTCACCCCTTTTCCCCTACATGATCTTATAGGAAACCATTTAGCTCTGAAGAACAGACTCCCTGTGGAATAATAAGGCATCTAAGCTGCAGCAGGGCCAGAAGGCTGATTCCTGCTGTGGTTGGCTTGCTCCTTAAAGATTAAGAAATGGAAACGAGATAGCTGCATGATGTTTAGAATCATTATTGCAGCTGCTGATGTGTATATTGCTATATTAGTATTGCAAAAAACCTCAAACCCTAATAATTAACTTGTAGACTGGTAATATAAGAAAGAAAAAGAGAAATTTGGCACCAGCACAGTGGAATGAATAATACTATACAAAGAGCCTAGAGGAAAAAGTATACTAATGAAGTTCCATGTAAAATAAAGGTATTGGCCTTTGAAATTCAAAGATGCTGAAATTCATCTACCATCAGCAGAAAACTTACTTTATATTGTTTCTTTAGTAGTGGGGATGAATAAGTCACTGAGTCACACATCCTCTTTATCTAATTAATCCTGTGATCATTTTTGAGACTGATGGTTGAGTGCAAGTGATCTGTGACCTTGAAGAGAGGGATGTGAATCATGTGACTGTGATTTTCTTGGCACTAAGGTGAACCTAGTCACTCTCCACTCTGAGCATTTCTATACTATTTTTAGGTATGTTTTAATTTTTAATATGTCAGTGTATTTGTTTTACTTCTCCCATCTTACTGTAAGCTTCTTACCATATCATTTATATACTTGTACATTTATATACTAGTACCATGTCATTTATATACCTGTATCTACCAAATGATTCCTTGTACATAGTAGTATTTAATCAATTTTTTAAATAAACATGATATTTTATTGGCAATCTATTGTATTTTTGCACTACTGGCAACATTTCATCTTCGATGAAAGTTACTTTACTCTTTCAGTTTGAAGTTAGCCTGGATACCACTTAAATTTTAATTTAAATGCCAATTCTTTAAATGGTTTAACAAAGCAGTGTCTTCTTCCCCACTTCATTACTAGAGTCTTCATTTTAAAGACTTAACTCAATACAATAGAGTTTGCTAGAAAATAAAGCTCAAAAGAGCAGAATTGAATGTATGTGGCTAGTTCTCCACACTGGTCTTGTCTCTCAGACTATTTTGGGAGCTTTTCTGATACTGGGACTTGGGGATATCTCTTTTGCAGCTTCACAATCCTGAGACCACAATAAATATCCAACTAACACTTGTCAGTAGATGAATACTTAATAGAAACTTTTAGTTTGGGGGTTTAGCATTTGCTTCTGAAAAATATTTAGAAGATTCAATTAAATATTGGGAAGTTGAACATAATTGAAATGATTGAACAGCAAAAAATCTCAAAGGGTTGTTGTAAACATCAAATGAGAAAATATGCAAAGTGATATCTAAATGCTATTAGATATAAATATAGGTAAATGTATTATATATGTGAATTTACATACATGCAAATGTATACATGTGTATATTTACATAAATGTGTATATCTCTATATATGTTATCCATATGATGTTAAGAGTAAGTGAGTAAGGTCCTCATTTGAGACATCATGGACAAGAATTAAAAAGGATGGGCAGATATGGGAAGAAGAGAATCAGGGAAAGGGAAGAAGCATGCATATAGAACCTAATATGTGGTAGGACTGTGGTAAAGTGCCTTTTATCAATATCATTTCATTTGATGTCACAGGGATATGTTATGAGCTGTATCATTGGAAGGAACACCCATGCCAATTAGACTGTATCCATGAGTATGTACATACTGGAGGATTATTAAGGGTCTCTAAAGTCTTCTTAATCATTATTTACCAGTTATATTCCCTTATATTAAAATACCACAATTTTTTAAACCAGTCTGAGACTCATGAGTTATCTCCTTACTTTCTAGTTCTTTGCTAACACAAAAATACAGCTATATATATTTTGATGTATATTTTATCTTTCTTTTTGTCTTTTCCCTCCTTGCTGTTTATTTCCAGTGTTAGTCCATATTACTTTGAAGCAAGCAGACCAAGGAGAATAATTTACCTGATGGCCATAATAATATGATGGTGAACATCCCTGAAAGAATTCAGAACTTTGACTAAAGCGGAGACCTAGTCTTTTCAGGCTTTACATTCCTTATGTTCATCATTTCAGGCAGCACAAAAACATTTCATTACCTTGCTATATCACAATTTGTTCAGAATATCAGTGGAAATCTTAACAGTTTTGCCTACCACAAAGCACACTGCAATGAATATTCTGGTCTACATGGAGCCTTACATTCTGTCTTTTCGCTTCTTCCGCTATATGCCCGGTTACAGGATCACTGAGTTCATATTATTTGAAATGAGCAGAAGCATGACAATAATTTACTTGATGAACATAATAATGTGAGAATGGACATCTTTGAAAAACATCAGACCTTAGTCTAAAGCAGTAACTGATTGTCTTTATTTTTTTACTCTTGAAAATTTTATTTTATTTTTAGTATTATAGCTTTTTATTTACAAGATATATGCATGGGTAATTTTTCAGCACTGACCCTTGCAAAACCTTCTGTTCCAACTTTTCCTCTCCTTCCCCCCACTCCCTCTCCCAGATGACAGGTTAACATGTTAAATATGTTAAAGTATATGTTAAATACAATATATGTATACATATCCATATAGTTATTTTGCTGCACAAGAAAACTGATTATAATTTTGAAGGACAGATGATGAAGCACATCTTTGTTCTATCTCTTGTTGGAGAAGCAAAAATTAAAAATGCTTCTATTAACCTCTAGGATCAAGAAGTAAATGATAATTAAAGCAGAAAATGGTAAACCATTTTAATATCATTACAAGAAACCCCCAAATGGGGTCATGAAGAGTTGGATGGAATTGAAATGATTAAACAACAAAACTAGCCTAGATATTGACTCTCCATTTAAAGATGGAATGATGTCAACTAACTTGAATCAGAACAGGATCATCAAAATTTCCTGAAACTCTTGACAGAGACTGAAGACTGGCTGTATGAGGAAGGAGAGGACCAAGCCAAACAAGCATATGTTGACAAGTTGGACCAGTTAATGAAATTAGGCACTCCAATTAAGATTAGGTTTCAAGAAGCTGAGGAACGACCAAGAATGTTTGAAGAATTGGGATGGAGGCTGCAACACTATGCAAAAATAGCAGGCGACTACCAGGAATAAAGATGAGAAATATATCCACATTGATGAATCAGAAATGAAGAAAGTTGAAAAGTCTGTCAACGAAACAATGGAGTGGATGAATAATGTCATGAATGCTCAGGCTAAAAGAAGCCTTGATCAGGACCCTGTTGTCCGTGGCAGTGAAATAAAAATAAAGATAGAGGAATTAACCCATATTTGTGAACCAGTTGTAATACAACCAAAACCAAAAGTAGAATCTCCCAAGCAGGAAAAAACATTGAATGGCCCCAACATGGTTAAGAATGAAGGTTTTGAAGTAAAAAATAATCTGAATGCTGAAGGCCTGCATCAGAATGGAGACTGTCATCCCAGTGACAACAGCACTATTCATATGGATTTGGACTAAATCACTTGGAGTCAAGCAGGGTCACTATCAACAAATGATGAAGAAAATATTTTTGCCATAGTATGTAATTCTAAGAGACATACTGAGACTTATTTATATTTTCTTTTTTAAGAATGTTTAGAAATTTTTTGTGTGAATTACATTCACTTTTCAAATACAACAGCAAAACAACAACAATAAAAAATTCATATTACCTTGAACTTCTTTTCAACTAAAATGTTTAAAGTTTATAATTCAAATGCAAATATATGAATTTTATCATCCTGAGAGATATTACCTGTAAGGTAGCTCTAGGCTACAGGAAATGAAGGATTTTGGTTTGATTATAAGATGCCGGAAAGCTTATAAACTCAAAATGAGAAGGAACAAATAGGATTCTTATAGGAAGTAAAATGTGCCTCTTACTTAAGACTCTAAAAGGTGATTATTTGAAAAAGCAATCCAAAATGTTTTATTAATCTCAAACTCTGTCTGGTTTGATGACTTCAGAGATTTCTGTTTTCCCTGTGCTGCCCTCAACTCTGACATTAGAACAACAAACCTAAGAAGTTAATTCTGAGAGTCCAGAGAGAAAACATATTAAAGAAAAAACAATCAATTTGCAACCTAGAACTAACACATGAAAGAAAGTAGTTTGAATCCAAAAGTATGTCTGCATATTTTTTAACCATTGACAATCTTTGAGGGATATAATAGGGAATTAGGTAAGCCACATGAGAGGTCGTTTTTCCTTTTTACATCCTTTATGGCTGTCTAGCCTGTCCACCGGCTTTCATTCACTGAAGAGAAAAAATGAAGGGCCAGAAACCATGATCTTGTTGAAGGAATGAGTGGGTATTGAATTACAGCATCCATAGGACTCATCTCTTGGGTTTAATGAGTTCTTCTGCTATCTAACAGATGAGGAAGTGATCTTTATCTTTAAAATATAGTCACATAAAGAGTTTGTGATGATGCAATAGAGCCTACATTACCGGCGGGGGGTGGAGGGAGAATGGATAGCGTTTCCCATTTATACTCCACAAGGACAAGTTAGTTATTAGTCTCCAAAGGGTTCTTATCCTAGCAGAATATCCCTGTATTGATTCCATATTAGGCATTTGTGTGACAGGTTCAGTTATCTCCAATAGGCTACTGATGAGAAGAGAGTAGTAGGATTCTTCTTCCCTTCCTACCCCTGGCGAATTGGATAGATAAACACATACACAGGTGGAGGTTTTTGAAACCTAGCTCACAGGTTGAGAATCAGAAAAGATTCATAAATTTGCATATGCAAATGGAGAACAGAATCTAATAGCTGGAGATACAGGACAAAGAACCAAGAAGGTCACAAAATAACAATGTTTGAAACAAAATTTGAAATGGGAAGTTAGGATTGTTGATTGTGGACTTAAATGAGTCTGATGATATACTGATATCTCAGAAGGAAGTTGAATCAAAGCAAAGTAGGAAATAGGGCTGGTGGAAGGCAAGGTCTGAGCTTCAGAATCTAACTATTTTAAACCAGGTAAAAACAGTATTTTGAGCTAGACAAAGAGAAATTCTAATTTTATGCATTTGTTATCTGATAGCTGTGTGTATGTTTGTGTGCTATGTGTGGCTAGATCCTGTCCTCCAATTTTCCCTGAATCCTCCTTAATGGGACAATTACATCATTGCTGTTCTTGTCCTACACAGTAACAGTGGACTAGATATGGTAGTGAAGTCTGTCTGGGTATTGATGCTCTTTCTACTATATGGTATGACTTCCTCAGAGGGAAAAGGCCACATTATTTGGAAAACTGTGAAAATATTTAGAAAAGTGATTTCCCAAAGGGGATTCCTCTAACTCTTCTGTACTGGGGAAGATGAGGAAGAGAGAGTAGGAAAAGGATCCACCTTAAGTCTCAAGGTATCTATATGTTTGGATAACTGTGGGTAGAAAGAAAGCAGAAATGGAAGTTGCAAAGCATTACTAGAAACATGTATCTTACTAATCTCTAGTTTTTATGCCTTCAGAGTTGTTTTTACATCCCCTGTATGAAAGCTATTTGGTAGGAATTTGTTGAAAAGATGTCATCATGCATGCTTCTACTTTTTCACCCTCTCTCCTTCTTCTCCCCTCCCCTTTCTCCCTCTATTTTCTTTTCTCTCTTTTTACCCCCCTCCCTCCATTCCTTGCTCCCTTCTCTCCCTCCTTCCTCTCTCCTTCCCCTCTCTCTCTTTCTGTGTCTGTCTCTGTCTCTCTCTGTCTGTTTCTGTCTCTGTCTGTCTCTGTCTCTCTCTCACATATACACCCACGCACATGTGCACAAACACACACACACACACACACACACCAATCTCCCAGGGAAGGACTTATTCATGTTTCTTTCTTACTACAAACAATTTGAGGGAATGGATTTTGGGTTACAGGACACGAGTGTAATAACAATGTGTTTGTTTGGAGGTAATTTAAAAACAAATTAAATGTGCATGGGTTGGAGTTCAAGTACATCCAAGAAAGCTTGGATGGAATGGAACTTTGATGAAAATACTTTTGGAAATTATAGAATAGAAGCTCACAAAGACTCAGTCAAGCTCTCACCCTGTATTCCAAAGGCAGAACAATTCTTCTTCCAAAAGATCCTATCCATCCTTTACATTCCTGGTTTAAATCAGGGAATATTATCATTTACCAAGTTTTTCACCATGGGACATAATAATAAATATAATAGCTGTCATTTATGTAATACTCTACTGATATGATTTCATTTGATTTTCACAACAGCTCTGTGAAATAAGTGCTACTTTATTTTAAAGATGAGAAAACTGAGGCTCAGATTGATTAACTTGCTTATGGTCAAATAACTAATAAGTATCAAAGCCAAGATTTGAATCCCAATCTCTTCTGACTCAAGGTTTAGCATTCTTTTTATTATATTACAATGCATCTCTGTCATATTGTACTTGCTTAAGAATCACCAGTGATTACAGGCTTTAATGTTAATGATATTAGTCTGTAGAGTGACAGCTTAAAGATAATCCAAGATTCCTCTTCTTCTTTTGGAATAAATTTTATTAAATAGGTGAATCCATAATTCTTTGTTACCCCAATATGTAATAAAGTGACAGGCACATAGTAAATAAATACCTACTAATTGATTATTAACTATCATTAGTTAATATACATATTTTATAGTTTATATATACATAGTTTAAAATTTCCAGATAATAAAGGATGTCTCTAATTTGTTGAAGTTAGTCATGGTGTAAAATGTTCTTTTATTATAACTATGTTCATTTCTATCTTGGGATAGTTTATACTTGGTGTATATTTGGGTATAAATATATAGACCCCATTTTTCTCCTCTTTTATTAAACTGTCTTTTTATGTTGGGATAATGGTGATGATATGTATGTATGTATACATGCATGCTTCTTTAATCTCCAAGCATGTATCTAAAGGGAATTAGAGCACTAATAAAGGTAGGGCTATTATCTTCCTCATTGACCTCCTGAATGGTTTTGATATCCTTATAACCACTAGTTGCTAACTGGCTGCTTTTCTTAGCATTGACTATTCTGAAAAACAACCTACCTCTGACTTCCTGGCATTCTAGCATTCTCTTTTCATGGCTATTCTGGATTTCTCTTCTCTTAATCAATGTCAACCTATGCCTCTCCCACCCTAAGTTAGCCACTAGTCCTTTTCAGAATTCTGCCATGAAGTATAACCTACTTAATCTTGAACTTTACTTTCTTTTTTTTATTATTATTATGCTTTTTATTTACAAGATATATGCATGGGTAATTTTTCAGCATTGACAGTTGCACAACCTTTTGTTCCAACTTTTCCCCTCCTTCCCTCCACCCCTTCCCCTAGATGGCAGGTTGACCAATACATGTTGAACTTCACTTTCTTAACATTTTCCTACCTGGGGCAGATAAGTTATTTCTAAGTATCTCTAACTCAGAAAATGTCTCTTTCCTGGAAAAACTTCTAGAAAGAGTAATTTATAATAATTATCTCAATTTCCTCACCTACCATTCATTACAATAAGCAATATACCTTTTTGTAATAATCATAACTGAATACTAATACTCACATAGGACTTACTTTGTGCCAGGAACTTTGCTAAATGCTTTACATTTATTATCTCATTTGATCCTCATAATAGCCCTGGGAGATAGGTATTATTATCTCCATTTTAAAGGTGAAGAAACTGAGATAGACAGAGATGAAATAACTTACAGAAGGTCACCCAGTTAGTAAGTATTTGAGACCAAAATTGAATTCAGATCTTACTAACTTAAGGCCCAGTGCTTTTTTTACTGAGCTATCCACTTTGCCAAAATTGCTTTTTCCAGGGTTGCCAATGATTTCTTAATTTACCCTAATGATATTATAACAAGAAAACCCTATGGCATTCCTTATCCCTTTCTATAGCTTGTTTGACACTGTTGACTATTTTATCCTTCTAGTCAATCTCTTCTGCTCTGATTTCTGATAGATTACCCTGTCCTTTCCTGGGTCTCCTCATACATGTCTGAGAATTTCAAACTTATTTTTCTTTGTTGAATTTTTCTAATTCTGATATTCTGTGATTCTACTTTGGAGCTGATCATAGTTGATGAGTGTGCTATTGATCACAGCCATGGTCTGTGGTTGCATGGTTCCAGATGCATTCCTTGTGATGGAAGTATACATAAATAGTGAAAATTCTTTCTTTAAACTATCCTCAGAAAGAGTTTTATTTCCTCTATCAAATGAATCATCATCCTTGGACAAGCTCTCCTAATTTCCTAATCACAATGAATATTTTTGCCTGATCTTTTAAGGGACTAGAAAACTGTTTAAATTTTTTAAAAAATAAAATGGGCTACACAAACTTAATCTCTGTGAAGAGATAAAGAAATGTATCTTATTTTATTTAGAGGGGTCATAGGCATGGAGTATGTCAGTATGCTATATTGTGTAGTTTAGTTTTACTCAACTTTTTATTATATGAGGGAATTATATATCATCAATTATATATTATTTTATTATTATTCTATATTATGGTATTCATATTATTATATTATGTGTAATATAATATATCATTATATATAATTATTACTGCTAGTATAACATGCTATATTATTCCTAATTATATGTAAGGGAAGATTCACTGGGTTGTAATATAGATGTGGGCTGGGAAATGTAATTGGAAATGTTTATTAAACATTAAAGCAAAATTGTCATTATAATTTAAAAATTTAGTTCACACTGGACAAGGAAAAATCTTTAAAGATAGTTTGTCATACTAGAGGTAGCATAGTGGTTAAGGTGTCAGGCTTTGAGTTAGAAAACACTCAAATTCTGACTTTTGAATTTATTAACTGTGGGATTATGGAAAAGTCACAATCTTTTTATTTTATTTTTTATTTTTTTGCTGAGGCAATTGGGGTTAAGTGACTTGCCAAGAGTTACACAGCTAGAAAATGTTAAGTGTCTGAGACCAGATTAGAACTCAGATCTTCCTGACTTCAGGGCTGATGCTCTATTCACTGTGCCACCTAGCTTCCCCAAGTCACAATCTTTTCGGCTCAGGTTTCTTATCTAAAAAATGAGAATAATAACAGAGATAGTGACTGTTTTGAAGGTTATTTTGTCAGCTGAGCTATAATTTATATACAGTGTTTTGAAAATTTTAAAGTGCTATATAAATGTTAGTCATGAATACATTAGTGTTTTCAAAAGTTGGAGCTACTGAAACTTGCTGTTTGGAAGGGAACAGTCATTATGACATGAATCAATTTCATATTACTTCAGGAGTCTGAATTTCCAAACTTTTTCTGTGAGCCTATGAATTAGATTGATTTCAAGATGTCCATGAATTTTGAAGAGAAAAGTTTTGTCTTTATTTTCACAAACCCCTAATATTCCTTTCAATTATGAACTTAAAAAAATTCATTATTTTGAGAAGGGTCTCTAGGTATAATCAGACTTCCAAGTAGATCTATGTCACAAAAAAGATTAAGAACTTCTCTGTTCTTCTGAAGTGACTGGAGGAAGATTGGGTGGCAGAATATTAGTTCCTAAAGATCAGGAACTCTGATCCTGGTATGTTACTTCTGTAAAATAAGTGCTTAATAAATGTTTGAGTTGAATTGAGTTGGATCAAGTGGCTAGTCTCAGAATAAGTGCTGTATCAGAAATGCAGCTAAAGCTATCTCTGAAAGACCTTGTCAACATTTACTACCCCACTATGTTAGGAGAGTAATAAATATCATTGTTTTTTGTCAGACATCTAGTAAAAGAGCTGTCTTTATTCTCTCCTCTACTTTCTTGAGGGTTAACACATTGGAAAAAAATCATGAAAATATGCTTATATCAGAAAAAAAAAAGAAACCAAATGCTTCAGTCTTGCTTTTCTGAAATCCTAGAGATTCACTTGGGTCTGATTCACAAACAGATTTCCCAAAGGTACAAATAGATGTGAGGATAATTAAAAACTACCAGGCCCTTGAGAAGTTCCATGTTTAAAACCTGCTTTAATAAATCTTTGATTTCTGTCTGCTGTGACAGTGTCTACAAGTATTGTATTCTTCTCTTGCAATATTTGCTGACCATGGTGCTGAAATTTCTGCCTTAAAACAGTGCTAACAAGTTGATGTATGAAAAATTATAGCATCTCTACAGAATTTCCTAATCAACTATATGTAGAATTGATACTAACTGTCCTAATGAATGAAGGAATTATTCCCTCAGATTTTGGACTTAAGGCATCAGTGAGACTGAAGTTGGCACATTGCCTACAGCTCTTCTGTAGAGTACATGGAAAAGTTATGTTGGTAGGAAATGATCTAAAAGACTTTTCAAATGTTACAAAGGAAAGATATACTTCTTCTTCTATTTTTGAACCAGATTTTCAATTCTATTAATATAGAAAGTTCCCTTCTAAAAAACTTGCTTTACCAATAGTGATTGATATTTTCTTTTCAACTTATAGTGTGAGGGAGTTAGTAAGAAGGCTGAGATTTTAAATACTTACCTGGTATCACATAGCCAGTGTGTATTAGGGATATAACTTGAACACAGATATTTCTGTAATGAGCATAACTCTCAATCCATTATACCATGCTGCCTCTCAATAAGGAAAGCACCTTAGAAATTATTTAATTCAGACTCCTCATTTATAAGAAGAGGAAATCATGAGAGCTTAAATGATCCACTAAAGGTCACACTGAAAGATAATACATGTAATTTTAGCCCAGACCTTTTGTCTCTCCAGTATTTTTTGCATATCAAAATATACCAAGAATCATCAAACAATCAAACAAATATCAAAAAAGACAATTTCCAAATGAAAACTATTCTTCTAGAGGCTAGGGAGGATATAAACATTAATTAAACGTGGTACCTGCTTTTAAAGAGCTTACAGTCTTATTGGGAGACACAAAATAAACATGTTATTGACTAATCTTCAGTATGTCATTTTTTCTCTCTTGGTCACAAAGTGGAATGAAATGAACTTAAAACCCCTTCTAGTAACAAGATTTTATGATTCTAAATGGAAAGTTAAATAACATCTTACCAAGAGAACAATACAAGCTTCCAGAATGTAGAGAGAGAGAGACACACAGAGAGACAGAGAGAGACAGAGAGACAGAGACAGAAAGAGAGAGACAGACACAGAGAGAGACAGAGACAGAGACAGAGAGATAGAGACAGAGAAAGGAGGAGGAGGAGGGAGGGAAGAGAGAGAGAGAGGATATGTAACTATAAGACATCATTACCAAAACTGTTTGGTGGTTCATAATCTTGCAGTTATTACTCGTCTATGTGTCTGCATTCTGACTTGGCAATAAGTGATAATGTTTACATTTAGAGTGAAAAATGATGCTTCATAGTCTCATACACTCCCTATTTCTCAGCCCTGTGAATCCATATTGCTAGTCATTTCCCCCTAAGTCTCTAGACTTATTTTCAGGGAATATATATGCTGATGCATCTGTTACCCCATAAGTATGTGGGTTATATTAGTTTTAGGTATCAGTGGACTTGTACATCTAAGAAGATGGTTAATAAGACTTTTTATAGTACTGTCCTTGATGTGAATGCTCTGTGACATCCCCTGGGCAGAAATTATCTTTAAACTAACACTTTTAAAACTTTATTTTGAATCTGTCATGGTGCATAGCATAAAGGTACATGTTGAATAAATAATCAACAAATAATTCTTAATTTAAAATGTTTAGTTTATCAGAGACAAAAACTTGCAGAAGACTTTTAGTAATTTGCTATTAGAGCTAGATCTCAGCTATTCCTATGGAGAAATAAGTGGTACAGTATAAGAGACACAGGATTAGAAGTCAGGAGACCTGGGTCTTGCCACTTTATTGCTCTCTGTCTCTCTGTCTCTATCTCTCTGTCTCTGTGTGTGTGTGTGTCTCTCTCTCCATTCTGGAAGCTTGTATTGTTCTCTTGGTAAAATGTTATTTAACTTTCCATTTAGAATAATAAAATCTTGTTACTAGAAGGGGTTTTAGGTTCATTTCATTCCATTTTGTGACCAAGAGAGAAAAGGTGACATACTGAAGATTAGTCAATAACATGTTTATGTTGTGTCTCCCAATAAGACTGTAAGCTCTTTAAAGGCAAGTACCATGTTTAATTTGTTTGATTGTTTGATGATTCTTGGTATATTTTGATACGCAAAAAATACTGGAGAGGCAAAAGGTCTGGGCTAAAATTATATGTATTATCTTTCAGTGTGACCTTTAGTGGATCATTTAAAGTACATTAAAGTGCAAAGCACTTTCATTTTGATTCCCAGTTTCTTCATCTGACAAATGAAGAAAGTGGACTAGATAATCTTTTTTTTTTCTTTTTTATAATCTTTTTTAACTTTCAAAATACATGCAAAGATCATTTTTTAAAATTAAAGCTTTTTATTTACAAAGTGTAGGCATGGGTAATTTTTCTAACATTGACCCTTGTATAACCTTTTGTTCCAAATTTTCTCCTCCTTATCCCCACTCCCTCCTTTAGCTGGCAGGTAGTCTAATACATGCCAAATATGTTGAAATATATGTTAGATCTAATATAAATATACATATTTATACAGTTATCTTGTTGCACAAGAAAAATCAGATCAAGAAAGAAGAAAAAGAAAAACTGAGGAAGAAAACAAAATGCAAGCAAATAACAACAGAGAGAGTGAGAATGCTATGTTGTATTCTACACTCTGTTCCCATGGTTTTCTCTCTGATGGCTCTCTTCATCACTGCACAAGTGGAACTGATTTGAATCATCTCATTGTTAAAGAGAGCCACATTCATCAGAATTGATTTTTATAGGCTTCTTATTGGTGTGTATAATGATCTCCTGGTTCTGCTCATTTCACTTAGCATCAGTTCATGTAGGTCTCTCCAACTCTCTTTGAAATCCTGATGGTTATTTCTTATGGAACACTAGTATTCCATAGCATTCATATACCATAATTTATCAAGCCATTCTCCAATTGATGGGTATCCACTTAGTTTCCACTTTCTTGCTACTACAAAGAAGGCTGCCACAAACATTTTTGCACATGTGGGTCTCTTTCCCTCCTTTAGGATCTCTTTGAGATATAATCCCAGTAGAAACACTGCTGGATCAAAGGATATGCACGATTTGATAACTTTTTGAGCTTAGTTTCAAATTGCTTTCCAGAATGGTTGGATCCATTCACAGTTCCACCAACATTTCCCACATCCTTTCAACATTTTTCATTATCTTTTCCTGTCATCTTAGCCAATCTGTTTTGTAGTGTATCTCCAAGTTGTCTTAATTTGTATTTCTCTGATCAGTAGTGATTTGGAGCACCTTATGTGGCTACAAATAATTTCAATTTCTTCATCTGAAAATTGTCTATTCACATCCTTTGACCATTTCTCAATTGGAGAATGGCTTGAATTATTATAAATTTGGGTCATTTCTCTATATATTTTAGAAATGAGGCCTTTATCAGTTCCTTTGGATGTAAAAATATTTCCCTAGTTTATTCCTTCCCTTCTAATCTTGTCTGAATTAGTTTTGTTTGTACAAAACCTTTTTAACTTAATATAGTCAAAATTACCTATTTTATGATCAATAATAATCTCTAGTTCTTCTTTGGTCACAAATTTCTTCCTGCTCCACAAATTTGAGAGGTAAACTATCCTATGTTCTTCTAATTTGTTTATGGTATCATTCTTTATGTCTAGATCATGAATCCATTTTGACCTTATCTTGGTATTATCTTATCTTGGTGTTAGGTGTGGGTCTATGCCTACTTTCTGCCCTACTAGTTTCCTATTTTCCCAGAAGTTTTTGTCAAATAGTGAATTCTTATCCCCAAAGGTGGGGCCTTTGGATTTGTCAAATACTAGATTGTTATAGTCATTGGTTATTTTGTCCTGGGAACCTAACGTATTCCACTGATCAACTTCTCTATTTCTTAGAAGTATCAAATGGGTTGATGACCGATGACTTATAATATAGTTTTAGATCTGATACAGTCAGGTCACCTTCATTTGTTTTTCTCTTTATTAATTCCTTTGAAATTCTTGACTTTTTGTTCTTCCAGATGAATTTTGTTGTTAATTTTTCTAGTTCAGTAAAATAGTTTCTTGGGAGTTTGATTAGTATAGCACTAAATAAATAGATTAGTTTAGCGAGTATTGTCATCTTTATTATATTCACTTGACCTATTCACGAGCATTTGATATTTTTCCAATTGCTTAGATCTGGCTTTATTTGTGTGGAAAGTATTTTGTAGTTTTGCTCATATAGTTTCTGACTTTTTCTTGGCAGATAAATCCCCAAATATTTTATATTATCAACAGTTATTTTAAATGGAATTTCTCTTTGTTTCTCTTGCTGTTGGATTTTGTTAGTGATGTATAAGAATGCTGATGATTTATGTGGATCTATTTTGTGTCCTGCAATTTTGCTAAAGTTGTGGATTATTTCTAATAGCTTTTTAGTTGATTCTCTGAGGTTCTCTAAGTATACCATCATATCATCTGCAAAGAGTGATAATGTGGTTTCCACATTACCTACTCTAATTCCTTTAATCTCTTTTTCTTCTCTTATTGTCAAGGCTAGCATTTCTAATACAACATTAAATAGCAATGGTGATAGTGGGCAACCTTGTTTCACCCCTGATCTTGAGAATGGTTCTAGTCTATTCCCATTACATAGAGTGTTTGCTGATGGTTTTAAATAGATGCTACTGACTATTTTAAGGAAAAGTCCATTTATTCCTATACTCTCTAGTGTTTTTAATAGGAATGGGTGTTGGACTTTATCAAATGCTTTTTTCTGCACCTATTGAGATAATCTTATGGTTTTTGTTAATTTGGTTATTGATATAGTCAATTATATTAATAGTTTTCCTAATATTGAACCAGCCTTGCATTGGTCATGGTGTATTATGTTGGGGATGATTATCTGTAATTTCTTTGTTAATATTTTATTTAAGATTTTTGCATCAATATTTATTAGGGAGATTGGTGTATAATTTTCTTTCTCTGTTTTCATCCTCCCTGGTTTAGGTATCAGTACCATGTCTGTGTCATAAAAGGAATTTGATTGGAGTCCTTCATTCCCTATTTTTTCAAATAGTTTATATAGTATTGGAGTTAATTGTTCTTTAAATGTTTGGTAGAATTACATGTAAATCCATCTGGTTCCGGGGATTTTTCTTAGAGAGCTGATTAATAGCTTTTTCAAAAATGGAACTATTTAAGTAACTTATTTCCTTTTCTGTTAATCTGGGCAATCTATATTTTTGTAGGTATTCTTCCGTTTCCCTTAGGTTGTCAAATTTATTGGCGTAACGTTGGGCAAAGTAACTCCTGATAATTGCTCTAGTTCTCTCTTCATTGGTGTATAGCTCTACCTTTTCATTTTTGAGACTTACAATTTGATTTTCCTCTTTTCTTTTTCTAATCAAATTAACTAAAGGTTTATCTATTTTGTTGATTTTTTCATAAAACCAACTCTTAGTTTAATTTTTGTTTCAATTTTATTGATTTCTCCTTTTAATTTTAGAATTTCAAGTTTGGTATTTGATTGGGGGTTTTTAATTTGTTCTTTTTCTAGCTTTTTTAGTTGCAAGCCTAATTTATTGATCTTCTCTTTCTCTATTTTATGCAAGTAAGTGTCTAGAGATATAAAATTTCCCCTTATTACTGCTTTGGCTGCATCACATAAATTTTGGTATGTTGTCTCATTATTGTCATTTTCTTTGATGGAATTATTGATTGCTTCACCCATTCATTCTTTAGGGTGAGATTATTTAGTTTCCAATTTCTTTTTGGTCTATTTTATCTTGGTCCTTTATTGAATGTAATTTTTATTGCATCATGATCTAAAAAAATGCATTTACTATTTCTGCCTTTCTGCATTTGAATTTGAGGTCTTTATGTCCTAATATATGGTCAATTTTTGTATTCATTCCATGAACTGCCAAAATGTTGTGATCTTCTTCTTCTCAAAACACAGCCAGTTGATCAAAGTTCAGATCTTTTATTATCTCCAATATAGCCCGGTTAGCTTAGAGGTCCATCTCTCTGCTTGGTTCCAAGAGCTCCCTCCGTGGTCGCCAAATCCAAAGGTTTGGTCCTTCAGTCTCCGCCTCTGCTTTCTTCAGCCTCCAACCAGCACAGAGATGGAATGAATCTCTTGTCTCCTTCACTTGGGGCTCGGCTAGCTTTCTGGTGAGTCTTTCAGACCAGCTTGGTCTCAGTGGGGGGCGTGCAGGAGCCCAGCCACCTACCACAGTGGTGTGAGATGAAGATGAATCTGGTTGTCCACTAAACTCTCGACTCATAGCTTTATCCTCTGAAAACTCTTCTTCTGCCACCAGCCAGCCAAGTGGAAAATATTCTGCCTTGCCTCGGAGAGAGGGCTTCTGGCATAATTCCGCTGAAATCTGTCAAAGTGCTCTCTGTCTGCACCAGAGTTGCTCCTCTCCAGTCCAGCTGAACTCTCCTCTGCGACCAGCCAGCCAAGTATACTCCTGTCTCCATTAAATTTTCTTCAAAGATCTATCATACCTAACTTTTCTAGTGTTCTATTTACCTCTTTAACTTCTTTTTAAATTTATTCTGTGGTTTGATTTATCTAGTTCTGAGATAGCAAGGTTGAGATCTCCCACTATTAAAGTTTTGCTGTCTATTTCTTCTTGCAACTCTCTTAGCTTCTCCTTTAGGAATTTAGATGCTACATGCTTGGTGCATACATGTTTAATATTGCTATTGCTTCATTATCTATGGTACTCTTTAGCAAGATATAGTTTCCTTCCTTATCTCTTTTAATTAAATCAATTTTTGCTTTTGCTTCATCTGAGATCAGGATGGCTACTCCTGTTTTTTTTTTTTTTTTTATATCACCTGAAGCATAATAGATTCTGCTCCAGCCTTTTACATTTACTCTGTATGTATCACTCTACTTTAAATGTATTTCTTGCAAACAACATATTGTTGGATTCTGACTTTTAATCCAGGCGACTATCTGCTTACATTTTATGGGAGAGTTCATATTTACATTTACAGTTAAACTACTAATTTTGTATTTTCTGCCATCTTATTAACCTTAAATCATACTTTTCTCTTTCCATTTGCCCTTTCCCTTCTTCCCAGTATTTTACTTATGAGCACTACTTGCCTGAAGCAGTCCTTCCCCTTTAGAGACTCTCCCCCTTTCTTATACCTTTCCCTTACTATTTATATTTCCTCTTCTATTTAGTCTATCCCTTTCCTTTTCCCCCTTTCTCTCCCACTTTTCCATAAGATGAGAGATGTTTCTTGGTGAAACCAAATATATCTAATATTCTTTCTTTGGGCCAAATCTGATGAGATAAAATTCACAAAATATTTGTCACCCTTTCTTTCACTCAATTATGATATGTTTTCTTTATCTCTTCCTGAGATGTAATTTCCCTCATTTTACCTCCCCTTCCCCCTTTTTTCTGTAACAATCTCCTTTCCATCTCTAGTTTCTTTTTTATATTATAACAGTAAAATCAGATTTTACATGTACTCTCAATGTATACCCATAACTGAAATAAGTTCTCAAGAGTTTTTTTTTCTTTTTACCTTTTCATGCTTTTCTTGAGTTCTATATTTAGAGGTCAAAATTTTTGTTTAGCTCCAGTTTTTTCATCAAAAATAAATGGAATTCATGGGTTTTATTGAATGTCCATCTTCACTGAAAGAAAATGCTCAGTTATCAGGGCAATTTATTCTTTGCTGCATCCCAAGTTACTTCACTTTTCAGAATATCAGATTCTAGGCCCTTTGATCCTGTAAAGTGGAAGCTGTTAGGTCCTGAGTAATCTTTGTTGTGTATTTGAATTGTTTCTTTCTGGTTGCTTGTAATATTTTTTTCCCTTGGTCCTATAGTTCTCAAATTTAGTCAAATTTAGTCACAATATTTCTTGGGGTTTTAATTTTGGGGTCTCTTTCAGGAGGTGTTCGGTGAATTCTTTTAGTGGTCATTTTACTTTCTGTTTCTATGATATCTGGACAGTTCTCTGATGATTTCCTGAGAGATATTGCTCTTTTTTTCACCATGTATTTCAAGGAATCCCATTATCCTTAGATTGTCTCTCCTAGATCTGTTTTCCAAGTTGGTTGTTTTTCCAATTAGGTATTTAAATTTTTCTTCTGTTTGTTCAATTTTTTTTTTTTTTGGTTATGCTTGATTGATTCTTGTTGTCTCATGAAGTCATTCATTTCCACTTGTTCAATTCTTATTTTTAGTGAATTATTTTCTTCATTTACATTTTTAAAAAACTTCTTTTTGTATTTGTCCAATTGAATTTTTAAATGAGTTGTTTTGTTGTATGGATTTCCTCCCCCCCCCCCATTTTCCATATTCTGTTTTTTTTAGGAGTTATTTTCTTTTTTTCATTTCCCAAATTATGTTTTTTAAGGAATTTTTTCTTTTTCTATTTCATAAATTCTGTTTTTCTAGGAGTTGCTTTCTTTTTCCATTTTATCAAATCTATCTTTTAATGAGTTACATGCTTTTTCCATTTTAATAAGTCTATTTTGTAGTGAATTTTCTTCAGAGAGTTTCTGTGTTGCCTTTTCCAAACTGTCTTGCAAATTTTTCATTTCCTTTCCCATTTTTCTTCTAGCTCTCTTTTAAGATACTTTAAAATTTATTCTAGGAGAGCCTTGTGTGATGGGTCCAGGTTATATCACCTTTTGGGGCTTCATCTGGAGACAATTTGCCTTTAGTCTCCTTATGATTTGAAATCTGTTCTTCTCTTTTTGCCATAAAATCCATCTATCATCAGAGGCCTCTTTACTTTTTTTTTTTTTTTTTAAAGGGCCAGGGAGGTTTTCCAAGTGACTGCAGCTATGCTGGGTCAATGCTGATTTACTCCCAGTACTGGATGGGCATGGCCAAGTTCTGTGAGATTCTGCCATTTTGGGGTTCACTATTGATCTTTTGTGTTTGTGTTGGATGTTTTATAACTTCTCTGCTGATCTACTGGCTTACAACCAGGGCAGAGTGGCCAATACTGCTGTAGATTCCTGTAGATTCCTCCCCATAGATTCTCTGCCACATGGAGCTTGTACCACCTTGCAAAGTCAGTAATGCCCAGCAATGCCCTAGCACTGTCTGTGCTGGTATTTGTGGTCAGCTGTTTATATTCGGCTGCCTCCCTCCCATTTCCATTTGAAACAGACCTTTCCCAGGCTGTTTCCTCCCTTAGATTCTCTGCCACAGGGAGACTGCACCACTCTGTGACTCTGTGCTATCTGCGCTGACATTTGTATTCAACTGGTTGCGCTGGCTGCCTCCCTCTCATTTCCAATTGAAACAGACCTTTTCTGGCAATCTTTGAAATTATCTTCTGCTGATTATTTATTACGCTCCCTATATTTGTGGGTTATGCTGGTCCAGAACTAATTCAGAGGCTGGATTTCATAATTAGTGTGAGGTTGGTAGAGAAAGTCATTGAGAAATGTGTTATCCTTGCCATTTTGGCTTCTCCCCTAGATAATCTTTAAGGACCCTTTTACCTCTAACAATATTATATGATTTAAGTAATTAATATTATATAATGTAAACTAAAACAATATTATAAATAATTTGACTCTCCTCAATTAAGTTTTCATTTTAGACTAACTTTTTTATGTCAGCCACTCTTCTGAACAATATCCCTAATGGTTGATGAGTTTTCAGAAAATAGGGACTTATTTAAATGATATAATCTCTCTTATCTGGAAGTGTTCCTTGGTTATGAAATTGAAAAAAAAACACACTATTTGAATGGTCCAACAGATGCCACACAGTCTTTGCACTAAAGCTCATATATTTTTCTCTCAGGAGAACTCTACTGGCCTTCATTTGTATATTATTAATTGTCATTTTAGACATTTTTCTGACAAACTTGAACTATGACAATGAATAAGGATACTAACCATAAGTTCATAGTTTCAGAGCTGGAAAGGATATTAAGGATAATCATCTCCAACTCCATTTTACAGATGAGAAAACTAAATCTTATAGAGATTAAGTAAGATCATAGAACTAGCAAGTATTTATATTAGGATTCAAATTTAGGTCTTTCTGACACTAGCATCTGTATTCTCTCCAATTTGGAACACTGTCTTCATTTTTCATTAAAATTTTATTGATCTTTAACTGGCACCAAAAATCTCATATAGTACTGGAACAGAGAGGTGATGCAATGGATAAAGCACCAGCCCTGAAGTCAGGGAGGACTTAAGTTGAAATCTGGTCTCACACATTTGACATTTTCTAGCTATATTATCCTGAGCAAGCTACTTAACCCTGATTGCCTCTCAAAAAAAAAAGAATACTATTTATGGTATTGCATATGTACTTATTGGAACAATGTTCTAATCAGATTTATTCAAAGTTATCCCTAAATTCTAAGATAACTATCTTCTTTGATAAGTCAGCTTTGAATCTATTAGGATTAAAGAACAGGCATCACATAGACCACTAAATATCAGGCGAATAACACAAATAGAGTACTTTAGAGCTCAATGCTCTGGAGAGTTCTTCTGCAGAACTCTCTTTTGGGGAACTCTCCCAGTCACTCTTCTGGAGAAGTGATTGGTTTGTTTCAACATCTAACTTTGCCTATTTGCCAATAGGCATAATCCATGCTGTCTTTTGGACTATTGCTACTAGGCAATCATTATGGAATATCATTATTAGGGATATGTTTGATTAAATTTATCATGTTAAAATTGAGGGGATATCTGGTGGTATTCCCTCATTGTTCAAATTCAATACTTGAACATTAAAAACACAATAGAAATAAAAAATAAGTTATAAGAATTGAATCCCACAAACTCATTTAGTTTATCTATAGAAAAGACAGAAAAATAATACACTATGAAAACGATCCATTAAAAATGATTAACTTAAATGAGTGAACTCCAGTCAGTCAATAACCATTTATTAAGAATCTATTATATGCCAGACACTATGCTAAGCCCTGAGGATACAAAAAAAGGGAAAGAAAGCTCTTGCTCCTAAAGAACTCAACATTAAATCTGGGAGACAATATGAAAATTACTATGAACAAATAAAGTATATATAGGATAAATTGGAAATAATCAACAAAGAATAAGTCCTAAAAATATAATAGGCTGGGAAAGGCTTTTTATAAGAGAAAAGATTTTAGTTTGGACTTGAAAGAACGCAGGAGGCAGAAATAAGGAAGGGGAGAATTTAAAACATGGGAGAATGCTAGAGAAAGTGGCTAGAGTTGGAAAGTAGAATGCCTTGTTTGAAGAATAGTATTTAGGCCAATCACTGGATTGACGATTATATGTGTTTGTGGGGTGTGTAAAAGCACATGGTGGGGTTAGGTAATGAAACACTTTGAATCTCATTTTTGATTCTTAAGGAGATAGGCAACTACTGAAGTTTGCCGAGTGTCAGTAACATGGCCAGATCCCTGCTTTAGAAAGTTTACTTTGGTAGCTAGCTGAGTGGAGAATGAACTAGAATTGGGAGATAACGAGGCTAGGCAAACCAACAAGCAAAGCTATCACAATAGTCAAGGCTTTAGATAGGTGAGGGAATGAAGAGGAGAAAAGAGAGCATATATAAGAGATGCTATGAAGGTAAAATCAAAAGCCCTTGGCAATGTATTAGATATGAATAACTTTAGTTATCTAGAAGATACCTATAACATAGAACATTTAGAATGCCAAAAAAGTGAGATTTTATTGAATATGCAAGCAGGAGTCAAATATATTCAAGAAGGTAAAATTAAAATTAAAAAAGTTCTCCTGAGAGAAAACTATATGAGCTTTAGTGCAAAGACTGTGTGGCATCTGTTGGTCCATTCAAACAGTGTTTGTTTCTTTCCAATTTCATAACCAAGGAACACTGCCAGATAAAAAATTAAAATCAAAAGCATTTGAAAGCAAAGACTATAAAATTTTTTTCTGTAACTTTGGAATATTTATACTACTTCTGCATTAGCACACACAATTGAAAATTGAATGCATTTATAATTGCAGGAAAGCTCAGTTGTGGTTTAAACACATCCATCTCCATTATTCTTTAACTAAATATACCTCATGATATACTGTATTTGGCATACAATAAGTATTTAATAAATGCTTCGTGGTGGAATGATTGATCCAAAAGTTCTTTCTTCTTAAATGGATCTGCTAAAATCCTGCCTATTGGCAAAGGGGGAAAGATAGGAGGATTATTTCCAGAAACATAGGAGTTTTGGCAAGAAGCCTTCTTGCCCTAAGTCCTCAACAAGAAGATTAATATTCCTTCTACACATTTCTGGCAGTCAGGAATAGCTGTGACTTCTGATCATGAAAGATAGAGTGGCCGGGTCATTTAAATCTTCCAAGGGCACTCTGCCAGATGCCAAATTCACAAAAGATCAAAAAGAAGATAAGGTCAATAGACAAAATACTTTGAGGTTAATGTTTGTTAGAGGCTGAGGGCAAAGTTTACAGAAAAGGTCAGAGGCATAGTTTACCTATATTTGTCTATATTGTAGTGTAGGCAACTATGCTAGATGAATTGGTAGAATTTCCAGCTAGGTATCTTTGTGAGTGTGTGTGTGTGTGTGTGTGTGTGTGTGTGTGTGTGTGTGTTTGAGAACTCTAAAGACTAGTCTCTAAACTCTTTAAAGGTGAAAACTGTGCCTGCCACTTTGATTTTTATCCATACATTCCAATATTTAGCAAGGAACTGGGCATGCAGTATTTATTAAGTATCTGTATATTTAATAAATAACTCATTTAGTAATAATTGCATTATCTCTTTAATCTTCCTACTCCTTACAATTGTTACCAAACAGCAAGGATATATATATATACTCTGATAGTATGACTTTATTATTTACATAGTACATATATATTTGCTGAGGCAATGGGGATTAAGTGTCTTGCCCAGGTCACACAGGTAGGGAGGGTTAAGTGTCTGAAATCAGATTTGAACTCAGGTCCTCCTGACTTTAGGGCTGGTGCTCTATTCATTGTGCCACCTAGCTGCCCCCTCTATTGTATATATTATCATTTTTGTTCTCTTAGCTTTACTGAAAGTGGAAGGTAAAACATTGACAGATTCTGAGAATTTTTCAGTGATTTCCAACCAAAGTCCTGGATTATTTCTATGACTTTCTCTGATAAAAGGAATATATTATCACTATCAGCTTAATTGCCATTGAGGAAGACATCATGGGGAAATAGAAAATATACTTCTATAGCATCTGGAAACTTAGATTTAAATTTTTGCTTCAACTTATATTATCTATGTAACCTTAGGCAAACCATTTCATCTTTCTGAACATTTATATCTATGAAATGAAGTTTTTCTTCTGATTAAAAGGGCCCAAATATATTTTGGGGATCTTACATTTCTTAGTTTCATTGGCCCTAAGTAAAATTTTAGAATCTGATCATCTGTTACTCTCCCAATACAGGCCAACAGATCCTCTTATAAGAATTCAGGCTCATAAGGCTTCAAGACAGAGAATAGTTTTATTTACATAGTAAAAAAATACAGAAAAGACTCAGATGTGATCCTGAACAGTCAAATTAACTTGGAAAGCTATACAGTTCTCCTGGTTGGGGCTCCAGCAAGAAAAGAAATTGATGTTTTCTCTTCTATATCAGCTATCTCTTTTAAGTGCTCTTTGTCTACAGTGCCTTTTTAAAAGATCTCTTCTTTTTTTTTTTATCTTTTAAGAAAACTTTATTTCCACTTAAACAATTTGGTCACAACACAACAGTATTTTACATAAATGGCAGTTATTTTGAAATCATCATTTAAAGGCTTTGTATCTGAGGTGATAAAATCATATCAATACAAGAAATATTTTAAAAACCCTGCAAATTGTACATAGTACACAACTTCCACAACATGAACAAGTGAGGCTTAATTCTGCATATGTTCACTTATTTGTTAAAATGGAAAATTCCTGGCTTTCCTTCAGTCTGAAGTCAATGATCAGAACCAAGAAGATTCATGTAATCTTTACATGAAAGGGCTCAACAATCACATCAACTAAAGCAATCCAATACCCACCTTACTAGATCACAACTGATGGCATTTGCAAGCTATGTGATATTACATAAAAGATCTCTTCTACCTGCTGCTACTCAGTGATGCTTCACTACTCCTTGGCTCCCAATAAGTGGTATTGGCCCTCTTACCTTCCTTGATTGTGTCTTTTTGCTGCTGTTGCTTGACTCCATAGTTCAGGTCTTGGAAAGTGTTCTTTATCTTTTTTTTTTTTTTTAACCAATTTCCATCTCCTTTCTTTCTCTTTTTCCTCCATTATAACTGATCCATGAAGAGAAGGCAGAATGTTAACACTTTCTCATGTCAGCTTTTGAAAACTATTTTTAGATAAGTATCTAGATCCCATGGCTTTATTCTTAGCAGCCTCACAAAGGGTCTTTTTAGGAGAGTGTAAAAATTTTTCCATTTAGGACCATTTGTAGAAGTCAATTTTTTATCACTTCTATTTAACGCATGATGAGTTTCTACTCTGCTTTTTTCTCCCTCAGAGCTTGCCTTTGTACTCGCTTTGGTGTAAACACTTCCCACTAAGTATTGGAATTTTCAGGAGACTATTCTTCTGCCCTCTTTGTCTTTTCATCTCCTATTTTACTCTAGAGTTATTTGTCTGGGTTAAATTATTTCAGGTTGCTTTTTGAAATATCTCTAAAAGATAGATCTATCAGTCAACAAGCATTTATTGAGCTTACTATGCACTAGATACTATTCTAGGCACTGTGAATATAAAGAAAGGCAAAAAACTTAGTCTTTGGCTTCAAGAATCGACATTCAATTAGAGGAGACTACAAGCAAATAAATGAGAATATACCAAAGGCCAATCTGAGAAGGGAAGCATCAGCAACTGGGGGATCAAGAAAGGGCTTCTGAAATAGATGGGATTTGAGATGGGACTAAGGATTTTTAGCTTGGACTGCCAGGATCTAAATATGGTAGGACTAATCCTTTTCCAGTGCATATAGTCAATATACTTATTTTAGGTACCCTGCAACATTATTGTGGAAAAAACATTCTGTAAACTTTCAAGCCATCATCATTCTTATATATTTTAGTATTCAAACCTCCTTCTAATCACTTTGTCTCATGTGAACCTAGCAATAGCCTTTGTAAGGTTAGGAAGCAGATATCATTTGTTTGCAATTGACACATGACATAACTAAAGATCAGAGAGTTAAGAAATTTGTTCTATTATTATTTGGCTAGGAAATAACTAAGGCAGGTCTTGAACCCAGGCCTGCTAGATTTTGGACCAATACATTTTCCATTAAAAAAAATAACAACTCACATTTATAGAGGATATCTCAAAAATCTTAGTGAAGTGTTAAACAAGTAATGCTTTAGTAGCTTAAAAATGTGTTATGATTTTGGAGGGAACCTCCCATATTTCTTTGGAGATTCTGAATTGCTTTCTTCATACCCTCCTTCTAAAGTTGGTCTTGTAAACTGGAAACTGTGTGAATTCCCTTCATTTGGAGAATGGCTGACTAATTTATGGTATATGAATATTATGGGATATTATTGTTCTATAAGAAATGATTACCAGGATGATTTCAGAGAGACCTGGGGAGATTTACATGAACTGATGCTAAGTGATATGAGCAGGACCAGGAGATCATTATGCATGGCAACAAGGTTATATGATGATTGATTCTGATAGATATGGCTCTTCAACGATGAGATGATTGAAATTACTTCCAATGATCTTGTGATGAAGAGAGCCATCTACACTCAGGGAGAGGACTGTGGGGACTGAGTGTGGATCACAACTAGCATTTTCACTCTTTTTGTTGTTTGCATTTTATTTTCTTTTTCATTTTTTCCTTTTTGATCTGATTTTTTCTTGTGCAGCAAAATGATTATATAACTATATATACATATATTGGATTTAACATATATTTTTTAACATGTTTATTATATATTGGATTACTTGCCATCTAGAAGAGGAAGTAAGGGCTCGAGGGAAAATTTGGAACACAAAGATTTTTTAAGAGTCGGTGTTGAAAAATTATCCATGCACATGCTTTGAAAATAAAAACTTTAATAAAGATAAAAAAAATCGTAAAAACAATAAATGAAGTTCATCTCATATGCATTATCGTCTACATTTAATGGATGGTGAAATAGTCCAGAGTTTGAGTGATTTACCTAAGAATACTCAGTAAATGAAAGTCAGAAGGCAAAGACAGGTATCCAGATTCCACCTTTCATACTTTGTCTATTACAAGTCACTTCTAGGACAAATAGCTTCATTTTGAGGGGTGTAGGTTACTGGAATATAGAGTGGGATAGACAAAGAAACACTTTCAGTAAATTAGTCAATAAACATTCATTAAAAACCTGCTATGTGCTAGGCATTGCTAAATCCTGATGATATAAAGAAAGGTAAAGGACAGTTTTTGCTCTCAAAAAACTCATAGTTTAATGGGTAAAAAAAAAAGTATAAGCAACTGTTTACAAACAAACTAAATACAAGATAAATGAAAAATAAACAACAGAAGAATTAAGGGGGACAGGGAAAGTCTTGCTGTAGAAGATGAGATTTTATCTGGGACTGGAATGAAGCCAAGAAATATAACAAGAAAGGAATAGGAAAGAGCATTCCAGGAATGGAGGATAATCAATGAAAATGCCCAATGAAAATAGGGACTGTACCATTAAGGGGTGGGTGGGTTCTCCAAAAGTCTTCAGAGCTGTGAATCATAACACACTTGAAGGAATTGCAAATCAGCCTTTACTGACACATATGTTGTTTGTGAATCAGAGGCAAGAGGGAGGAGGAGAGAGATCAGAGAATGCAACTGCCTCTTAGTCTTCTTGTATTGTTATCATCTTCTCACATGAAGGGATCTATTCTGCTGGTCAGAATTAGATCCCCAGCAGCCACTAGCAGGTGGCTCCCATAACAGATTGCTTTATTTGAGGAAGAACAAGAACACCAATGGCACTGGATCACAGGGTCCATGATGTATTGGAGTAGGAGAGACTTATGGAAGATAGACCAAACAACAGGTTATTGCAGCAGTATGGTATGAGGTATTATAAGAATCGATATGTTGGGGTGCTAAGTTATGAGGGTATTTGAATGCCAAATAGAGGATTTTATATTTGATTCTAGAAGTAATAGGGATCCACTGGAATTTAATGAATAGGGAAGTGACATATTCAGACCTGTTTTAGGAATCTCTTTGATGGTTGAGAAGAGGATGGACTGGAGTAGGGAGAGACTTGTGCCAGACAGACAAGCCAACAAGCCATTGCAATAGCCTGGGCATGAGGTGAAGAGAGCCTGTTTCAGTGTGGTGGTAGTGCTGGAGGAGAGAAGAGGTCATATAAGAAAGAGACCTGTGAAATTGGGAGACTGTCAATATTTTGGATATGGAGAATGAGAGAGTTGGCAATTCAGGGCAACATCTAAATTGTGAGCTTGGGCAACTTTCAAGGCCCAATAAAATAGTTAAATTGAACAATGAATGGCTCCTTTGCATTCAAGCTGTAGATTGAAGTGACATGACTATGTCATGTTCTCCACAGAAGGCCAGACAACAAAGTAGCCTTTGAGTCATCATGATTCCTGATCAACATCCCCTCTGAGATGTGATGGTATTATAATTTACTGAATCTCTTATTATAAGAGATGACATGTAACCCAGTCCTGTTTAAAACCAGGGGGCATTAAATGAACCATTTTGTAGACACTGAATCATGGCGGATGGCTTCAGGGTAGATTCTAATAATCCCAAAGCCAAATTTTGCATATGTTTCTTTTCTTCTCCTTATTCAAGTCTGGCATTTCCTCTTGGTGCAAAATGGTAATCTAACATATTCCACATGTGAACTTATGCAACTACAACCTCAGCCAAAACTGTCTCAATGCAGATGCAAGTCCCATAAAATTTCCTCACTGAGCGATGATAATGACACTATTAACAACCATAGCTAATACAATAACAATGTGAATAACAAGAAGGAAGACATTTATGGAGTTTCTGAAAATGAGTTGGGGCTGTTGCCAAATAGAACCAGGCAGTTTTATTGCTTAGCATTCAAATTAATTGTAGAGAAGAAGGTAGCATGGTGTATTGTAATGTATCCTGGAATCAACAGACCTTAGTGTTAGTTCTGTCTCTGATATATAGTGGTTTTGGGCAAAATCTTTGAACCTCTCAAAACTTCAGTTACTTTATGTGTAATAATAACTCACATTTATATAGGCAGGTAGGTGAGATGATACATAGAGCACTGGGTCTAGAGCTAGGAACACCTGAATTCAAATGTAATCTCAGACACTCAGAAATATATAATCTTTGGAAAAGTCACTGCCTCTATTTCTTCAATAGTAAAATGGAGGTAACAATGGTATCTACCCCATACCAAGATTGTCCCTAGGACCAAATGAAATTATGTTTATAAAATACCTTTCACACAGTAGATATTTGATAATTCCTTCCCTCTTCCCCTCCTTCCTTCCTCTTTCCCCTCTTCTCTCCCCTTTTCCTTTGTTCCCTCTCTCCTTCTATTCTTTCCTTCTTCCTTTCTTTCCTTTTTTTCCTTTCTCTCCTTCATCCCCTCTTAAAAATTTGTAAAATATTTTTCTTACCATAACTCTGAGAAGTGGTCAATGCAAGTGCTGTTTTCCATTTTGTAGGTGAGGAAACTGACTTAGAGACCTAATCTCTGAATTGCTTGTGCTCACACAGTTAGTAAAGCAAGAGATATAACTTGAATCCAGGTCTCCCAATTTCAAATCCAGTGTTTTTTCCAATATATCAAGGTGCTGTAAAATGAGAATATTAATGCTTCTATGAAAAGGATGTTGCAAAAATTATAAGATCATAGGATAATAATTGTAATATTAGAAAAGACTTTAAAGGCTATCAAGTACTTTCTTCTCATTTTATATATGAGGAGATTGAGTCACAGGGTTATGTATGGCTTGGCCAGAATCATACATTCAATAAGTTTCTAAGGCAGGATTTGAACCCAAGTCTTCTTGGCTCCATCTAGTGCACCATTCTATCTCTCATAATGAATATACAAATGCCTTGTAACTTCAAAATGCTATACAAATGCAAAAGATGTTTATATTGATATATGTGGATGTAAGTAGGCAAAAACGTATACCAGGCTGAAGAATAAAAGGTGGGGACAATGATGAAAAGATGACCTTTACCCCATTCACAAGTCAATATGTTGTTTTCTGCATATCATAGGCACTTCAGTGCAATCTAGTTGAGTAAATGACTCTTGCTGCAGTCCTTAAAGTAGCCTCTCTTCCCTCAACACTGTATCAAGGGGAGTGTTAAAAGGAGATTAATGTAGTGGTAGTTTTCCAAAAATAGCTTTAGAGACGGCTCAGCTGATGATCTGGCAAGTTATCCTTTATTGCTTGCATTAGGTTATGTAATGTGCTTGCCTTCACTTTCCTACATAGACCAGATATGGCCTCAATAAATAGTTCTTGTGTGCTCTTGGTGAAAGAAGATTCTTTTCTCTCTTGACAGGGTCAGGAAAAGCAAGTCTAGTCATATACAATCAGGTGGATCCTCTGCTCTTTTTGGCCTGACTGTCAAACCCTAGATCTTTAGAAATTTTTAGTCTAACATTAATTTTAAGGAGTTAATTAGCATACTTAATCAAGATTGCCCAGAAATTTAGTGACACTGACAGATTTCCTGATTCCTAGACATATGCTATTGACTTTTAAGCAAAGTTTAGGGATTGTGTCTCTCAAACTTCAACTCATCTGCCAACCAATGGTAATCTGCATTTTGTATGCTGCCAGTCCCAGAGGGTCAATGTCAAGGTCTATCAACCAATGATATTCTTCAGTCAATTTTATGATGTTTTTAGTTTGCTTCATCTTTATTATTTGAGTATTGAGCACTATGAAGCTAACACTTTGGAGGAGGCAGGCATCTCAGATCATGAGAAACATCTGAAATCCACTCCATTTCAGGGGGCCATGAACTCTTTAATAAAATGCTATTGACTTAGAGCTCTACTTCAGTGGGTTTTTCTTGAAGATGGGACAAATTTAGATCCAATACCCATGAAAAAGAACTTCTACTTTCTTTCAGTGATTTTTGTTCAGTGAACAAAAATCTACTAACGGTTCTATCCTCATAAGAATCCTATGGAGTGTGGAGGATCTTATAACCTTTTTTTCTCCATAAATTGGAAAGAAATCCCAGCAATTGCTCTGCAAAGAAGCCAGGCAGCTGCAAAAATTAGAAAAAAAAACTCCTCTACCCAAGACATCACATGGACTGTGTTCTTTTGCTGGAAACATTCCATTGCAGAGAGAAGCCAATGTCTCTCAGATATTCGACAACGATTTCAATAATCTAATACAACTTGAAGGGGACATTGTCAAGCAGAACTCTTAGTACTTGAAGATTCTGCAAAGGATATTTGTAGGCTAAAAAAAAAGATACTTATGAGGAAAAGTGGGCCTCATTCTTGATAATATACTATCTTCTTTTTAATGTATTACATAAGATGTATTATAGATTTGGATCACATTTTAGATAAAGAAACTGAGACATAAGGAGGTTAAGTGATTTCCTCAACTCACCATTTAATGACTATTACAGGCAGATTTGGACAAAAATCATGTAATAATACCTAGAATTTATATATAGTTTTAAAGTTTGCAAAGTGCTTTAGAAATTTTGGTTCATTTTATCCTTACAATATCTTGGGCAGTAGGTGCAATTATTTTCCCCATTTTATAGATGAGGAAAACAAGGAAGACACAAGTTAAATGACTTATTCAGGGTCACATGACAATAACATGTTTGAGGCCAGATTTAAATTCAGATCTTCCTGATTCTAAATCAGTGTTCTAACCACTGCACTACTTGCTGTCTCTTAATTCTTAACTTTGGAGGCCTTAATCTTTCCCTTGTACCACAGTGCTTGGTGTTGTAATAGTATTAAAGTCAAAGAGAAACACATCTCTGTGGGCCACGTATTAGAAAACCACAAATTGATGTCTACATTTTATTAAATTTTAATTTATTTTGATAAATATTTCCCAGTTATATTTTAATCTAGTAGGGGCTACACTGGGGAGTTTTGCAAGCTGCCCTGCCCTAAAAGATATGGGGGTAGGGCTGAATTTGACACCATTATCAGTATAAGTGAAGCTAGTCCTCTTCTTCTAAGATTATTTTCTAAATACTATGTAGGTATAGATTTCTGTACAAGTTGCTTCTTCTATTAGCAGAAAAGTTCTTTAGAGAGGGATAGTGCTTGTTCTTTCTATATATCCCTCTCTCTTAGAGCTTTTAATAAATACTGCAAATGGAAGAATGTTCTAAATTAGAACCCTGAAGGTCATATAGATGTAGGTTGGGGAAGTTTTCATTTACATATCATTTTAAAGTTTTCAAAGAATTTCTTTATAATACTTCTGCTGGACACATAGTTCAGGGCTTCTTAAACTTTCTCTCTCATGACCCCCTTTTTTACATGACTCTGGATACATAGATCTATAGATATATAAAATAGGTAAACAAATTGAACATGTACTGATAATAAATCATAATTTTGTGACCCCCACATTCATTTATGAAATCCCATATTGGGTTGCAAACCACAGTTTAAGAAGCTAGGAATTAGGCTAAGTATCATCACCCCCATTTTAGAAAGAGGACCTGAGGATCCCTGGATGAAGTTACTTGCCCAAAGTTACATGACTACTAAATATCTGAGCTGTTAACAAAATCACTGATTTCTTGCTCCATATCCTGTGTTCTTTCTACTGTCTCTTAGAAGAAGAAGATGAAGCAGGCCAATCCTTTTTTTTTTTTTTTTTTTTGATTTCTGGGCATCTCACAAGCAGAATTTGTAGGATGCAAGCAGCAACAGTAGCTTCCAATTGGGCTGCCAAAAATTTAAAAAATACCATATCTACTAAAAAGATACTTTTTTTTCTTGCCTTGCTAGAACCAAACCAAACCAAACCAACCAATCAACAAACAAAAAACAAAACAAACAAACAAAAAAACCATGCCTTTAGCTATGAGAATTACAATTAAAGGTCTCTGTCCAACACAGCTGGGTTTCCTCTGAGCCTTGGACTCATTCTGAGGTCCACTTTATAAGCACATCCTCGCATCTGACAAGCAGAACATTAGTGAGATAGACATTTTTTGCTGTCTGCTGCATCTGTCTTCATTATGGTAATGAAAATTGTGGGTGAATGTCTCACATCCATCACCCTTGTCTCTATCCAGAAAGCCTATACACATTTAAATCATACTGCTGGGCTCATTGAACATATTTATCATTCAGGTTTGTGTAGTCAGACCTTTTCCTTCTGAGGTCATCATGTGGATGTACCCAAAGATATTTTGCTATGTAAAATAAAAGAGAGAGAGAGAGAGAGAGAGAGAGAGAGAGAGAGAGAGAGAGAGAGAAGAGAGAGAGAGAGAGAGAGAGAGAGAGAGAGAGAGAGAAAGAGAGAGAGAGAGAGAGAGAGAGAGAGAGAGAGAGAGAGAGAGAGAGAAACAGACAGACAGACAGACAGATACAGAGATATGGAGACTTTAAAGAAGAACTTTTCCCCCCAGAAAATCAGTGAACCTGAGCCTCAAATATGCCTGATTTATTATAGAAGGAAGAAATGACAAAGGAAGAGATGGGGGTGGGGGGAAAGGGAAAAGAGAATCAAAATCTCTCGAAGTCAGGATTTTAAGAAGCTGGTCCTAAAGCCAAAGGAAACCTGCAGGAAGTGATTGTGAGAATCAAAATGACAGAGTTTGTTTTCCATTGGTCAAGGCAATATACTGAAGGGAAATTTCCATGGAAAATAAAATTACCCAGGACATGAACCCATTCTAGTCTTGCGGCTGCTCTTTCTTCATCTGTCAGTTAGGAAATTCCAGAAATAGAGGCAGAGCTGAGACTGTGAATAGTATTACAAATTCTCCCCTCCCCCAATATCATGAATTATTTAAAATCTGTGTTAATTATCCCAAAGGGCACATGCTTTTTAAGTTGGAATGGGAAAGAAGTTAAGAAATAACAGCTCTTAGAGATCATTACCTTACTTCATCCCCTTTATAGTACTAACTTACTTGATCATTCTCTCTCTAAAGAATCCTGTTCATTTAAAATTGTGAATCAGTTTAGGGCAACCCAATCATTTCTAGATGCAAGAAGAGGTCCTGTGTGAATCATACATTGCTTTGGGTGTGTGTCTGTATGCATGGGTGAAAAATCATTCTCCCTTTTTCCAATGAGGACAAGATTAATGAGAGGACTTTAGATTAGACATTAGGATGGTTATTTAAAAATTCAAGTATAGCTAATTTTTATGAAACAGTTATCATAAAAAACTTACATTTATACTAACACTTAAGAATGCTGATAGTCATTTATGTATTTTATTTTATATGCTTTTCACAACAATAGAGCTATTTTTATAGACAAGATCATATGGGGAGGGAAAGGGAATAGCATTTATTAAGCACCAATTATATACTAGACTCTGTGCCAAGTGCTTTACAAATGTTGTCTTTTCATCATATAATTTGCCTGAATACTTTTTAGGAATACTGAATACTCCTACTAAAAGAAGTAGGAGAACTATGAATCAAACCAAGAATTATTTATTTCTGGTCTAGCGCTCTTTCTGCTATATCAAATTGTCATTCTGATAGTTGAAAATCTGTTGATAAATCCAACAATTATTAATCAAATATTATTTTAAAAAGGGGAGTATGCTAATTTTTTTCTTCCTCCCTTTCCTTTTCTACTAGTAACATCAGAACCAATACTTTCTATGTACAGAAGAAAACAAGGAATCCAGTCAGAGAACCTGGGTTTGAATCTTGATTCTGACATTTATTACCTATTTTGCTTTGAGTTATAGCCATTTACACTTCCTGGATTTCTGTTTCCCCATCTATGAAATTAATAGGTTGGTTTAGGAAACCTTTACAATTCCTTCTAATTCTGGACCTAAGACCAATGTAAGAGATTTGGGAGAGTAGGAAAATATGTCCAAAGATATTGCAGAGTATCAAAGGAGCTCTTTACCCATGAAATAGAAAATAGCTTGGAGAAATGAGCATAGAAAAAATAAAGTTAGGGAGCTGCAGGAAAGAAGATGAAAATAAAACAAAGATGTCAGATGGAATGTATTACAAAATAAATTTCAGCGAAAGTCAATATGAAGTTCCAAGCAGACATATTTTAATATATATACTTTGCAATTCCTTATCTTTGTCCTGTTTTGGCCATATGACCTTTAGAAAATCACAACTTTTCAGTCAAGTCAAATCAACAAGCATTCATTGAGGGGTTACTGTTCCAGATACTGCACTAAGCACAGAGATTAGGAAGTACCTGTTTTCAAGTGACATTCTAATTCTAATTCTAGTATATCTAATTCTAGTATAGATAACATGTAAACAAATACATACAAGGGTACATTGAAAGTAATTTCAGAGGAGAAATACTGGGATAGGGGGAAGAAGGACTGAAAAAAAAATCTCGTAGTAGGTAGAATTTGAGCTGAAACTTAAAGAAAGGTAGGGAATCTAGGGCTTAGAGAACATTCTAGATCTAGGGAACAACCAGTAAAAAAAAAAACTCTAGGAAATCTGCTAAGACTATACTTTGTAGAGAAGGCGCTGACCTATGTGAGTTAAAAGAAATTCCTTAGCAAGAACTTCCTACCAATGAAATCCTAAATCCTAATTCTACCTTTGAATGAGTTATATTCCCATTAAAGAATGTGAAATCCTTTAAGGCAGAAACTGATAAGTTTTTATTTCCATATCTAGTGGAGTAGCACTATAGCTAACACATGGTAGTTGCTTTATGAATGTTTAGTGAATGGAAATGAAAAAAAAAATGGGGAAAAAGAGTGGACAAAGTCTGACTCTGAAAGAAGATTTTACAGGTTTTTGTTCAAAGGAAAAAGGGAAGAAGAAAAATAAATATTGTGACTCTTAGCCATGGAGTCTTTTTGGAGACTCCAAATATGGAGTTGTCTATAATAGAGTTAATGGTAGGACTGACTTTGGAAAGAGGAGGAGGAAATGAGAGCAGGGAAAATGAACATTTGCATGAATAAATGCAAATGTTTATAAGAAACTGGAATGAAGATGAATTTGGAGTTAGTAGATTTTTTTTCCAAGTTGGTTTGGTGAAAAAGACTTATAAATATGCAATTATGCAAATTCACTTTATAATAAAAATCCTGTGGGATATCAGTTTTATCCCTTTGAATTTCCCCAGATGGAGAAACTTATGATTGGTGAGATGGTCAAAAAGGGTCAGCAAAAAGGAAGAATACCATTAAGAAAATGAGCAGGAAAATGAGAAACAACAGAAAAAGCAAGAGCAAAAAGTTCAGATAATCTATGTACAAGGCAAACTGCCCCTGGATGAATGTTCCAGATTTGGCTATGGTGGGCACTGATAAATTTCTAAGGTGGCATAAATGAGATCACTCCTATCCCTTTACTATAGTGTGAACACTGACACTCTTTTATCCACCATTTGTGGAACACACTCAAAATCTTGACTGCAGGCACCCCAGGCAGCATGTCAGTAAACATCTATTAATAAGCTATTATTTACTAGGCACTTTACTAAGGACACAAACAAAGGAAAAGTACAGTTCCTGTTCTCAAGAAGCTCACAGTCTAATAGGGGAGACAACATTCAAAGAGCTATGTACAAACAAATACAGAAAAAATTGGAAATAGTCTACAGAGGGAAGGCACTAGTATCAAGAAGGATCAGAGAAGACTTCTTGTAAAAGGTGAGATTATATTGGGATTTGAAAGAAGCCATGAATCCGGAAGATTTAATTACAGGTATGAAGTACATCTAATGTCCCTTTTTTTTCCTTTTTTTTTTTTTTTTTTTTGGCGGGGGTGGGGGGATTAAAAAAAAGCTTTTTGGAATTTGGAAGCATTCAGACTGTTTATCAAGCATCTTTTAGTGGTCTATTTTCAAGAACCTTAAGGCAGAATCTTTTGATCCTCAGCGTTTTTTACATGCCCTTTGCCTTATTCCATCTGGCCTGCTTTACCCTTAGTCACAGTCTTTCCTTTTTTCTGCTTTGCCCTGGGCCTTGGTTCTAGGAGTGAGAGGGGCTCAGTCTTCCATTAGAAAAAGTTTCAGAATCATTGGCAAGGAAGTCTTTTATCTCTGTAGTTTTATTTTAAAGTTTTTCACCAATAAACTTATTTCTACTCTCTGTCTTTTTCTGTCTCTCCCTCTCTTTGTGTCTCTGTACCTTGTCCCCATCTCTGTCTGTTTCTGTGTCTCTCTATCTTTCTCTGTTTCTGTTTCATTACCTTACATGATCTGCCATGTTTCTTCTGTGTTCTATTGTGTGTGTGTGTGTGTGTGTGTGTGTATGTATGTATATATCTATATAAGCATATATAGATTGAGAGGATGAAATCTTTAAAATACTGGGCCAGCCTAAATTCTACTAATAGTCTATAACCCCTCTCCCCCGCAACTCCCCTCCTCCCTCCCTGCCCAGGTTAAGTTGTTTATGACAGTTGGATGCCATTTTAAAACCCAGAGTAGATTTCTATTCTTTTTTTTTTTTTTTTAACTTGTAGCAGTTCCCTTCACATCATATTCCTAGTGCCATATCTTGGCCTTCAAGGCCCACTTTGGCCCTAAAGTGTTATTTTTGCCTTTTCTTCCCATTTTCCCTAAAATACACTGTATTCTAACTGAATTATACTACTTTTTAATTTTCAAACATGGCACTCCTCTTTCCTATCTTAGCTCTGCCAACACCTCTACCTCTGTCTATTGAGTCTATCTTTCAAAGGCCTGATACCATTTCTCCCAAGAATCCTTTCCTGATCTACATCTCTGACTCAATAATGGACAGACGTGATCATTCCCTACTCTGAATGATAAAGCATCTTTCCTGCCTATTGTTCGGTACTTATCAGATTGTGTTCCAATGCAGTCCCAGACATTCTTATCCTAGTTGGTAAGGTCCTTAAGATAGAGACAATAAGACTATTGATCTTCGTTTTGTTCAGGGTTCAGTAAAATATTTATTAAAGTGGAAGGTTATTCATGGCCTCTGTTGCAGACTCCTACCTAGTCTGCCTATACAAGGAGATCATCAGAGATCTTGCCAAACTTCTGAGTGTCTTAAGGCATCACATCAGAATTGATGAAGAGGGCACTTGACACTGTTTAACAGTTCTGGCTCTAGATGTCAAATCTCTCTGATCTTGGTTTTTGAGCCTATTTGGCTCCCCCTCTTTTGAGATAATTTGGGATCAGGTATGGTCTATCTCTTCTATTTCTTCCTTTGTTCTGTAATTTGGGGCCGGCTCTAGTACCTATTCCCACTTTCAGCTCTTTTTCCAATTTTCACATAAGACAGAAAACCAGATTTCCTTAGATTTGTTTATAAAAAGCTAGAATACAAAAAAATGCCTAAGATAGGTTTCGGATATTTGAGAATACATATAAAGGGTTTAGACATCATAGACAAGTGGGTACTGAAACTTATTAAGTTGATCTTTTGTTAAATTTGCCCGGTCCTACATTGGTCCTTGATTTTCTCAGCCAGAGACCATGCAATAGATATACCACCTATAAAATAGTATGAGTTCTAATGAAGTTGAATTAAGACCTTTTAATTGAAAATTTGTTGGTAAATTATGCTAAATTTAATGTGTATCATCATTTATTTTAATAAGCTCAATGCAATTTGAACCTTATGATATTTCAGAACCATACATGTTAGAGCTCAAATGGGTCAGATAACTAAACTTGTAAAACCACCTCTTTTTGCAGAGGAGAAAGAAATGAAAAATCAAAAAGGGGAACTGACTTACATAAAGTTACCTAGCAAAAATCTAAGACAAAGGTTTCTCCTCCACTTTCTGCTCCTTCTCTCTCCCTCTCTTCTCTCTCTTCTCTCTCATTTCTTTCTTTCTCTCTCTCTCTCTCTCTCTCTCTGTCCCTCTCTTATCTCTATCTGTCTTTCTCTCTCTCTCTCTCCCTTTCCACCAAACTGTTCAAGATCTTGGGCACCAAAAACACCAAAAAGCCTCAGCTGTGAAGACAAAATCAACAAAGAACTTTTTATAATCCTTCCGAGTATCAATCTCTCTCCCTGAGAATATGTTAGCAACCAAAGGCAAAAATTTAGTTCAGAGGATTTGGGAAACATGGATTGAGAGGGGTCTCAAAAATCATACCATACAAATATTTGTTAAAGGAGCTAGAAATGCTTAGTTTGGAGAAGTGTGGTTTGGAAATGGTGGCTATTTTCTTTGACTCTTTCAGGGGCTGTTATATGGAAGAGGGATTAAAACTGCTGTTTGATCCTGGAAAGCTAAATTAAGGCCAGTAAGCAGAAAGTATATAGAGACAAATTTTAGTTCAATAAAACAAAGGATTATTTAACAGAGTTACTGAGAAATAGAGCACAGTTCCTTCATTGGTAGCGGGCTCTCCATCACTAAAAGTATTCAAGTGTACTATTAAAAATAATTGAAGGGTAGAGCTCTGATTTAGGTAAGGAATTTTCTCTGATTCTATACAAAGTATAATCTAGCCATCTAAGAATGTAGTAGACATAGGAGATAAGGATTGGGGCACCTAAGTGGTACAGTGGATAGAATGGCTCCATGCCTGGAGCCAGATCTGAATTCAGATCTAGCCACAGATGCTTACTAGTTTTATAACCCAGAACAAGTAACTTAAATCTTTTTGCCTCAGTTCCTTATTTATAAAATGAGTTGGAGAAGGAAACAGCAATCTACTCCAGTATTTTTGCTAAGAAGACACCAAGAGGGGTCATAATGAGTCAGATGTGACTGAAGTGACAGAACAACAAAGAAATGTTATTGAATTCCTTCAATATATCAAGTGCTATTCTAGGTGTTTTGCAGAATAATGGAGCAATATAGTCCATAATCCCTCCCCTTGAGATAAGCTTATAGCCTAGTTGGGAGAAAAGCACACACATAATAAACAAATAGAAAATAGGTGAATATTTAATTAAGGATGTTTTATGCCTCAAACAATGGGCTTGAACTATTGGGAATGGTTCAGTGGAACAGTTGTACTCATGTTTGGTCTTGAAGGATGGTTAATTTTTAGACAGATAGGAGAAGGAAGGTAAGCTAAACCTGGGAAGAGAACTGGTTCTAAGTATAGAGAGTTTGTGTTCAAATTTGATCTTTATTATGCATGTGAATTGCCTGAACATTTGAGTTTATATCCTTGAGTTCGTTTCTCTACCTGTAAAACTAAAGGGTTTGACAGATGACTTTTGAGTTATTTGCCAATACTTGATGATAGTATATTCTACAAATTATGATGAAAGCCATGAATACCAGGAATAGTGAGAAGATCAGGCTGAAGTTACTTTGGGTATATGGTGGACAGTAGTTGGGAATTAAATTTGGACATCTTCTTGATGCCTTGAAAGTCAGGCAGATAAATTTTAGGATTTGTATGACAGGAAATGGAAAGCCATGGTAGATGTTTGGTCAGGGGAGAGACATACTGAAATCTGTGTTTTAGCAAGAAGAATGTATCAACCCTATGGTGAAATAATTGAAGGTAGTATTGTTCTAGGCGATATATTACAAACTGAGGCTTCATGCTGTTTGGGAGCAGTCAACCATTTTGAGGTAAGTTTTCTCAAGGTCCTTGATAATTAATATTAATTAATTTAGAACAGTTCCAAATGGATTACAAGTGTTAATCAATCCAAATACTCTAATGAGAAATAATTTGGTAAGCTGATGAGCTAATGGAGTGTTAACAATGAGACAGAAAGATGACTCACTTAGGTAAACAATTGGATTATATAGTGTACTTCTAATTATCTTCTTCTATTGATATTTTTACAAATGCATAAAGTGGTTTCATTGCATCAGACAGTGAGTTAATTTAACAAGAGCTTAGCCACTCAGCTGATAGTACCATTTTTGGATCGATTTCTGGAAAACAAGAACTGAATTTTCATATTCATTTTCCTTTGCAACTCTTAGTTGAGATTTACTCAATCCAAAGTGAAGAGAAAACTTGGTAACTGTCCAGAAATTTCACTGCCTTTAAGGATCCTATCAGGATTATTAAATTACAATTTGAATTATATTTGAATTGAAATTTCTAATGTAAGAAATCTATTATTTTAGTTGTTCTAATACTATTTCTATAAGGTAGACATGACAGTTATTATTCATCTCAATTTTTACTGATGAAGAAAGTGAAGATTAGAGAGGTTGAGTGACTGTCCTACAGAGATCCAGAAAGTAATTTTTGGAATGGGGATTTGAATATACATTGTTTCACTTTAAGTCCAGTTCATTCACTTGATGTCTTAGTGATCTGGATACCATCTATGATTACTTGTTGACTAAGACAGTTAAAAGTTTTTCTTTCTCTTCCTTCTTTCTTCCTATGGGAATTTATTAAATGCCTATCATATTCAACACACTGTACTGAGCACTATATGAAAGAAAGAAAACAAGATTAAAGGATGTGAGACACTGTTGAAAGGCTAGAATAAACCCTAAAATAATAAGAAAATGTAATTGTTTAAGGTGGGACAGATATAATGAACTATGACTTTGTTTAATCCCATGTGGACAAAGTTATTTTCTTTAATGTCTAAAAGAGACATTGCTGATGCAATATATTAACTTCAAATCATAGTTTTTTAGAAATGGGAAAAATTTAAAGTAATAATATATCTATCACAATGAAGATGGTTGCATTTTTGTAATCTGTAAATCCATTCTGTTTTCTAAAAATATTCCAATTCCCCCAAATATTCTAAATTTGAATGTTCCTAGTTATGTGATTGTGCCTTTGTCAGACATTGTCTGGAGTATTACATCAAATTCTGAGCACTACAGTTAAAGGGGGACATTCATAATCTTGAGCATGTCTAGAGGTGGATTAATCAGAATTGGGAAAGGCTTTGAATCCAGGACATGGGAGAGTCAAATGAAAACACTGGTCATATTTAGAGTGCAGGGGGAAAAAAAAAACTCAGGGGGAATATAATAGCTCTCTTCCACTATTTAAAGGCTGTTATGTTGAAGAAAGATGGACTTGTTCTGTTTGGTCCCAGAAGGCTGACTCAGCATCATGGGTGGAAGGTAAAATGAGATAATAATTAGGTTTGATGTCAGGAGAGACTTCCCAATAATTAG
The DNA here is from genome assembly GCF_016432865.1 of Antechinus flavipes. Classification (NCBI taxonomy): domain Eukaryota; kingdom Metazoa; phylum Chordata; class Mammalia; order Dasyuromorphia; family Dasyuridae; genus Antechinus; species Antechinus flavipes. The sequence continues at coordinate 590,546,617 of NC_067399.1, read as the reverse complement.
AGCTGTCCAAAAGTGGAATTGCTTTCTTTGAAATGGGTTATTTTTTTTCCTAAGAATTCTTTTTAAAATTTTATTAATTTTCAACCTTTCTTATGTTTTTGATTTCTATTTTTCTCCTTCTCTCCCTCAACCTCCTCCCAAATAGCAATCAATCTGATATAGGTTATCCATGTACAATCACATTTTAAATATTTTCTCATTAATCTTATTGTGAAAGAAGAATCAAAATAAAAGAGGAAAAACCATGAAAAAAATCACATATGCTTTGATCCAAATTCATACCCCATAATTCTTTTTTTGGATATGGATAGCATTTTTTCATCATCATCTTCCAGTTTCATTTTGGAATTGCCTTAGATTATTATATTTCTGAGAAGAGCAAAATCTATCAAAGTTGATCATCCACACAATGTTACTGTTACTGTGTACAATGTTCTGATTTTACTCATTTCACTCAACATCAGTTCATGTAAATCTTTGCCAGTTTTTCTGAAATCTGCCTGGTCACCATTTTTTATAGAACAATAATATTCCATTTATATTCATACACCACAATTTGTTCAGCCATTCCCCAAATGATGGGCATCCCCTCAATTTCCAATTCTTTGCCACCACAAAGAGAGCTGCTATAAACAATTTTGTAGATGTGTATCCTTTTTCATTTTTTATGATCTCTTTGGGATAAGGCTATTGCTAGATTAAAGGGTATGCACAATTTTATAACCCTTTGGGCATAGTTTCAAATTGTTTTCCAGAATAATTGAATCAGTTCATAATTCTACCAGCTGCATTAATGTTCCAATTTTCCACATCCTCTCTAATATTTAGCATTTTCCTTTTCTATCATAATAGCCAATCTGATAGATTTGAGGTGATACCTCAGAATTGTTTCAATCTGCATTTCTCTAATTAATAGAAATTTAGAGCATTTTTCTATATAAGTGACTTTAATTTCTTCATTTGAAAATTGCCTGTTCAAATACTTTGACCAATTGAGAAACTTTAGAGTTCTTTAAGCAGAGCTAGATGATTACTTGTTGGGTAGCTTATAATAGGCATGTTTTTGAGTTTAGGCTGGACCGAAAATTAGCTATTGAGTTCCCTTCCAATTCTCGAATTTTGTAATTCTGTCCCTCAGCTTCTTTCCATAGAAACCAAAATGTATTTTCTGAACCCTCTGGAAATTAATACTGACTTTCACATCAACAAATGTTCTCTGTTTACTTATATTTTGAGTCCAAAATAGGTATTATATTATACTTGCATGACAAACAGTCACCATTATCTGCTTCTACTAAATTGAGGAGAGCTATTATTCTATCCTGCCATAAAAGATCATACCATTGTAGAACACTGTACTGCCCTCAAGAGAAAACCACAGATTATTTGAGTTGGAAGGGACTTTAGAGGCTATGTAGTGTAGTGATATGAATCTTAAGTAGAAAAAGGGACCACTAATCCACATATAAAGATCCCTGTGGGCGCATATAGACTTAGTTTTAAAATGTAATGTTATCTATGTCTTTAGAATTTTTACTTTTTTTTTTTTTGTTAAATATTTCCCAGTTACATTTTAATCTGGTTTAAGCAGCACTCAGGAGTGCTGGGGAATCCCTTGGCAGAGTGTTGGATGTCTTTGATCTTGTGTACCCTGAATTCATAACAGAATCTCCACTACAATACAATTTAGGACAAGTTATCATCAAGTCTTTGCTTTAAACCTCTAATGAGAGGGAACCCCCTATCTACCACGTTTAAACAGCTTTGTTAGGAAGATTTTGTTTCACATTAAAACTTACATTTACCCCATGCAACATCCATCTATTACTCCTAGTTTTATCCTTTGAGATCGAATAGAATAAGACACTTTTAAAGACAACTCTTTCAGTACATGAAGACATTTATCATGTTCTCCTGAGTTTTCTTTTTTTAAGGGCTTGAAGGAACTTCAAGCAATACTTGACTTGAGGCCAACTATTTTGATCAACTTCCTTTGGACATTTTCTGGCTTATACACTATCTAAATTGTGATACACAGAAAAATGGACACAAAACTCCAAATGTCTGCCTAGAGAAAAGTGCACCAGGTCTATTGGCTCCTTTTCCCTAGAAACTATGACTTTTTTGGTACAAGTGACATTGAGTTAGTGTTTTTGGCTGCCATATGACACTGTGACTCACATTGGTTTTCCTGTCTACTAACACCCCCAAGTCTTTTTTCTGACACACTGCTATCTAACCATACCTTTATCATCTTGTATATGTGAAGTCAATTTTTTTAACTCAAGAAAAAGACTTTTCCTATTAAATTTAATGAGTGTATTTCGACCAATATTCTATTCCATCAAGAATCTTTGAGATTCTTATAAATCATTCTAAATATTAGCTATCCCTCCCAGCTTCTCTATATTTTTATCTAAATTAACAATAAAAATCATAAATAGCTTATTGTAGATCCCTGGGTTCTTTCACTAAATACCTATTTTTGAAAGATATTGTTTAGATCTTCTAAATTGTCAACATAGTCTTTTAGTACTCAATGACTTTAACTTAAGGGTACATATAAGCACTGGAAAAATATGGTAAAAACATTGCTCAGGAGTAAGAGCTGAGAGAGGTATAAATCTCTTAGACTATATATGAAAATTCAAGTAAACAATGCTGTTCACAGGAAGGAAGTTAGCAAGTACAGAAATATGTTGAGCACCCAAAACATCACACAAATGAAACTGATTCCAATTTGAAAAAAAAAAGCACAAGAAATTACTTTTTAGCCACATGGGAATTATTTCTTAGTCAACTGTCCATATATAGCCAGGGCATTAACTTGTTAGAGCAAAAATAAAAATCAGTACTAAAAGAGGAGAAAAAATAACAATAAGAAGATGTGGCATATAGTCAAAATAATTTCAACCTCTTCTATTTAAACAAACTTTTTATGCTAAAAAAAGAAATTAATAATGGAGCAGAAATAATCACATACTAATAACATTTTCTAAGGAGATTTAACTGATATAAATCAATTACTAGTGGGAAAAGGCCAAAAAACTCTTGACAATTCCTTAGATAGCATATACTTGTACTACTCACCAAGCAGGAAAATGGAGACCAAGATCAACATTGGTTTTTAGATGAGGATAATTTGTTGGTAAATTATTAACAGGGAAGCATTGTGAAAATTTATTAGCACTATCACCTTATAAAACCATAAGAAGTAGTCAGAATAAAACAAGTTTAAAAAAACTTAGTGAGATATCCAGTTTAGCAAAATGATTTTGAGGGCATTTAAGGATGAAATTGAAGGAGAACAACAAATGAAAAATGACATAGGTTTGTAAGATTTTAGAACAAAATCTTTTCTTAACAAATGGCAGTAGAACCACTACATATGGTCTTGCCATCATAGTTCTCAAATGTGCTGCATGAAGTAGACTTTCTGGTGAAGAAAACAAATATGGGAAGAGTAGCTAGTCTAGATCAATTACACACAGAGGAGGCCCATATTGAATGTGATGTCTGCAATGAAAATGATGAATTGAGACCAGAATTGAATATGAAGAAGAAAATGAACTAGATGACCTTTGAGGAAACCTTACATTTTTTTAAATGACCCCAAGATACTCCCTGAAATAAAAGTTTAGCTTTTTACCTTATCTTGCCAAGTCTGTGAACTCCACATTATGATCTTTTTACTTTGGACCTACTCTCTAATCTCTGCCTCACAGGAAACTTGGATTCCATCCCTGACTCCTTCAGATCTTACAGATGAAATTTTTGTTTCATCTTGTGAGTCTCTAGGCGTCCGTGAAACTTTGTACCATTTTCTCCCCTTGTCCAAATGAATACCATCTACTCTCCTTTACAGTATGACTTGATATGTTATTCCCCTCCCATTAGAATGTAAGCTCTTTGAGAGTAGGGACAATCTTATTTGCTTGTATTTGTATCCTCAGTGCTTAGCATGGCATCTGACACTTAGCAAGTGCTTAATAAATGCTCTACCTATGTAACCCACCTATCACTGATGTTTAAGATCATGATCAAGATCAAGAATCATGGAATATTCCAGTCTCAGAATGAGTAAAGTTGAGAGTCATTCACAGGGCATTTGAGAGGTAAATGGTGAGTCTAAGTAAGTTGCAACACAGTATCAATAAAGAATTGTAGCAAAGTAAAAATGTCATCAGGAAGATGTATGATGAGAAAAGAAGATACATGTGATCAAGGGATAAATAATGAACTGTATATTTCCTCTGTTGATGTCCACAAAATTAAAAAAAAATAGAGGAAGAATACTTAATTTTTTTTCCTTGAGGCAATTGGGGTTAAGTGGCTTGCCCAGGGTCACATAGCTAGGAGGTATTAAGTGTCTGAAGGCAGATTTGAACTCAGCTCCTCCTGACTTCAGGGATGGTGCTTTCTCCACTGGGCCATGTAGCTGCCCTAGAATGCTTACATATTGAGTGAATTTTCTGTTAAGTATTTATGAAAAGATATGGACAACAGTCTGTCAGGATGAAAGGATGTGAGTGGATTGTGATTGGTATTGGAGAGAGTATCTACACATATGAGATGCATTGGAGAATCTAAGTTAACTGAGGTATTATCTTTTTTATTGTGAGATCTACAGATTGGGGGTACAGATTTCTTTAAAGACAGACATATCTCTCCTTTCCCTATACTCCTCTCAATCCTATCTTTCTATCTATTAGAACTCTACTCTTCCTTCATAGCTCTAATCAAATGTCATTTCCATCAGAAAGTCATTGATGACCTTCTTTCCTTAGAACTCCTCTAAACCTTATTTGTATCTCTGTGTACATATCAGGTTCTAATTTGTTTTGTTTATTTGGATGTGAATCATTCATGGGATCCAAAACTGTACTTTAGTTAATCTTTCCTTTAATACAGTGTTCAGTATGCAGGAAGTTTTCAGTAGATTTTGTTGATAATCAATTGTTAGGTATTACTATGGATTATTGCATGGTGAATTTAATGATGAAACAGTAAAAAAAGGGTTAATTTTATTAACCTGGCTATGTAATGCACATTTTTGCTTGGAAGCCACAAGTCAAAAGTTGCATTCGGGATTGCAAGCTGCTGGAGACTAAAATAACTTACTGTTATTTACAAGCATTCTTTCCTTCCTGGGAATGTTAGCTGGGATGGGTAGAAGAAAAGTCTGTGCTAATTATACAACAAGGGAAATAATTGGACAGGTATTCTATGCTTTAAATGTGTCTGAGTTTCAATTGAGCAGTCCATGACACCCTCCATTAATTGAATTAAATTAATTTTTTAATGCATCTCTTTCAAAGTTATAAAGTACTTTGTGGTGAGAGGCAAAATGAGATAATGAGATAATGTTTTATGGAAACAGTTGCTGCAAGTTTCCAGTCATTAGTGAGACAGAAGAATATATTAGAAAATACATGGATAGAATAAAGATCTAAAATATTAACTTAAGGAAGAATAAAAACACAATGTGGACTACCAGAGAGGTTCTCTATGGAGATAACCTTGATGTACTAGCCAAGATCTAGAGAGGATCTAGAAATGAGAGCAGATGAATATATATAAATATTTTCCCCTGAGAAGGTAGAACAAAGCACATTTCTGTGAGTTCATTTGGAATCATCACTGATTGCAAAATTGGCCTAGAATCTGGTGTGTGAGTCAGAAGACCTAGATCCCAGTTCCAGTTTTCTTTCTGATCTTGGACAAATGTGATCATGTATTGAGTGATCTTGATGAAATCATGTCTCCTTTTTGAGTTTTCTTATCTGTGATGATAAGAATAGTTGACACTCCTATCACAGTTTAAGATTTGCAAAGCACCCTTTCTAACATTATCTCGTTGGACTTACACAATAACCAGTGAAGTAAATACTAGAGGTAAAATTATTCCTAGTTTACACTTGAGAAAGTACTATAAGTGAAATATCCCCTTTTTTACAGATGAGAAAACCAAGGTTTAAAGAGGTTTAATAACTTTCCCATCATTTTAAGTCTCCTCAGTGTCATAAATAAATTTTGCATGCAAGTCTTCCAGATTTTAAATACAGTTTTAAAATGAAGTGACTGTATTAAATGCAGGTCTTCCTGACCCCAAATATAGGACTAAAATGAGGGGGTTACATTAGAAACAGTTTTGCCTGACTCCAAGTATAGAACTAAAATGAGATGATTGGATTAGATAATATTTAAGGTCTCTTCATGCTTTCAGAATGATGGTACCATTGGGTTTTCTTTCATGCAGCCAAATGAAAGGGATCAAGATGTCCAACTTGGAAGTTCCAGAGGAATTTAATCAGAATTAACAATCTGTGACTTTGAATTAAAAGACAACATTTATGCTTTTAAAATATCATTTCTTGAGCAGAACCAGATCATTGTATACAGTAACAAGTTTGTATGATGATCATTTCTGATGGACATGGCTCTTTTCACAATAAGATGATTACAGACCAGTTCCAAACATCTTGTGATGAAGAGAGCCATTTACATCCAGAGAGAGGACTGTGGAAACTGAGTGTGGATCACAACATATCATTTTTCACTCTTTCTGTTGTTGTTTGCTTGCATTTTACTTTCTTATTTTTTCCCTTTTGATCTGATTTTTCTTGTGTAGGAAGATAATTGTATAAATATGCATGCATATATTGGATTTTGCATATATTTTTAAAAACATATATTGGATTACTTACTATCTAGGGGAGGGGTGGGAGGAAGGGGGGAAATTGGAGTACAAGGTTTTGCAAGGATTAAGACTGAAAAATTATCCATGAATATCTTTTAAAAATTAAAAAGCTTAAATAAAAATATTTTCTTTTCTTTTCCACAAAATGGTTGTGATTAGGTGGCTTGCTCAGGATCAGTTAGATAGCATGTGTTAAATATGTGAGACAGATTTGAACTAAGATCTTACCGACTCCAGTGCTGGTACTCTATCCACCACACCATCTAGCTGCCTCAAATTCATTTCAATTTGTTGATGGGTATGAAAAAAGGGGACAAAAAGTAAACTTCATCTATTTAGGCCACCAGAGGAATATTAGGTAGATAAACTAGCTTTATGTATAATATATATATATGTATATATTACATATATACATATATATATTAGTGAGTTGACAATCTGTCATAAAAATTATTGATTGATATAGTAAAAAAAAAAACACTCTCACATCCCACTTGCCTACTATGATTCTAGTAGAACATAAACTCCTTAAGGAGATTAAAAAAATCTGTTTCTATAATCTAGAACAATACTTTGTGCAGAGTAGGTGCTATTTAATGCTTTTAAAATTGAATTGAATGCCTGAAAGATGCCATGATTTTTACTTGCTTAGATTAATGCCAAAGTATAAATATGTTATATGGATAGATAATGACTGGATTCAAGATTTGTTATTATAAGGTATTTCCAGTATGACAGGAACTTCTATGCAAATTCAACCATGAGAGTTTTATAGCATAGTGAAAGTGACTTACCCAGGATGATATAGCCAGCAGGTGGCAAAGACTTGAATCTGATTCTTCCTGGCTCTGAGGCTAGCCCATTATCCAGACGGTTCACACCACACTGCCTCTCTGCCTTGATAGGATGACATATGAATCTTTTATGCAAATGTCAGAGCTGGAAGGGACCATCAAAATTAATCTAGTTCAAATGTCATTTAAGTGAGGAAGAAACAGACTTATTGCAGTTAAGTGAGTTGTCACACAGCTAAATAGCAACAAAGGGAATGTTAAAACCTAAGTCTCTGATCCCCAGGCTAATGCTCTATTCCCTGTCAGTCTGTCCTCATATAATTTATACATTATTTTTATCCTATTGGCACAACTCAAAGGGATGTAGGATAGATTGTTTTGTCCTTTGTTCTCAGAGGACCATGACTTTAGGGAGAGGATGCCATGATATGCAAGAGAAATAGATTTAAGTGAGGGAGGGCTGTGCAAGGTCACCTGCCTCACTTCCCCCCTCCAGAGCATCTGGGTCCAGTGGCAGGATATAGACCAGGAGGACTTAAGATGACTCTGGATGAAATGAGTGACCTTGACCTTTTTAAGAGAAAGTCTTCAAAAGGTCTCAGTTTGGTTAAAGCAGTACCATTCGGTGATTAAAGATAGGTAGCATTTGAGGCAAATAATCTCTCTTTCATCTAGTGCAAAATATCTAAATAAATATATTTTAATGGAAAAGGTGAGACATAGTCAAGGGCAGCTAAATAATACAATAGATCGAGATTTGGATTGAGAATCAGTAAAATCTGAGCTCAAATCTTGCCTTAAGCAGCTTGCTAGCTGGACCCTCTGTTTGCTTCAGATTCCTCATCTACAAAATGGTGATAATAATGCTTTTCATGATCGTGAGGATCAAATGAAATAACATATGTGAGGTGCTTTGAAAACCTTAAAATGCTATATAAATGCTAGTGATGATTAAGAAGAAGATGAAGTTCCATACAGAGTCATTCAGGAAATAAAAGTTTGTAGGTGTGAATGGAGGAGACTCTATAGGACCAATCCTGAGAAGAAGATGGCTTTGGGCAAAGAAAATACCTTAGCACAGTGGAGTGATAGTCCCAATCTGATTACAGAATTCTAGATTTAGAATGGAAGGTATCTCAGAATCTAGCCCTCTTGTTTTATGGATAAGAAAACTGAATCCCAGAGAGATTAAGTAATTTGTTCAAATTCACAAGATAGTGAATGGCAAAGTTTAACTCTGAACCAGGATTTCGCATTTGTATTCAAGGGACTTCATTTCAAATCCAGGTTCTGACACTTACTACCTTATGAGTGCAGAAAAATTATTTAATATTTTTTGGCCTCTGCTTCCTTGTAAAAAATGAGCAGGATCTTAGCACTCATCAGTTCCAATCCATTTATTTTACAGTGGAGGAAAGTAAATCCTATAGACCAAAGCAGTAAATAACAGAGCTGATGGATTGGATCCAGCTTGGTCTCCTGGGACTCAGTTAAATTTTCAGTCTATTGCATTACACACCTCAGTTATGACCTTGTTTTTTTTTCATATTTTAAATCTTTGTTGTTGTTGTTGATATATATATATGTATTTGAAGACGGTCTGAGGTTTGACATATTCCACATCTGGGTATAAGAGCAAGACTGGGAATCTTTGTCTTTGTACTCATAAAAGTACAAGTATATTTTGTTAAAGAAAAATTCTTGACTATAGATTTGAATCCTATGTTTGAACATTTATATATGTATTTAGATATCCCCTGCTGAAATATGCTGGTTGTGTAACCATGGGTAAGATTATATAGCAGAACAGTGGCCAGTATGCATTATTTCATGTAACCTTTTTTTAAAAAGTATTTTTAAATACACTTTAAATCATAGGTCTATTAAAAAAACCCCACAAAACAAAATACAAGTCTTTTTATGGCAATGTTATTAGGTTCACTTTATTAATTAGTTTAGAAGCTTCTTGAGAATAAGGGGAATTCTTTTCTCCTTTTTCCAAAGCATCTTGAAAAAATAAAGTCCCCATTGGTAGCAAGGTCATGCAGTTGATAGAAGGCTGTGTCTGGAATCAGGAAGATCTGAGTTCAAATGTGGCTTTAAGTACTTAGTGTGTGACCCTGAGCAAGTTACTTAACCTCTGTCTGCCTCAGTTTCCTCAATGATAAAAATGAAGGTAATCCCTGTCACCTCTCCCTAGGGCTTTTTGTGAAGATCAAATGAGTTAATAGTTGTGAAGCTCTTACCACACACCTGTCACATAGCTGGTGCTATATAAATGCTTATTTCCTTCCCCTTCCTTTCCTTCCAGACATGTATTTGACTGACAGTACAGAAGAATCTATGAAATCATCAATACAATGATGCTTTAGGAAGAATGTACTGGGGATTCTGGGATAAATCAGGGATCTCAGGAGGCAACTTTGTGAATGGACAGCATTCACTAAATTTCCTAATTTTCATCTGCTTTTTCTGATTTTGTTATTGAGTCATAATTTGCTTCATACAACATATACTGAAAAATATAGCATGTTCCCTCCTTCTTCAGTTGTTTTTAATGATGCCCTACACTTTATGACCACATTTGGGGTTTTCTTGGCAGAGATACTAGAGTATTTGCCATTTCCTTTTTTAGTTCATTTTACAGATGAGAAAACTGAAGCAAACAGGCCAGATAAGTCTTCCTGACTCTCACCCAGCACACTATCAGTTGGGTCACCTAGCTGACCCACCTTCTTTTTACATTTAAACAACAACAGCGATAGCAACAAAAAAAACCCAACCTTCCACAGGACTTACTTAAAGAAGAGACGGGAAAATATCTATTTTCTGTTTAAACAAGATGTATTTTTCAGGCTAGTTATTGATTTTGGCTATTGTTCCTGCAATGTGTTAGAGGAAAAAAGTGGCTGGATTTTATTTCCACTAGGAAATAAACAACAACAAGAACTCTATGACTTTTTCTGGATGCCACAAATTGGTGCTTTCAGAAAAAAAACATTTTGCAGGAAAACACCATAAATCAGAATATTGGATCTATTTCTAATGAAGTTTCATTTCCTATAGACTTTCATGGTTCTTCCTTCCCTCCTGTCCTCATTTCCTAACTTAAAACATTGTGGGTTTCCCATCCCCCCAGGATATAAGGCAAAGATGAGAATTTCCATATAGGATTACATATTGAATAGATAAATATCTATCTTTTTGGAAGGTTGTTCAAAATCCATTAGGTCCAACCTCCCCCAATTTGTACATGGAGACATTGAGACCTGAGAGATAAATAACTTGGCCAAAGTCATACAGAGAGGAGCAAGAATTAGAATGGAGATTGCCTGACTCCCAATTCCCAGCTTTTTCCATTACCCCATGCTCTCACAATTGAATCGAGATACAAATCTTACTAATTAAATACCATTTAAAAATATGACTCTCGTATTCTTTGGTATTTCATTATTAATAGATAAGTCATAATATTTCTGTGTATCCAGCCTGTTGTTCAGAAGCATATTTGAAATAGCACATTTCATGGGGCTAAAGAGAGCAATTATTGGTTGTTTTCTTCAGTGGACAGTTACACAGAAGATAAAAAATGAGTCCTTTTTAAAAACAATTAGATGGGAGGGTAGCCAGTTCCTAAGATGGAAGAAGGCAAAAAATGAAGGGAAAATATAATAGGTTTGGGAAATTATAAAAAGCAAGTTAATTTGTCTTTGATGTGCAGAAAAGACCGGCTGTGTGGTGCTCCTGGATTGCTGGTCATTTTGTTTGCATCACTTAGCCACAAAGATGAGATAGTATTTTGTGGATTACTGTGGTTATTTTTTGCCTGTAGGTAGAATAATACTCTCAAGAGAAATGAAGTATTCAGGGAAAAGTAAGAAAAGACATATAAGAGGCTGTGGGTTTCTTATCACACAATGCAGGATATTAAAAGACCCTGTCAATACCTATGCTTGCCTAAAAGGTGTTAACAAAACAGAAAATGGGCAAAGCTGATGTAGCAATGAGATCAACAGTTTTAAAGGTAGAAGACTGAGTTTGAAACCCATCTCCAACACTTATTGGCTTATGAACCTAGGCAGATCTCTTAATAATTCTGTTTTCCTGTTTCTTCCTTAGTGAAATGGGGAAAAGAGCAGCTAGGCACTGTAGTAAACCAGTAGACCTAGAGTCAGGAGGATTTGAGTTCAAATCTGGATTCAGATACTTACTAGTTACGTGACTATGAGCAAGCTACAACCCTTTTTACTTCTAAAATGAGTTTGAGAAGGAAATGGCAAACCACTCCAGTATCTTTTCCAAAACAACAACAACAACAACAACAACAACAACAACAACAACTCGAAATGGAGTGATAAAGAGCTGTACATAACTGATCTGTAATAAATTACATATCAGATTGTAGTGGCCAATTTATCTTAAGTTGACTAACCTACTGTGTATTCCATTTTGAATTATAGTCACAGAGGAATCTAGTGATGTAGCATACTGTATGCCAAAATTGGAGAAGACTTGGATTTGAATCCTGCCTCAGACACTTAGTAACTGTGTGATTATGGGCATGTCACTTAACTCCGTTTGCCTCAGTTTCCTCATATGTAAAGTTAGCTGGAGAAGAAAATGACCAAAATCACTTCTGTATCTTTGCCAAGAAAATCCCAAATGGGGTCATGAAAAGTCAGACATAACTGAAATGACTGAATAATAAAAAGTGGACACCTTGCATTGTCTAACTGCTAGGGTTCGTGTGAAGAAAGCACTTTGGAAGCTTTAAAGTACAATACAGATGTGAAATAATATTAACAATATTATCATTTCTGGGTCTGAGCCATCTGGTTCAAACTCATTTGGTTCAAACATTCCCTCTCTTTCCTAATTCATTATGATAAATCCTGGTAAAAAAAATCCAAGTTTGGATCCAGCATCTATGACTTGCTGGCTGTGTAACCCTGGGACTTTGTGAGTCTTAATTTCTTCATCTGTACATACTGGCATTAATATTTGCACTAACTACCTTAGAGGGTCACTGAAAATCAAATGAGATAATGAAGATTCAGTGCATCAAGAGTAAAGCCAAGAGAGACTGCTATTTTTTATTGGAAAATTAATATTGTAAAATATTATAAAATTGGTATAGTAAAATTAGTACAATTATGAAAGAAGTCTGCATTTGTATTCTCTCTGTCTCTGTCCTAGGAATGGGGTAACACAAATATAGGACAACTCAATAAATGTATGAAACACTGAAAAAAAATAGCCCGTATGAATTTTAACCTAATTACCACACTCTAGAGCAAGCTTTAAATTTGGAAAAATGACTGGAAAAGGTTGAAGATTTGATTAAGTCAAGCCATGTACTTAAGCCACAGACAGATCTAATGGTACCATTTTTATTTGGCCAACTGATATTCTTGTCTTTCTGAGCTTTGGGACACCTTGTTAAAACTCCCAAAGAGCCCACAGATATATGGGATGAGAGGGAAAAAAAGGATGATTTTGAGATTGAGAACCTGAGTGAATGGAAAACATAGTCTATTTTCTATTTTGTAATTTCTATTCCACAGAAATAAGATGGTTCAGATAAAGATTGTTTTTTTTTTGGGGGGGGGAGTGGGGAGTAAATGCTTAATAAATTTTTGATGTTTGATGGGAGCTCAGGAGAAAAGATATAATCATAGATAATGTGTAAAAGATTAGGCCATTAATTTTGAGAATAAATAGGTAAGATGGTCATACAGTCCAAGGCCTTGAGTAAATCAGAGGATCATGTATTCTAATCCTGAGTCCAATCATCACAGTCTTAGCCAATAATTACCATAGGATTACCAAGAAGCCCCCAAACCATAGGTATCACCAACGTATGTCAGAGATGACCTTTAAAAATTATATACAAGGTAGGTAAAATTAGACCTTTTGGGAATGCTACATTCTTTAGGAATCTTTATCTCACCCATGGTTAACTAAACCAGATGATTCATCAGATTTGGAGCAATATTTCTTCTACCTGTAAGTATCTGGGGTTCCTTCAGTAACTGAGTTTCCTATACCTTATTATTAGACTGAGGATTAGCTGAATACATCTTAAAATATTTTTCAAAAAAATTCCACTAAGATAACGTATATTGGGTAGTTGAAGATGTCTTTCATTTTCTCTGGAGTGAATATAGTTACGATAAAAATACTCTTTTAATCAAAAGACATTTATTAAGCATCTACTATATTTCAGGCATTGTGCTAGATACCAGAGATACAAATACAAACTTTAAACAGTTCCTATTTTTAGGGATTTTACATTCTTTTATTTATTTGTTCATTCATTTATTTATTTTTGGTTTTGGGGTTTACATTCTTAAGGAGGAGATAGTATATCCACATGAGTATATACAAAAGAGATACAAGGTAATTTTTTTTAGGGGAAATATTAGCAGCTAGAAGAATGAAGAAAGGAAGTGGTACCTGAGATAAGTTTTACAAGAAACTTGGTATTCTAAGAGGTGGAGGTGTGGCAGGAGTATATCCTAAGCATGAGGTACAGTTTGTGTAAAGTCATGGCGAGAAGAATCTTGGTATTGTTTCTGAAGAATAGTAAAAAGACCAATTGGTTGGATAATTGAGCATATGAAAGGGGTTTATATGTATAAATTTGGAAAATAGGAAGCAGGCTGCACTTGACAAATGGAAATTTGTATTTGGTTTTAGAGCAAAAAGGAGCCACTAAAGTTCGTGGAGCAGAAAAGTGATATAGTCAAATTTAAGCTTTAGAGATATCAATTTAATAGTTGTATGGAGTGGGTAGAATCTAGAAACTAGAAATCCAATCAGAAAGCTATTGACATAATTTAGACAAGAGATGATAAGGACTGGATAAGTGGCTATGTGAGTGAAAAGAAGGGAATAAATGTGAGATATGTTGTAGAGATAGAATCAGTAAGGCTATGTAACTAAATAGATATTTGACAGAAATAGGGAGGTTCAGATGAAGTTTGTTTTTTATTAAGGGGGAGAAGAGTAAATACTATAAATTTTTGACATTGGATGGGAGTTCCAGAGAAAAGATATAATCATTACTTATCATTGTAATTGTTATTATAGTATAATATAATATGTAATACAATACTATAACCATTATACTATAATAATTAATGCAAGCCCCCCTCATAAAGATGATAATTAGTTATCATGGTAAGGTTATCATGACTGAGTGTGTCAAGAAAGACAAGAAAGACAAAGGGCAGAGTGCATCCATAGTGAGGGTATGAGATATAGATAATGTTACAGCAAAGGAAATTCAAAATGCTGTTTAAAAAATAGAAAAAAGCAGGAAAGATCAGTTATAAAAACTAAGAGAGAGAGTCCTCAATAGGAAAGTGGTTAACAGGGTTCAATGTTGTAGTGAGGTTAAGAAGGATGAAGATTGAGAAGAGAATGTTAGATCGGCAATTGAGAAAACCGATAAACTAGAGAAGAATCTGGATGATAGTAGATAATGCAAATCTGTAGTGCATTCAATGCACTACCATGTAATATAGTCAATATATAGTTTTCTGACTTATTCTATCATCCATTAATATACATGTGGGGATAGGAGAAGTGGATGGTAAGAGGAACATAGAGTTGGAATTTAGTAAAGCATGAACTAGAATAAAAAAAAAGGTCAAAGGATTTGAGAATAGATGACAATGTAACAGTGAGCTGTTTGACTATATAATAACAATTAGAAAAGGAGAAAAGTGAAATCAGAGCAGAGATGATAGTATGGGAGGGGATGGAAAAAGTGAAAGTCTAGATAGAGATGAAGAATAGTTTTAGTTGAAGTGAGACCTTGGAGGATATAGGATGATAGGAAATTATGGTTGTGGAAAAGAAATTCAGAGCCCTCGATCATAGTGTAAAAAAAATGATGCCTAAAGCCTATAACCTCTCGAAAAGAGGATAGCATTTTTATCACTAGTGAGAAAGCACAATGAATATGCATTTTTGGATGTAGCCAATGACAGAATTTGTTTTGTTTAACTACGTACATGCTTGCTTAACTATGTGCTCCCTCCATGGGGGTGGTAGAAGTAAGAGAGGGAATAATGTTTATTTTTGTTGAAAAAAATAAAAATGAGAAAGAGAGAGAAGAGAGAGAGAGAGAGAGAAAGATAGAGAGACACACAGAGACAGAGACAGGGAGAGAGACATAGAGAGAGGAGAAAGGAGGGAGAGAGAGAGAGAGAGAGAGAGAGAGAGAGAGAGAGAGAAGAGAGAAAGACAGAGAGAGAAGAGAGAGAAAAAGAAGAAGAAGAAGAAGAAGAAGAAGAAGAAGAAGAAGAAAAAGGAGGAGGAGGAGGAGGGAGAGAGAGAGAAGGAGGGAGAAAAAGAAAGTGGGAGAGAGAGAAGGAGGGAGAGAGACACAGAGACAGAGAGACACAGAGAGATATGCACCGAGAGAAACAGAGAGAGAGAAGAGAGAGAGAAAGACAGAGAGAAGGGAGAGAGAGGAGAGAGAGACAGAGAAAGAAGGAAGGGGAGAGAGAGGCAGAGAGAAACAGAGAGATAGAGAGACACACACAGAGACAGAGACATAGAGAGATGCAGAGAGAGACAGAGACAGACAGACAGAGACAGACAGACAGAGAGAGCCAGAGAGAGCCAGAGAAAGAAGGAGGGGGAGAGATAGGTAGAGAGAAATAGAGAGAGACAGAGACAGACAGACAGAGAGACACACACAGAGACAGAGATACACAGAGAGAGACAGAGAGACAGAGAGAGAGGAAAGGAAGGGAGGAAGGAGAAAAGGAGGAAGAGAGGAGAAAGGGAGGAAGGAAGAGATAGAAATGGTACCTACATACAATATAGGCAGGTCCCCATAGGTTATCTAAATGTATAGCTGAGTCTCATGGATAACCTGTCTCTGCAGAAAAGAGGAAAGGCAAGAGCAGTGTCTGCACCAACAGTCAAGAAAGGAGAAAAGAGGCACAAGAGCACTGTGACACTTGACTAAAGTTAGAAAACATTTGCTGCTAAATAATGGAAAAATGGATAAAAAAGTCTGATTACTTTTCCTGTCTCTAGCATTCCCTCTGAACATTTTTGATAAAGTGCCACACAAGAAAATTCCAAATAAATTAAAGTTTTGCATGGTATTTCAGGTATGTGGGTGTTCAGTTAGTGTTCTGCAGGGACAATTACCACTAAAATCTGTACTATTCTGTGGATATGAATATCTTTAGGCACAAAAGATATTTTTCTTTTGACTTTGAATTTGGGGACTGAATCATTTAATGTTTAGCCATCAAAAGTGATCAGAGGGGCAGTTAGATGGTGTAGTGGATAGAGTACTGACCCTGTGGTCAGGAGAACCTGAGTTCAAATCTGACCTCCAGCAGTTAATACTTCCTACCTGTGTGACCCTGAGCAAGTCACTTAACCCCAATTGCCTTGAGCAAAAAAGAAAAAGTAATCATAATTCATACCTGCCATGAGTAGCCTTGGGATTATGATGCTCTCCTTTGGTTAAGGGTTACATGAGAAATAAACTACCTTAATTATTCCTTTGTGTCTAATTTGCCATCAACACACTGTTAATGCAGGCAGTTCCTAAATAATGAATACATTCATTGCACTTTTTTTTTCACTATGTTGTTGAAAAGTAGTACACAGAATTTAGATTTAGTATAAAGAGTTTGGATATGTATTTAAGATGTAGATTTTCCTCTTTATTACTTGTGTGACTGTGGGCAAAATTTCTAAGTTCCCTTTTGGCATCTGTTGCCCTGTGATCCTGTGAATTTGAAATGCATTTTCTCATATGGCTAGGTTTTCAGACCCTCATTCTCATCAGGTTATCAAATGCTATAACCCTCAATTACAAACTTTTAAATTTTTCACATTGCCTCTAACTGATTTTTAGTTTTCTTCCTCTGGAGTCTTGTGTTGATGTTTGAGCATCTTGCCTACAACATTCATTATGTTTTGCATTTTATTAGAGACTTTGGAACACATGTCCTATATCCCTTACTTGATCATTAACTTTTTGAAGGAAGGAACTGTGTGTCCATTATATTTTTAAATCCCTCACATAACCTTGTGCAAAGCAGGAACTCAACATTTACTGTTATTTCAACCATAACATGAGCTGCCAAAAGCCATATAGGATGAGAAAGTTTGGAGAGATTGTGATTGGCATGCATATTGATGAAATCACAGAATCATCAAAGCATTAAAATATGATCCAAAAATATTTAAATAATAGCCCAAAGATTGCCATATAGCTTAACTATAGTTTATTTCCCCCCTTGTATCTTTAGAAAATGTATTCTGAAGTCTGAGAGGAGGGGGCATATTGGGAACATATATTGTTTCCTATGGTATCATAGATTTAGAACTGGAAGAAGCCTTAGAGGTAATATAATCCAATCTATCCAGCTTATGATTGAGAAAACTGAGGTCCAGAGGAATGAATTCAATTCAATTCAGCGAAAAATTTAGTGATCTTGATTGTATGCTAGGTACTGTTTTGGGGAGGAGAGAGAAAGGAAATAATTCCTATCCTACTTCTATATTCCTTTAGTAGGAATTCTTCCCAAAACCCATATTAATAATTCTCCAGTTGGAAGAAAAATAAGTGAGGACAATTGAACAGGATGGAGATGGATTTATAAAAGGGTATCTAGTGGTTTCTTTTGGGACTGCATATTTAAAATGAGGATTGGGAGAAGAATAAAGGGATTTGGGGAGTAGTGGGGTCCTATAAAAGTTAGGCACATTGAGTCTAATGGGGCAGTGATGAAGGAGCAGCTTATTAGCACTGATTCCCTGGAAAGGGATTATCAGAAAAGAATGGTGGGCAGCTAGGTGGCAGAATGGATAGAGGGCCAAGTATGGCGCTAGGAAGACCTGAGTTCAAATCTGGCCTCAGATAGCTAGCTGTGTGACCCTGGTTAATTCATCTAATGCTATTTGCTTCAGTTTCCTCATCTGTAAAATAAGCTGTAAAAGGCAAACCACTTCAGTGGCCTTTTGCCAAGAAAACTCCAAATGTGATCACAAAGAACTAAATATTACTGAAAATGATTAAAAAACAATAATAGAGTAGGAGGGTTAGGGACTTCAATATCACTAACTCTTTTGAGCATATCAACTGAGTCATAGCAGAAGGTGGTAGTTTTTACAATGGTTGGAGGGGGAACTGTCATTCATGTGTGGAAGTCATTTGGAAATCTAGTTTTTCTATGTGGGGGCAGCATTGAGAAGTAAGTTCTTCTCTTCTGTAGAATACTTCTTAATTAAATTGTTGTTCTCTGGCATTTTGGCATGTCCTCTGACTCCTCCTTTCCTTTATGACTTATTAGTTCCACACTAAAGGAAAATGGTTTGTGACTTAAATTGGATTATGTTCAAGCTGTACAAATGGCATGATCCTGCCTTTGAATCTGTCTGATTGTTGTAACCCATTATAACATCTCAACTGGATCCTTTCAAAAATGACTTCCAGAGTAATTGTGGGGGTTTATTGACTGGAAGGAAGTTTTCTTTTGTCCTGCAAATGGATGTTTTATGGGTATCAACTAATTTCTTTTTATATCCAGGGTGCTAATTACTAGAGGAAACAATGTCCTATTTTACTGGAAATTAAGTAAGATGTCATTTTATATACTAAATTTCTTAGGACACAAATCTGGAAAAGTCACTTGGGGTTGAGGAGGCTATTTGTTAATTTAGCCAAGGATAATACTAAAGATCATTTGCCTGATCCTATTTAATAGTAAGAGCCAAATGTCAATTTCACTTTCACTCTAATGGTCATGTATTCTCAGTACCAGTGTGTTATGGAGTATTGCTAAGCTTTCTATAACTCTCAGAGAGCTGGCTATCTCTTTCTCCTCTTCCTTTCTTTTGTGACTATGTTGATTTTGCTAGACTGTGATATCTATGGAGTATCTTTAGAATGTGATGGTTCACAATGTCTATACCTTCTGGGAAAAGGTAACCTTTTTGCTTTTAGTGACACATTTCAATGGAGTTAATCATACAAACATGGCATCTATGTATCATTGTTTAGTTATAATCATCAAAGAAAAAAATAAAACCAACACATATGGCAGACATTCTTTTCTGTACATGATTCTTCAAAAATCCTTAAAGTCCTCCATTTTTAATCTATTGTCAAATCTCCCAAACTTAGGAATTTAGTGAACATAGTTTGGGTGCTAAAATTGAAACTTGTTCTCTCCTGCTACTGCAGTGAAGAAGAGAGTGTTTGCTACTCATAGAGTCCCATGTATCAGTGAAATATTCTGGGTCCTTTCTAAGTCCGTTTGCTTTTCTCCTTATTGTTCTCCTTTACACCAGTGACAGCAGAGGATCTTTACCTATACTGGGTCTCTCAATCTTGTCAAACTACTGGGAAAAATTCAGTGATACAGCAACGTTTTTCTTTAAATCTTTTCGTCTTCTTGAAAAGCCATACCTCACTTGGGATCTTATCATATAGTATTTACAACTATGGTTGACTCTTTACTCCTTACCATTTTATCTCCAAACTTATTAGATAGACCTGTCAGGTTCAGTAGTAGTTAAGTAATGGAGGTAGGGAAGGGTGAGTGTGGGGAGATATGTAGCTACTCACCAATGTTGAAATCATCTTCAGATGGATAGTCACTTGTAAAATGGAGATGATATCTGAGTTTCTCTGCTATCTGCCATAGAAGGCACTTACACAAATCCAAATAACTGGTCATTTTCTTTGTGAAAGGGTTAAATGTAGTCTTTGCAGCATATGGTGATTGCACCAAGAAATGGCCACAATCAGGGAAAAAACAACATATTTTTGCTATTTCCTATAGATAATACTGTGATTTGGCTATATATATATATATGTCTCTCTCTATTTAACAAAAAGTAAGCTTACCCCTTCTGAAATACAAACATTCTGATTTTTAGATACTTTTTTTTTTTTTTTTGCCAATTCAAGCAGCCATATTTCAGAAACACAATCCTAAATAGCTCCGTGGAAAGTCTGAAAGACCTTTATTTGAAGTGATGGTAATATAAATTGCCGCATAGATTAGAGGGTGAGCTAGTTGCATCAACACTACTGTAAATAGATTTAATTTTTAACTATGGAGGCAAAGCAAGAAACATCCCAAGGAACCAATATTTTAAAAATCACACCATCACGAAAATGAAAGAGAGAAAGAACAAATAAGGCATCATGCCTCCGCTTGACTTGGCTACTTCCTACCTCTAATAAGTTTGGACAAGACCCTTGTTCGGTATTGTTTCTGCTAGAGATTTGCTTCAAGGTGACTAAGTGAAGTTAGCATCTCTCCCCAGTGATATGCCAAATCAACCAATCTAGTTCATTAGAAGTGGCAGGAGGAACAAGGAGTGATTTGATAGTCTTAAAATTAATTCAGCAAAGAGAAACTGTTGCAGGCAGAATTTCAGAAAAAAAAAAGCAACAAAACATATTGAGTGGGAGGGAGAAAAGGGAAGAGGAAAGCACTAGTAATACAGGAACTTGAGAAAGTTGAGATTCCTGAAGTAAAATGATATAGAGTAGTGAAAGGAGTGGGAGCAGATCAGGAATCTGGAGAGCTGGTCCTCTAGAATCATAAAATAGCTAGTCCTGCTACTAGGCAGACTTTCTGGCTTTGGATGAGTTTTTAACTTATGTAGGTTTCTTGTTTTTAATATCTGACATTAGGAATGGATTTAGAAGATCTGTAAGATGTATTTAAACTTGACAACTCTTAGGTCTCATGGATGGCATTAAATAGAGAAAGAGAATGAAGTAGAAACAGAAATGCATAAGGAAGACTAAAGAGACCCAATGGAAAATGTCAGAAAAACTAACTAAAAGATTCAGGAGAGGAAGAAGCTTTTAAAACAATCACTCTAGGCTATGTGGAGCTCAAATTGAAGTTTATCTTTCATTGCCTCCCTCTTGATGCCCATGATCCCTGTGTCTAGTGTTTCATCTTTGACTCCACCTATCTTTCTGATTTTTAAAACGACAAGCAACTAATCCATTTATGGGGACTTAACCTAAGACAACCTTTTTGCCTAAAACAGGAAGATGCTTAATATGGAAACTGACTGACAGTCAGCAAAATGACCTCTGCCTGGACCTCTTTATAACATAGTCACTTGCTTCCTAGGATTCACAAATGATACCTTAGATATTGCTAGGCCCCTGGTGAAGAAGAGATTTGGTTTATTTTTTCCTACCAAGTGAGGGGCAAATTCTCTCCTGAGATAAAAAGAGGACTTTAAGTCTTGGTAAGGACTGACTTAAGGAAAAGATCTGGAAATAGAAAGTTGGAAAAAGCTGGATTTAGAAATATCCAGGCCAGTTTTCTATACAATTTCATGGAAAACTTGAGTCAGTATTTAAGTTCTCCATCACTTTGTAATTTTCCCTTTTACTATTTTAAATTCCTGTGTATTTCCATGGAATTAATAGTTAAGAATTTAAAAGACTTAAAGAGGATTTATGTGTTGATTTTTGAGACATTTAACAGTAGGATAGAAGAAAAGGTTTCTTTTTTTATAGGAAAAGGTTAAGAAAGCATAGGATGAGGAAAAAAGTGATGGAATTAATTAACCACTAGGAGGAGCCAGAAAGCTAACTCCTGAAGTGAAAGAGCCATGGAACTACAGTATTAAATGAATCTCTCTGACATGCATTAGCCAGTACAGTTTTCCCTTTCCCTCACTTATTTATATTTCAATAATTGGCCTTCTGGAGGAAATCCAGAAGAATTGCTTTTAAGGTAGCCAATGAAGTCAGGTAAGAGAGAAGGTTAAAGCGTGTTGCTTCTGGTCACATGGCCAGTATGTGTCAAAAGCAAGCCTTGAAATCATATCTCTGGATTCAAAGGAAGCTCTTTTCACCCATGTCAAGCAACACTGTGAGGCCATGAGCAAGTTATGTAATCACTTAGTATCTGTAAAACTAGAAATTAGAGTTCCTGATCTTAATCAGGGAAATGAATTTTCTCTGCTGATGAACAACTCTCCAACTCTCCCCCAGAAACCCCTTCCAAGAGGAAAGCAAGTGCAAGCTAATATGAAAGAATTTTTTTAGGGGGATGAGGGAATAAGGTCATAGACTTGTGTTTTTTGTTCAGCCATTTTCAGTCATGACCCCATTTCTCCATGACTCAATTTAGAGTTTTCTTGGCTCAGATACTGGAGTGCTCTGCCATTTTCTTCTCTAGTTCATTTTACAGATGAGGAAACTGAGGCAAACAGAGTTAAGTGACTTGCCCAGGGTCATACAACTAGTAAGTATATGAATTCAGATTTGAATTCAGGGAGATGAATTTTCTTGACTCCTGGCCCAGAACTCTATCCACCGAGCCACCTATGACCTATAGTAATAGCCTTATACTAGACCAAAAATTACATAATGTCTATAGCTTCTAATGTGTTCATTTGAAGAAAGACCAGTCAGCTTTATGACAAGTGACCAATTTCTGTTAATGATAGAGCTAGGACTAGAATCCAGTTCTCAGATTCAGGACTCTTTTTGCTTTACCATGATGCCTCAAGATATACAAAAGAACATTTACAAAATGAGAGACTGCAACATCCTCTATTGGATTCCTTGGGAGGGGCAGGGATTGCATCTTATTTATTTTTGTTTCTCCATGAACATTAATGAGTGAGGTGGTAGTTCATAAATATGTGGAAGGATGAACAGAAAGATGGCTGGTTGGAAAAAGAGGGAACTGGTGCTTTATAATGCTCATAGAATATTCAAATCTTATCAAAGAGCTTTGGTGGGATGACAATCTCCCCAGAGCATTCAAGAATATGAAAACTCCCAAGACTTATATGATTGATTGCATCATCCAGACTAGGTTTTAACCCATTTTGTGGCATTTGGAAACATTGACCGATTTGGGTAGACCTCAATTCTCTTTCTTCCCAACCCATTTATTTTGTAGGGAACAATAAAGATGCTTTAATTTTTAAATGGAAAGTTTAGAAGATTTATTATATGGAGCTGAAAGAGAATTCAAGGCAGTGGAAAAGGAATATTTAATTAACTTGTGGAGAAAAGGAGTAGAAAGAACCATTGTTATAGAAATAAGTGGAAATTTTAAATGGCATTTTTATTATCCTAGTCTTTTTAAACCTTTGCACTTTATCTCAGTGGTGAACTCTATTGTTGTTTTATTTCTACTGCCCATAGGGTACAGATTTCTGTTTACAATCACTTGTGTACTGATCTTGACCTTTGTGATTGAATTATGTGTATCCAGGGAGCAAATTGATTCCAAGAAAGGTATTTTTGTAGCCTTATGAAAAAAGACTCTGGAAAGCACGATAAGCATTTGGGAAAATAGTCATTTGGTGGTAGATAGAAGCAGTAGTATGGGAAGAAGATTTCTGAGAGCATCACCTAAGTGCACAGCTGTCTCTGACAGAAAAGGGAATGAACTCTCCGAAGCAGAGGAATTGGGGAATTTTGGCACTTGCTTGATGCCATGCCATAGAGGGAAGGGATACATATCTCCAGCTATAGATTGTCTCTTCTTTTATGGTATCTTTAAAAAGATGCCAGAAACCTGGGACCAAAAAATGAAAAAAATGGGAATACAAGAACACTGGAAAACATTTCTTTGCAAATTGCAAGGACTGAGTCCTGAGGACAAGTTCTGGTCTTATATGAGAATGATAATGCTTATTTTTCGTCGGTAGAGGAGGTAGAGTTGGCTTACTCCTTTAATTCTGTAAACATAGAGATCAATTTCTATAGCTGGAGGGGGAAAGGAAGAGAGAACCGTGTGTTCTAAATCCTGAGTCCACTGAGTAAATGGGTTAAATCTTCACAGGCTAGAGTTGGAATCAGGAAAATAGAGTTTTGGTTTAGTCTCTAATATTCCCTAATTGTGAGACTGTGGGCACAATCATTTAACTTCTTTTAACTTCAGTTTCCTCATCTGTAAAACAGGAGTGATAATACTCGCACTCCTACCTCATATATGATTATCACGAATATCACTGAACTTTAGAGGGAGCTGTGGCTCTCAGATAAGAGGTTAGTTCCTATCAATGTATTTCAGGCACCTATTTGCTAATTACCTATTAACCTACTTTTATATGAGGGATACCAAGTTGTTTGATTATTCATTTGTGTCTATGGGCTTGGCATTTTCTCCACTACTCTGATCATTTGGTTTTAATGTCCCTACTTCCTATCCACTTTCATTCCTTTACTTCCCCAGTGAATGCTTCCTTGATTCAGCTACCCACATTAATGTTGTTTAAAAACAAAGGCATTTAATCAAAGTGGAAAAATAAACATAAGCTTGTTATTATCAAAGCAATACTCAAGGCACATTGCAAAGAATCCTGACAACTCTTCTAAAGGCAGACACCAGTTCTAGACAAAGCATCCATTTCTGTACCCCTGAGGTTTGGTTCATGAGATGGTAGGAACTAACATTGGTTTGTAAAGGCCCAGCTTTTAATAAAGCTTGCAGCCCAATACATGGTTGGTTTAAATGGTGTAGAAATTTGGAGAACCTCTCCTTGGTGAAACCTGCATGGATCAATAATAGCAGGCAGATGCAGTGTGTTCCAATGGCTGGTGTTAGATCTCAGTTCCTTCTAATTCAACATTGTTCTTTTCCTTTATCTGAGATTGTATTCAAGGATTAGAATATGCCTTTTTCCATTTAGTATAGAAACTAAGTCTGTTGGGCTTCTCCAAAGGGAGGTAGCTATTACCTGCTATAAGAATCCTTTCAAAGATAAATGTAATAAGAAAGATGTGTGTCTGTTTCAATTAGATTTTCCCCAATCTCTGTGGAAAAATCTTTGTACTGGAGACACACTTTTTTTTGCATTACATCAATCTAAATGTCTTTTGTCAGAAAGGGAATGTTAACTGCTGCATACACTCTAAGAAGAAAGTACATCATAAACTGTAACACACTACATAATTGTGAACTATTATTTTATCTATATAGATTGGGCTTGACTAGCCACATACTGACCATTCTTGAAACACAGAATACCTTTAACAGGGAAATGGAAATAGAACATAATCAACTGCTTTCCTAATATGGATGTAGAAGGCAGAATCAGAGTCAGTCTTAAATTGATATTTTGCCTTTTGATTCTTCCAATGCATTTCTTTTGCCAGGGGCATCACATCTACTAACAATATAAGGAGAAAGCTCTGTATGATGTCACTGATTAGATTGGTGACCTCTTGAAGGTGCTTCTAGTCCTATGATTCAATCAGTATTTCATCTGCCTGGCTGACTATTATATGTGTCTGTGTTCCAGGAAAAAGTCCTGGAGGTTACAGCAATGAATGCTGGAATGAATATGAATCTCTTCAACTTCATAGAAGCTGGACCAGCTCTCTCATTCAGACAGGGCAGTGTTTCAGCAACTGTTTTGGAAAGAATAAAAGAAATAAAGAAAAGAAAAAAAAGAAAAGAAAATTAAACTCTTAGAACCAACCCCTCAAAAATTTCTTTAAAAGGCACTCATTCCAATTGAATAACTCAACAGTAGTAAATGCCTACTCTCTGTCTGAGTCTCAGTGTGTTGCACTTTGTTAGGTGTTCACTCTGTGTTTTCCTCTCTTTGTCTCTGTCTCGCTTTGTTTCTCTGCCTTTCTCTTTTTCTCTCTTTCTCCTTCCCTCCCTCCTTCCTCAAGTTTAAGAACTCTTATCTTTCAACTATTAACTATAACTATATAACTATAGTCTCATTCTTTTTCTGCCTTATGTCTATATTAGCCATGTCATGAATTAATTGACTACAACTCCCATCTCTTCTATTTTCTCAAACTCAAAGAAACCAAAGTTTCCTCTTGATCCCCTAGATCTAGATCTTAGATCAACAAATATCCACTGTGAATAATACACAGTAGTGCCTACTGTGAATCTTTGTTGATCTGGATAACAGATCTCAAGTTTGAGAAAAAGAAAAGGACTAAAGAACTGGAATGAAAAAAATGAACTGGATGAAAAAAATCCCACTGGTTAAAAACCATTCCATATTTGTAAAAAAAAAAGTCAACAGGAATTAATTGAACATACCCAAGGTCATGCTGATTTACCTAAGATAGTTTTATTATCCCCAATTTACACATGATGAAATTGAGGCAAATAGAAGTTAAGTCTAGAGTTATATGACTAATGTGTCTGAGGTTGGATTTGAACTTGAGGCATGCCTGACTGCAAGCCTAGAGCTCTGTCCATTGCAAACACATAGCTGTCTCATGATAAAGATCTATGAGTTATAGTTTAAAGAGCAAACAACTTCATTTTGTCTTTTTATTTGAATTATTTCCTTTATTCTTTTTTTCCCCCTGAGTTTACCATGACTTGTCCTGAATGATACAAATTTTGGAGAATCATAGAGAGTACCCAATTTGTCAGTTTGGGCTTTAGGAAAAGAATGGGAAAATGGCCAGGAGAAAAAAAAAAGCCTAGGACAAAGGGAAGGGTGCTGGATCTCAAGTCAGAAGTCCTGCTTCTGTTACTATTTAAGTGACTTTACATAAGTCACTTCCTTTTTCTAGTTCTCAGTTTTTTCATCTGTAAAATGAGGGAATGGCCTCTAAGGTTCCAACTCTAACTCTATGATCTTAAGATTAAAGGGAATTAAAAGAAAACATAGGAGCTTAAAAGACTTACATTAAAAAAAAAAAACAACTAGAAGTGCAGTCATTTGTTGGAGCCACATTCAGAATAAAGATATTGAATGAGGATTTTTATTCTCTGTGAAGCCTTTGCTGTTGACTTCAAAGATGAACCCTGTGCCAACTTTGAAAGCCTTAAATTGGTCAGGATTTCTGACATGGCAGATTTCAGTTTAGGCAGGAGGAAAAGAGGTCAAGGAATTCACCCTGGATGGAATAGGAATTGATGTTTTCTAACATCTCATGCATGACTCCTAGAGCATTATCACTAAACGAAGACTTCAAAAACCTTTAAGTTGATATCCATTAGCTCTTTTGACCTAACTAGATTTTACGGGAAATATATGGGAACTCATTATTTTTCCTGCCATACATTCTTTCTCTCAACCCTGGCCCTTTCTCTAACTTTCTTATTTCTATTGAAGGCATGATATCATTCTGCCAGTCACCCAGGTTCACAATTCACACTTGAAATCATCTTTCTCTCTTTACTCTCCTCTTATCCACCTAATCTCTTACCAAGTTTCCTCAGTTCTACTTTTATAACCTCCTTCCCTTCCATTTCCTTCTTTTTGTTCCTATAGTTACAAATCACATTCTTATTACTTCTCATTTGAGTTATTGCTTCCAATCTTTCTCCCTCTTCAATCTACCGTCTCTCCAGTTATTAAAATTGCTTTCCTAAAACATAGGTCCCACCATATCATTCTTCTCTCTGATAAATATAGAATAAATAGAATAAAACAGAAACTCCTCTGCTACACATTTAAGCCCTTCACATTTTCATTCCCACTAACCTTTCTAGGCTTACTGCATCTCTTATTCCCCTTCTTTACACACTCTCTACCAGTTAAACTTGCCTTGTAGCTATATTTAGCTCTGCATTCTATTTTCTTTCTGTAGGTCTTTGTAGAGTCTTCCACAAATGCCTGAAATGTGCTCCTTCCTCACCTTTTGTCTTAAAGAAACCTTAGCTTCCTTTGAGACTTGCCTCCCTTGCCATCTCCTACCAGAAGCCTTTCCTGATTCATCCAATCGGTAGTGTTCTCCTCATCCCAAAACTATGTTACACTTACTTGGCTGGATAAATGAATCTGTCTATTCAAGATGTTACCTATTCAAGAGTGGAGATTCTCTCCTTGGGCTTTTGTATCACCACAACTTAACAACTTTATCTTGAAAATGGAAAATTTCAATAAGTGTTTGTTGAATGAACTGGATGGTTCCTACTAACATTTTCTCTGAGCAGCTTTATCTGTAGTTTGGCCAACTAATTGTCTTATCTTCAAGGTATGATTTTATTGTAAAATGTGAATTATTACTTGTTACTGAAAGCACCAAAAACCTACTTCATATGTGAACAGCTAAAGAGATCATTCCAGATGTTGAGTTTAAAGGATATTATTTTAATGAACTTTCATCTTTCTTTTCTTTCAATATAGGAGTTCTTTTTCTAAAACTTTTTTTATTAAAGCTTTTTATTTTCAAAACATATGCATGGATAATTTTTCAACATTGACCCTTGCAAAATCTTATGTTCCAGATTTTCTCCTCCTTCCCTCCAGCCCCTCCCCTACACGGAAAGCAATCCAATATATGTTATACATGTTAAAATATATGTTAAATCCAATATATGTAAATATATCTTGCTGCACAAGAAGAAATCAGATCAAAAAGGAAAGAAAATGCGAAAGCAAGCAAGCAAACAACAACAAAAAGTCAGTTCCCACAGCTTTCTCTCTGGGTATAGATGGCTCTCATCATCATCATAAGATCATTGGAACTGGTCTGAATCATCTTGTTGTTGGAAAGAGTCACATCCATCAGAATTGATCATCATATAATCTTGTTGTTAATTTGTATAATTATCTCCTGGTTCTGCTCATTTCACTTAGCATCAATTCACGTAAGTCTCTCCAGGTCTCTCTGAAATCATCCTGCTGACTGTTTCTTAAAGAGCAATAATATTCCATAGCATTCATATACCATAATTTATTTAGCCATTCCCAAAAGATAGGCCTCTACTCAGTTTCCAGTTTCTTGCCACTACAAAAAGGGCTGCCACAAACCTTTTTGCACATATGGATCCCTTTCCCTCCCTTAAGATCTCTTTGAAATATAAGCCCAGTAGAAACAGTGCTGGATCAAAGAGTATCCACAATTAGATAAACTTTTGAGCATAGTTCCAAATGCTCACCAGAATGGCTGGATCCATTCACGATTCCACCAACAGTGCAATATAGGAGTTCTTAAGCTTGAGTTTGTGAACCTAGTTTTAAAAATGTTTTGATAACCATGTATCAATATTATTGGTTTCCTTTGTAAATGCTATGTATTTTATCACATTATTTTTCAGTAGACATTTAATAAAATTTATTATTTTATTGTATTTAAATATGTAAAATATTCTGAGAAGAAAAGAAACAAATATTTACTAAGTGCATTCTATGTGCCACACACTGTGCCAATTGCTTTTCAAATATATCACATTTGATCTTCACAACAACCCTGATGGGTTAGTGCTATCATTAGCTCTATTTTACCATTGAGGAAACTGAGGTAGCAGAGGGTAAATAACTTGCCTAGGATCACATAACTGGTAAGGATCTTATAGGATTTGAATCTAGATCTTCTTGACTCTAGGCCCAGTGCTCTATCCAGTGAGTTACCTAGTCCATTGGGTTCAATATATTTCCCAAAGGATTCATGATACACAAAAATTAAGAACCCTTGCTTTTCTATCGTTGAACTACTCACGGCCTCCTTTAAAGTTTTCTTCGAAAAGATACTTGAGTAGTTTGTCATTTTTTTCTCTGGTTCATTTTACTGATGAAGAAACCGAGGCAAACAGGGTTAAGTGACTTTCCTGGAGTCACAGAGCTAGGAAGTATATGAGCCATATTTGAACTCAGGAGATGAGTCTTCCTGGCTCCAAATCCAACATTTTATGCATTATACCATCCCACCTTAGCACCATGATATGAACTATTTTCTTAGCGATATCTCCTGCTAGAGATGTGCTTCTATTCTGCTTCTCATCAATCTGCAAATACATGATTTAAAGAGTTTGATGGATATTTGTGACCAGGAATGTTGTTTTTCTATGAGAATTATCATTGCAAAACATTTTGCAGAGAGTTCTTAATATTATTGATTTTGGAGGGAAGGGCAAGAATGGAGGAAGGAGATTTATGACTCCAAAACTATCTTCTGCAAAGACTTTTTAGGTCCAGCCCATTCCTATAGAGCCTGCAGCAGAGAGAATCCTAAAATACTAAGAAAACAAGATTCTCCAGGCATCTAATATCCTTATTGTTACTTTGAAAATTTCAGCATGCATAGCATTACTTAATTATCATTAGCATGTTACAGTCAGTTCCTTCAGTCCTAAGGAAAACAGACCAATGATAAGCATTGCTGGCATATTTTTGCATCTATAATTTGAAGTTCTGCACTGAATGCAAACAACAACAATGACAACAAAACAATCCCTGAAAACCTCAGTATGTATTCAAAAGAAGCCAAATTACTAACATTAAATGAACTTTAACAACATGCTTTGGGCGATTTGTGTTTGTATGTGGCAGGGAGGTGGAAGGTAGCCAAACAGCTGTGGATGTTGTTGATGACAGCCTGAATCTGATCCCCTTAGGCTATATGAGTGGAGGTGGGAAAAGCACCAAAGCTGTTCACCTTTCCCCCTTCCCACCCCTCAGGCTTTTGATCTGGTGGAAAGATAGCCAGTTTATATTCCTCTCCTCCATTCTCCCAGATGGTAACATAAATCAGACATAAGTACATGTGAAAGCCCATTGGCTATTTAAAAAAAGAAAAAACAAACAAACTGTTTCATTAGTAAGGGTCTCAGGTGGTGGGTAGCCTTTATATAGCATTTCCTGTAATTCATCTGTCTGCTCTTCATTTATTTTTTTTCCCATTGTACTATTGGTGTCTGGCTAGAAAGAGTTTCTGCCAGTGGATGAATTCTTTATGGGCCTTTTAAAATTCTACACAAGAATATAAAAATGCTCCTTCAGCAAACATTTTTAAGGGGTTATTGTGTATAGTAGTTCCTAGGAGAGAGTAACTTATTTAAGAAATGTCCTTGTCTTTATGAGCCTATGTTCTAAAAGACACAGATAACAAATATAAAATAAGACATCGTAAGTACCATTAGAGTGGTACAAACTGTGATATATACAAAGTATGAGAGATATGATTTCTGAGTAATTAATTATTTTTATTAATTATGGCTAATAAGTAATTAATAAAAGGACAGCGTTTTGTCTCTTATAAAGCAAAAGATGGCTAATATTTGCCTATTGATGGTTATATGTTCTTAGAGGAGATATCTTGACAGATGGCAATCAATTCTGATTGGGTAACAAAGAAAATAAATATTGTAATGAGGGGCAGGCCTATTCTAATGGGGGCCTAGGAGACATGACTTGGATCACTCACATCATGGATACATGGAGAAGTCCCAGACTTCTCCAGTCTATGGCAATCCACTCCCACTCAGATTTGTGTGATTAAAAATACAAGTCAGAATTCACTAATTCACCCAGACTTGAATTTCTTTACTTTTGATCAGATCTAAGTGTTTTTTTTTAATTTTTAAAAATTTATTTTATAATAATTTTATATTGACAGAACCTATGCCTGGGTAATTTTTTACAACATTATCTCTTGCACTCACTTCTGTTCCGATTTTTCCCCTCTCTCCCTCCACCCCCTCCCCTAGATGGCAAGCAGTCCTATATATGTTAAATATGTTGCAGTATATCCTAGATACAATATATGTATGCCGAACTGAACTGTTCTCTTATTGCACAGGAGAATTGGATTCAGAAGGTAAAAATAACCCGGGAAGAAAAACAAAAATGCAAATAGTTTACATTCATTTCCCATTGTTCTTTCTTTGGGTGTAGCTGCTTCTGTCCATCATTGATCAATTGAAACTGAGTTAGATCTCTTTGTCAAAGAAATCCACTTCCATTAGAATATATCTTCATACAGTATCGTTGTTGAAATACATAATGATCTCCTGGTTTTGCTCATTTCACTTATCATCAGTTCATGTAAGTCTCTCCAAGCCTCCATTGCACAAAGAGTAGGCGGAGGCCATTCTTTCTCCAAGCATACATATTGATAGAGTATGGTCCAATTATTATTTAGCCTCATGTACTTGGGACCTCAGTGCATCAACTCAAGCCTCAGCCCATTACAATATTTGAATTGGGTTTTTCTAGCTGCTTGCAGTATTTTTTCCTTCATCTGAGGGTTCTGGCATTTGGCCACTATATTTCTTGGTGTTTTGATTTTAGGATCCCTTTCAGTAGGTGATCTATGAATTCTTTCAGTGTCTATTTTACACTCTGTTTCCATGACTTCTGGGCAGTTCTCTTTGATAATTTCCCGGAAAATAATGTCCAGGATCTTTTTTTCATCATACTTTTCTGGGAGTCCAATAATTTTCAGATTGTCTCTCCTGGACCTATTTTCCAGGTCTGTTGTTTTCCCGAGAAGGTATTTCACATTTTTTCCCATGGTTTGATTTTTTTGGTTTTGCTTGACTGATTCATATTGTCTCCCCGAGTCATTCAATTCCATTTGTTCAATTCTGATTTTCAATGTATTTTCTTCACTCACTTTTTTTATATCTTTTTTCTAATTATCCAATTGAGTTCTTTTGTTCTGTGGAATTTTTTTCCATTTTGCCAATTTTATTTTTTAGAGAGCTATTTTTGATCCAATCTAAGTTTAAATGGTTTTATAAGTTTCACTTAAAATTTCATTTTATTATCAGTCCTATACTTCAAAAGCTTTCTGATTAACCTGCAGAGGTTGAATTCTGTTAGGAAATAGGAAAGAGAAAGCTTAATCTACTCCAATAATTGTTTATTAATATCAGAGAGAAATGATCATTTGTCTTAAAACCAAAGAATCACACAACGTACAAGGCAGAAGGATCTTTACTATCAAGGGGTATCAGAAAAACTCCTGGAGGAGGTAACATTTGAGCCACTTGATAGGAGAGTAGATAGGAATTCAAATAATAAACAGTAGGAAGTGGGACACATGAAGTTATTTACTTAATATTTTATTTTTAAAAAAAAATTATTAGTGAGGAGACGTTGGTAGTGTAGACAGGTCTATAATAGTAATAGCTAGAACTGAGTCCTTTAAGATTTGCAAAGCACTTTACAGCTCCTTTAGTCTTCATGCCATGGGACTTTTTTTATTTTTCTTTTTATTATTTGGAACTCAAGTATATTCCTTCTGTATTCTTTGATTAAACCAAAGTCTGTCCTTTGGCAGCTAGATGGTGCAGTGGTTAAAGTGCTCATTCTTGAGTCATGGAGATTATTCTTCCCGAGTTCAAATCTGGCCTTAGACACTTAGTAGCTACGTGACTCTCAGCAAATCAACAAATCAGTTTCCTCATCTAAAATGAGCTGGAGAAAGAAATGGCAAGCCATTCCTATATCTTTGCCCAAAAGCCCCAAGTAAATGAGGTCATGAAAAGTCAGATACAATTGAACTGTTAAATCTATGCATGAAAAAATATTCTGGGAGAGGTGAAAGTGGGAGCTGGAGTGTGAGAGGGCAGGTAGCAGCAGCTGTAACAGTGACAATAGTAGCAGCAGTGGCAGAGGCAGCTCATGGGGCATCGGGAAGTACAGGAGACTCTAAGCAGTCCAATATGTGGAATGCCTCTTCTGCAATGAAGTGTCTAAGTATCAGAAGCTGGCCAAGGTCGTCCAGCACACCTTCAGTG
This sequence comes from Antechinus flavipes, assembly GCF_016432865.1. Lineage (NCBI taxonomy): Eukaryota > Metazoa > Chordata > Mammalia > Dasyuromorphia > Dasyuridae > Antechinus > Antechinus flavipes. The sequence continues at coordinate 590,512,679 of NC_067399.1, read as the reverse complement.
AAGCCTTTAAGGTCAAACATATACAGATAGGGGAAAAGGGGGGCTCTGAAGAAAGTGCTGATGAAAAATGAAAATGAGGGCTTTCCCATCACTGCCTTAAGAGAAATCAAGATTCTCTACTTTCTTGAACATGAGAATGTGATCAGCCTAATTGAGATCTGTAGGACCAAAGCCTCTCCCTACAATAGCTGCAAAGGAAGCATCTACCTGGTGTTTGATTTCTGTGAACATGACCTTGCTGAGTTGCTGAGGGTGTCAACTTCATTGTCAGAAGATGATACAAATGCTGCTCAATGGTCTCTTGTAATGTGCTTTCTAGAGCCCCCACACTGGGGTGCCAAAATATACTGTCCAGACTAGCTCTCTCCAAGCCAGCCTGAGTCCTTGATCTTAGTGGAGGAGTGAAGAAGGCAGGAGACCCACAAGGATGGTCAAAGATGGAGTCCCTTTATTTCAGTCTTCTCAGCCCCTAAATACCTTAGTACGATTACACTACAGTACACTGAGCATGTGCCAACTAGAGAACCATTACATCACCATATCACACTGAGCAAGTGCTAACTATAGTAGTATTACATCACCACAGCACACTGTGCAAATGCTAATTACAAGCACCCTGCTATTGATATATAAATGCCTCTTTACTGTAAGTATCCCTTGCTTCAAGTAGAACACAGGTGGTCATGACCTCCCTGACTTCTCAGGAAGGGGGAAAGCACCAAAGGGAGGTGAAGAGCCAAACCAGACATTGTCAGCAGGTTCCCTTTGGGCTGAAGGGTTTTATACCTTACCCAGAGTTCCTCCATCATCTGCAGCCCTCTACAGTCTCTACTACAAGATTTTGAAATCAGAACATGAAAACAGCCAATGTGCTCTTCACTAGGGATGGGGTCCTGAAGTTGGCTGACTTTGGTTTGTCTTGTGATTTTACTCTGGCCAAGAACAGCCATCCAAACTGTTTTACTAACAAAGTGGTGACCCTCCAGTACTAGCCCCCAGAACTTCTGCTTGGAGAATGTATTTATGGCCCCCCAGAAGACCTTTGGGATAGAGGCTGTATCATGGCAGACATGTGGACCCATGATCCTATTATGTAAGGTAACACAGAGCAGTACCAATCTCATCAGTCAGCTCTATAGCTTTATTACTTTAGAAGTGTAGTCTAATATGGATAAATATGAGCTGTATGAGAAAATTGGACCTGCCTAGGAGATCAAGAGCAGCTCAATGTCTATATCAAGGACCCTTATGCACGGGACCTGATTGACAAACTGATGATCCTGGACCCCAGCCAGTGTATTGATAGTGATGATGCTCTCAAGATGGAGAGGTGGTGGGCACATCGCATACTCCCAACAGCCAGCCAATCAGAGCCTTAACCTAGCAGCCACTAATCCAAGTTTGACTGAGTATTTTAAGGTCACATGAAAGATTGGTCTTTTTGTTTTGTTTTGTTTTTTGATGTATATATGTATGTGTAGTTGTTTATGTATGTACATATGTATATAAACATGTGACTATTATGTTGCTGAGATTATGGGGCGTTTTTAATTGTTTCCCATTGAGCAAACACACACACCCACACCCAGATACACACACACATGTATGTTTAAACTTTTGTTCTAGCATCAGGAATCCTAACTAGCATTTAGCCTAGACTGGCAAGCTAGCTAGTAAAGATGGAGCTCAGACTGATGGAAAGACATTGCAACATCTGCCTACTCCATCCCCAATACCTATATTTTTGGATGACACTTGACACTGTCTTTTCTAAAGGAGATTTCCTTTTTTGAGGGGAGCAGGCATAGAGTATCACCAGACCATTCTATTTCTGGGATATCCTAGAAATTCTACAGGTTTCTCTTTCTTCCTCTCTTAGCCAAAAGCTGGATTATTTTGGATAGCCCTGGGGCCTCTGACATTAGAAAAATCCCTGGAAGCTTCTCTGAGTCTTTCCTTGGGAGAGTATTCCTATTGACTGATGGGAAGATCAGAACACCAACCCTCTTTGAATCCAATGGTTATCTCCATACCTCCCACTGTATATTGTGAGACATACTCTTCTGTGGAGTAAACCCCTGGAAATCCAAAGGGATCAATTGAATCTGATTCTTTCTTGATCTTAATGCAGCTTGAAGGGCAGAAGAACAATTGTGGTTTTCTTTTTAGAAAAACTGTATCATGTTAACCTCTGTTTGATTTTTGCTTGGTGACACTATTATAATTAAAAGTTGGCTTTTGAAAAAAAAGATTATTTTGGCAGGTGTATTAGAAGTGTATTAGATAAAGATCAGAGCAAAAAGCTGACAGGTAATAACCTGGATGGATGGTATGAAAGTCTTTGCTAGTGGTAGTGAGAATGGAAAGAAAAGTAAGCATATGAGGGGTATGGAGAAGAATATTAGCTCATTCATACAATATTAGTAACAGTGATAATAATTTTCAGACTTACAAGGTATTGATCTTATTTTGTTCAGTCCTTTTTTAATTTTTTCCAACTGTTTCTGACCCCAGTTGGAGTTTTCATGGCAAAGATACAGAGATGGTTTTTCATTCCTTCTCCAGTTCATTGTACTGGATGAGGCAACTGAGGCTAATAGGGTTAAGTGATTTGCCCAGGGTCACATAGTTAGGAAGTATCTGAGGTCAGATATGAACTCAAGAAAATAAGTCTTTTTGGTTTCAGGTTTAGCCCTATCAACTATGGCACCTAGCTGCCTCCATTTGATCCTATGGGGAACTTTAAATCAATTTGTTAAATGCATAGGGATTGCTATATGGGATGATACATAGCCTCATGTCCTCTTACCACCAGTGGTCTTTCAGACATACTATAAGATGATGGATTTGTCTTCCCTGATAATACCTTGAAAGACCAGGTTTATCCTATTTTTTCCCCCAATCTCCATTTTTGGTTTGGTATTAATCAATCTGCCTGGACACATATTAAATTTATTTAATTTTCCTGTCAATAATTACAGTATTACTGCTATTAACTGACATTGCATAGCTTTTAAGTTTGCAAATTCTTTACATGAATTACAGTGGTATGTTAACACTCATTTTCTTTGAAACTAGTCAAATTTGATATTTGATGTATTTTGATGAGAAAAAATATTTTAGCACTTGACCCTTGCTGGGCACTCATCACACTTGGCTGTTGTCTTGGTTGAACACTAGGGATGTGAGGTTGGCCAGGCTTACTGCCCAGCCCCTTCCACTACTACTATTGCTCTCAGCCATGGGCAGCTCCTTTCCAGTAAAGGTAGCAGTGAATAGGACAGTCAGGTTGGAGCACGCCAATGCTGAGGCCATGCTCATTGGCAAGCAGTTCTGAAGTAATTCCCTATAGGATATGTCTGTAGTATATAGTCTTCTGTCTCCCAAAAGAGTACTAGAAGAGGCCCAGAAGTGTCAAGCATTCTGGGAAGGAGGAGAAGCACCAGGAGTAGGAGCAGCAGGGGTGGCTCAAGCAGCAGCAGTGGGAATCCAGGTGGAGGCAATGGCAGAGGGTCCAGGACTTCTGGTAGCCTTGAAACCTAGGTGGTGGCTAGAACCCTGGACAGTGGAGGGTGTGAAATCACAGTTTCTGTCTCCACAGCTTGGATGATGTGTATATATAATTCCTTATATTCCTTATATTATATAGCTTATAATTCATCTCAGAGTTGGGTCAAGAAGAGAGGATCCTAGTTGGGCTGTGCTGGTTTGTTTCTCTATAGCTGGAAGCTCCACTTGCCCCTTTGGGGAAATGGGTGAAGAGGAATGGTTAGGTTGCATTTTAGAGATGTATTCCTTATGAGAAAAATGTATTTGGTACTCATCATTTTTGCCACTCGTTTGGAAATAATGAGTACTGAGGTACCACTGTATCTCATTTGAGACTTTTTAGCAGGAATGATTGGAAATCCTCTATTTCAATATCCATGTTTCTCTCTGCAGATTATACTATATTCATATTTGGGTTATTCTTGATTATAATCTTAACTCTATTGCCTTCTGGAATATCCTATTCTAAATTCTCCACTTTTTAAAAATGTGGAAACTGCTAAATTTTGTTGTTATCCTGACTGTAGTTTCATGATATTTAAATTGTTTCTTTTTTGCTGTTTATGATATATATATATATATATATATATATATATATATATACATATATATACATACATACATACACACACACACACACACACACACACACATATATATATATATATATATATGTATATATATATATATATATATTTTGACCTGGAAACTCTGAAATTTGACTATAATGTTCCTGGAAGTTTTCATTTTGGGATTTCTTTCAGGAGGTGATTATTGGATGCTTTCAATTTCTATTTTACTCTCTGATTCTAGAATATCAAGGCAGTTTTCCTTGATGATTTCTTGAAAAATGATGTCTAGGCTCTTTTTTTGATCATGACTTATAATTCTTAAATTATTTCTCCTTGATCTATTTTCCAGGTTAGTTGTTTTTCCAATAGAATATTTCATATTTTCCCTATTTTTCTCATTCTTTTGATTTGATGGTATAGTTTCTTTGATGTCTCATGGAATCATTGACTTTCATTTGCCCAATTCTAATTTTTAGTAAATTATTTTCTTCATTAAACTTTAGTTCCTCCTTTTCAATTTGGGCTCTTTTATTTTTTAAGAAGTTCTTTTTTCAGTGAATTTTTGTGCTTCTTTTTTATCATTTGACCTATTCTATTTTTTGAAGTGTTATTTTCTTCAGTATTTTGTGTGTGTGTGTGTGTGTGTGTGTGTGTGTGTGTGTGTGTGCTTTCTTTACTAAATTGTTGACTTGCTCCCTATCCCATAATTTTCTTGCATCACTCTGATTTATTTTTCCAATTTTTGCTCTACTTCTTTTATTCAGCTTTAAAATTCTTTTTAAGTACTTCCAGAAATTCTTTTTAGGCCTGAGACCAGTTCACATTTTTCTTTGAGGTTTTGGGCGCAGCAGTTTTGACTTTGTTGTCTTCTGAATTTGTGTTTTTATCTTTTCTGTCATTAATTTTGTGTGGTCAGGTTCCTTTTTTGTTGTTTGTTCCTTTTTTCAAACTATCTCTTTATTTTATGTTAGAGTTGGGTAAACTAATCTGGATGAGGGAGAAAAGCACTGAGCCAAGCTTTAGTTGTAGCTGTTTTCAGAGGTAGTTCCAGGATTCTCAAAGTTTTCAGTTCTTCTAACATGATATGATCTAGTTAGAGGTGTATTTTCTAGTCTCCTGGGCTGTTCCTTGAGTAATCACAAGCACTTTTCCTATCCTGGAACTATACCTAGACCCCTTCCCTGCTTTCCTGTGGCTACAAACTTTGATGTGTTAATGTTCCTCCTCTCTCTGGGATGGAAATCCAACATTGTGACTCAAGACCCAAATATGGATAATGCAACAGAGTCCTTCACCTAGTGCCAGCAAAGTGACCCCTTTAATCTGCTTCTGATCATTTGTCTGCCACTTCTAACTTTTGTGGCCTGGAAGTTCCAGCAGCCTCTGATTCAGTGTCCTTAAGGCCTGGTGCTGGCTTGACCCAGTGTTGCCTATGTTGGACTATGTTCCACTTTCATGTTGGTGCAACAGAGCTTTCCTATTGACTTGGGCTGGAAAATTTTTAACCCTGTCCTTTTGTGAATTCAGCCATTCTAAAATTTGTTTTAATGTATTATTTAAAGTTATTTGGAGGAAAATTTGTGAGCTTAGGTCAGTTTCTGTTTTTTCTCTGCCATAGGGATTCTGACCCCTTCTAAGCTACATTTCAACAGACTGCAAGCAGATAAAATGATAGAATTAATGTGTATACAATATTTGTTGTGGAAACATGCATATTTCTTTCTGAATCCAGGAAGACTTCTCCAGAAATAAGAGATACTTAAGTTAGCAAGCAAGGTTGTGTTGAGGAAAGCAGTCTTCATTTTATATTCCTTGCAGCATATACCCATATCATCAAGAGAGGGTATTCCCTCTCTCCTGAACAACCATATAAATACACATTTTGCAGCATTATACCTTAAGTGTTTCCAGGGGAATAATTTGCAAAGCAATTACTTTCCCTAGTTAATAGTCAATTAACAAGGAGGAGATAATACTACCACTGTTATACTGTGGGTAGGTAGGAGGATGTAAAGACAACTAATTAACATTCAGCCTTTTAATGTAGTAATTAATCGAACGGGGCAAGAACAGTTTACTTTGGAGATATTTCAGACTACAAATTCCCCAAATTTCATTTTTCAGCGTTGTCAATAAATAATTGAAGTCTGCTGCTTCTCTTCATTCCATTTATCTCTCTTCTTTGATGCTTTCCAACTTTGAAGTGCCATTCCTAATAGAAGAAGAAAGCTATTTATCTGTTTCTTTAATGGCTTTGTATTTATTTCTGGGCTATTATCACTAACTAATATTCCAGAATTTTTAAAGCTAAACTTTTCTCCACAAAGTTCATGCTTCCTTAGGTTGGCTTTTCATCCAAGTCTGTTTGACCTGGTTGTCTTGTCTAATTAAGGGGTAACCTAATATGAATCATGATCTTTTTATGGAAAGTCAGATAACTCCAAGAATTTCCTATTTCTTTACAGAGGAGGGTGTGAACAAGGGAATTTGTATAGCAATACAATTTACCTCTATTAATGATAGCTGCCTTACTTCAAACAGTTAAGTTTAGTTACTCAGCTATTGTCTTACTGATATTACAATTCATCCATCAAAAACCAATTTAAGAAATTGTGCCTCTATCAGTGTAGTTAAATCATTCCTTACTAAACCTCTAGTTCCTATTATTTCTTTGATTCCCTTTTGCCACATTGCATAAAGTACCAAGACTGGAGTCAGATAAATTTCGTTTTAAGTCTGGCTTTTTCTTACTAATTTTGTGATGTTGATCATATCACTGAACACCACTAACTCTATTTCCAAATCTGCAAAGTGGGAAATAATCTTTCTTTTTTTAGCTGCCTCATAGGATATAATGAACATCAAAACCATGTATATATATGAAAGTGCTTTGTGACTTAAATGATGTAATATAATTGTAAGAATTTTTTTTGGACCTTCAAAATATGGCCTCATTTTATATTTTTATTCTGAAATCCCATTATACAAACCTACTACTTCATTCAAATTGTTCTATATAGTATACACAGTTTGGGGAAGCTAAATGGTGCTGAAATAAGAGCACTGGAATTCATTCAAGAAGACCCAAGTTTAAATCTGACCACTTATTAATTGTGTGACCTTGGGCAAGTCATTTAACCCTACTTTCCTCAGCTTCTTCATCTGTAAAATAAGCTGGAGAAGGAAATGGCATACCACTCCAGAATCTTTGCCAAGAAAATCCCAAAAGAAGTCAAGAAGAGTCAGACAGGACTCAAAATGGCAGAAATACTACTGAAAACACATTTTCCTTCTTAGCGGTTCCATGCCATTGCCCATCCTGATTCTATCCTGTGATTCTACAATCTTTATTTTGCATTTTATTTGCTATCTGTGAGAGTTACCTTTTCATGTATAGGTATCTTATCTTCTCAACAAGCCTGTTGAAATTTTGCTTCTTCTACAGCCCCCCAGAGTACATAATTCTCGAATATAACAGGATAGGTCCTAAATAATCTGTTTATTGATTGGGTAAGTAAATTGGGTAAGTCTCTTCCATAAGAGACCTTTCTTAGTCACATTCTTATCTTTATGGAAAATAGTATTTATTGGGGATATACTTTTGACTCAATGATAGCCATGTACAAATAGCCATGTACAATGGAAAGAATATTGAATTTGGAATCAGGAAACAATCAGATCTAAATGACACTAAGTATAATTTGTACTGATTTTTAAAAATTCATTAGTCATGATGGACTCTTTGTGATCTTATTTGCTGGAATGGTTCACCATTTCTTTTTACAACTCATTTTACAGATGAGGAAACTGAGGCAGATAGGATTAAGGGACTTGTCCAAGGTTACACAGCTATGAAGTGTTGGAGATTAGATTTGAACTCAGGAATTTAAATTTTTCTGACTTCAGGGCTGGCAAGCTATTTTGCCACCTAGTTGCCCCTACAAGCAAAAATATACCTAATTAAAATAAACAATCAGGGAAACTACATTTTGCTAAAAAACATATGGGACATGAAAAAATATTAAAAGATTTACAGAATTTCACTGATAAAGTCCTCATTTCTCAGATGTGTCAGGAACTGAGTCGAATTTATAAAAATTGGTCATTCCTTAATTGATAATGATCAAAGAGTATGAATATGCAGTTTTTAGCAGAAGAAATCAAAATTTATCTATACCAATATGAAAAACTGTCTTAAATCACGATAGAGTAAAAAAGGCAATTTAAAACAACTCTGAGGCATCTCCTCACATCTATAAGAAATGAAAAATGCTTGAGAGGATGAGGGATAATATGTACATTATTGGTGGAGTAGTGAACTAGTTTATCATTCTGGAGAATAATTCAAAACTATGCTCAAAGGGCTATGAAACTATGCACATACTCTTTGATTCATCAGAACCATTACTAGGTATTTATCCTAAAACTATCAAAGAAGAAGGAAAAAGTTCTATATGTGCAAAAATATTTATTGCAGTTCTTTTGTGCAAAGATTTGGAAATTGAGGGGATGTTCACCAGTTAGGGAGTAGCTGAACAAGCTATGGCATATGATTGTGATGGAGTAATTTTGTGTCATAAGAAATGAAGAGGAGTTTGGTTCCAGGAAAACATGATGATTTTTAGGTAAAGTGAAGTAAGAACTGGGGGACCATTGTGTACAGTAGCAACAGTGTTATCATAATCAACTATGAAAGATTTGATTACTCTGATTGATACAATGATCCAAGATTATTCTGTAGGACCTATGTTGCACAAATACTACCCATCTCCAGAGAGAGAACTGCTGAATTCTCAGTACAAATTGGAGTATAATTCCTTTTTGCTTTCTTTTCTTTCTTTTCTTTTATTCAGCAATATGATTACTGTGCAAATATGTTTTGTATGATTTTCACAGAAAAATATATTAATATCATATTGTATAATTAATATTATATTGTTTCCTTCTCATTGGGTAGGAAATAGATGAAAGGGAGGGAAAGAATCTGGAACTCAAAATTAAAAGATAAAAGAATGTTAAAATAAATAAATAATAAATTAAGAAAAATAAAAACTACTGTAAACAGATATGAAGGATTCATGTAGTGGGATCTATAAGCAAACATATTTTCTCCTTAATTAGTCCTTCTTCAGTGAAATTAATATCAACACTAGGGATCAAAAGTATTTTCTATTGCTTTGAAACTCATTGTTACCAGCAGTTGGCAAATGATTATTGTAAAGAATCCATGGATCTTCCGAGCAAAGAACTGGTTTAAGTGCCTACCAGGGGTCCTCAAACTTTTTAAATAGGGGGCCAGTTCACTGTCCCTCAGACTGTTGGAGGACTGGACTCTAGTTAAAATAAAAACTTTGTTTTGTGGGCCTTTAAATAAAGAAACTTCATAGATGTTAGGTGAGGAGGATAAACATCCTCAGCTGCTGCATCTGGCCCGCGGGCCATAGTTTGAGGACCCCTAGCCTAGCCTAGCCTAGGCAGTTAGTTCATTGTAGTAGAGAGAGTATTGGGAGATGGCAGACTGAATTTGAATCTTGAATTTGTCATTTACTAGTTATGTGACTTTGTGGAAGTCATTTCACTACTCTGGTCCTCAGTTATCATCCTCTTGGGCCTATATACATAGATCAGCTGTGAGTTAGTTATGACTGCTAGGGTAACCAGTAATCCCTGGAGCCTCATTGGAGAAAGGGTTCCTAAATGAGGTAATTCTTCCTTCAGGTCTCTCTTATGCAATGTCAACTAAAATTACCCACTGCAACTGAATTTCTTGTTTCTTTCTTGTTCTTGTTCCGTCCAATGGCAAAACAACCCCAGGGGAGGAATCTTAGAATATGACTCTAATTTGCTATATTCAGTTGATATTCTTGAAATTTTGAAGCATTTGTAATTTTTTCTGACAAAATGTCAAACATGAAGGGCAATGTATTTCCACTTCTGGATTAACAGTTTAAAAGCACAGGAGTGGTTTAAAAATAATTAGCCTTTTAAAGATATTTTAAATCCATGTACCATGTATCAGTTGCCAGTTGTATGCAGATACCATAATTAAAAGTTTGAGACTCTGTCTTCTTCAGCTCTACCTCCATTCTCAAATCTGAGGTTTCTAAAATAGACTTTACATCCTCAAGTTTTAGTGTATTTTTTTGGTTGACATGTACTTTGGTTGTGTTGGCTTTAGGCTGTTCTGTCAGAATTCTTTCATTTTGAAATTGAAATTTGTAGCAATTGAAATGTCAGTCACTAACATATACCATTTATTTTTGCTATGGATTCTTAGTGATTACAGAAGAGTGCACTGAAAAAAATCTAAATTTTATTATGAATCAATATGTGGATAATTTGTTTTAATCAAATAATTTTTAACAAGTTCCTTTAAGTATTGAGATTTCTATTTAGAGTATGATTTTACTTACATCATACTCTCCAGTAGAATGTAAACTCCTGGAAGACAGATTCTGTTTTATTTTTGTCTTTGTTTTCTGAGTAACTTGAATTGAGATTTCCTAAACATTTTACAAATATTTGTTGAACACTTTTATTTGTATAAAGAGATATACATCTGGTAGAGTACAGTGTTGTACTTGATATAAAGAAGGTGTGGGTTAACATCCTACTTCAGACATTTATTAGTTGTATGATTAAAAGCAAGCCACTTAATCTGCCTGCCCTTTTTAATATGTAAGATGAATCCTGTAACATTTAACTAATGAATTCACATGAGATAATGTATATAAAATGCTTTGCAAATTGTAGATTGTTCTGTAAATTGTAGAGGGCCCCAGATATTGGGGGAACTCTTTGTAAGGTATGAGACCTTTAGTCCAGAGGGAACCTGTTGACAATGCCTGGTTTGGCTCCCCATTCCCCTTTGGTACCTTTCACCCTTCCTGAGAAGTCAAGGAGGCCATGACCACCTATGTTCTACTTGAATCAAGGGATACTTACAGTAAGAGGAATTTACATATCAATACCAGGGTTCTTACAGTTAACACATGTACAGTGTGCTATAGTGATGTAATGCTACTATAGTTAGCATTTGCACAGGGAGATGTGGTGATGTAATGGTTCTCTAGTTGACACATGCTCAGTGTGCTGTAATCATACTAAGGTATTTAAGGGCTGAGAGGACTTGAAATAAATGGACTCCATTTTTGACCATCCTCATGGATCTTCTGCCTCCTTTACTCCTCCACTAAGACCTAGGACTCAGGCTAGTTCCAAGATCATCCAAAGTGCTAGTCCAGATAGTATATTTTGGCACCCCAGCGTGGGGGCTATAGAAAGCACACTACAATAAATAGTAGCTGTTGTGAATCTGTAAGTGTACATATCTGTGATGCTTTGTATATATGATATATATATATATACACACACATATATAATTCACACATACTTATGCACACACACACACATGCATGGTATGCACACTACACAGGGAAGCATCAAAACCAATGATATAATTCTAAATGGAAATTTGCTATGGGAATTAGTTGCCATCAGATGTCTTTTGAAGCATAACTAAAGTTTAGATGTCTCTACAGGAGGGCTGATAAATAATTTATTTCCCTTTTCAGCTGTTACTGCTATCAATTCTTTTTTCTTTAGTTAATTCTCTTGAAAAAGTTTTTTTTTCTTTAAGAACCTGAAAGAATTATCCATCTTTATTCATCCTCATAAATATTTCCTTTTCTATTATCACTTGATTGTTGGAGGCATGTTTAAATAAAAGTTTTCCCTAAAGGTATGATATTTTATCTTTGTTCATAAAATAAAATTATAATCCTTTATACTTGAAACCCATTGGTTAGGTCAACATTTTTATGAAATGATGTGGCAAAGACTTTAAGAAAGGTCACTTTATTTTGTGACACCAATGAGCTCACATTGCAAAGATGGAATCTCTTTAACCTTCCTACCCAACCTCATCATGCATAATATATTCTTCCTCTTCCCTCTCCCAGTCACACACATGCAGGGTAATTTGGGGAGGGATAAAAGAGAAAATGCAATTCTTTAGATGTTCCAGGAAATCTTAAAGTACCGGAATCAGGAATGTGCTGGAGTCAGCTCAAAGCTGATCACTAGAACTGATTATCAAATTCCTAAGGTAAGCATTTCCACATTGGGAATTTGTAGGAAATGCTACAAATCAGTACTTGAGTTATTGTTCTTCTGGTTGTCTAGATTAAGAAAATAATGAAGAAAATGATAAAAATGAAGATCAAACTTAAAAGTGTGTTGTGTGTACATATTTCATAATACATAGAGAAATATTGTTTATATTATGTGTGTTATATAGATCATGCATATTTATACACACATATACATATATTAAAATGTGTGTGTTTGTGTGTGTGTATTTTGCTGGGGAGTCAATTATTAACTATTTACTAACATGTTCCTGTTTTGCATGGAAGTCAAAAGACTTGGATTCTAGTGTAGTATTATTAATGAGTTCTGTGATCTTAGGCTGATCACTTAACATAAATTTATAGACTCTTAGAGTTTCAGGGGACCTTACTAGTTTTCTTGTTTAACTTCCTCACTATAGGGCAATCTTTTTTATGCCATTGTTAATAGATACTCACCCAGCCTTTACCTAGAAGCTAGCAGAGGGAAATGGAAGAAAGTACTGGCTCTGGAATTCATTCACTCAGAGCCTGAAGAGACGACTCAAGAGGTGCAAAGCTGTTAATAGATTTTTTTGTCCAAAGGAATGAGTCATGTGGGAATGTCAGCAGAACCAAACTAGAATCCACTTGGGTTTGCTTCCTCTTCTGAATCACTTTTCTGAAATCACCAACTTCGTCTTGTTAATGACTATCAGTAGAAGGAAATGTGCCTTCCCCTTCCCTCTGTTGTTAGCCCAGAAGGAGGAAATAGCTTCCAACATCCAGCCTGTGGGTTATATTTGCTATCAACACTCTAGAGTTTGTTTTCCTCCAACACTGCACTGGGACAATTGTATCCTATTATCATACAAGAGTCATATGCTTGGGGACCCAGAAATAGCAGAAATGTAATCACACAGCACCTCAATGCTATTCTAGGATCAATGATTCAGGTGCTACAATTCCTATGCCTCTATCAATCAATCAATAAACATTTATTAGATACATACTATATGCAGAAATACAAAAAAGTGTCCCCAGGTTCAAGATGCTTATATACTAATGGGGGAGAATTATATAAATAAAGGGTACTCATATAGAATGGAAGGAATATAACCTATAGGGTCAAGGATCCTCAAGGAGAAAAATCTTGAAAAAAGTGAGATGAGTTTTGAAAAAAGTCAGATAATATGATTCATGTTAAACAGGCAAAGTGAGGCAAATATTTTAAGGATAGGAGTCAAGGCATAGGGTGTTACCATTACCATATGGTGTCAAGTCCCTAACGAACTTACTTTTCTGCCTCCATATAAGGTCAGACTTAGTTTTGTAGCTTCAAATTATATTATTTCCTTATAACCTCCATTTACTATCATTATTGCCAGAAAGCTAGAGAGAATAATATCTTGGATTTTTTCCTCTTTATTATTCTCTTGAGGGCTTCATTGTTCTTGAAAGAGGAAGAATACAATGAAAATGTATATTTTAATTTGTTTTCCTAGAAATTGGCTGATATTTAGATTCAAGCTAATTTTCTTTTTCACATATCTCCAGGTTGATCCTATCTCATTAGAGACCTTTGACCCTGACACTTCCAGAACTGAGTTCTTTTTCTGTGTCCCATAGTGCTGCCTCCCCCTCTCAACCTCCCTGTTCTCTTGCCATCTGTCTATCAATTGGTTCTGGCACCAGACATAGACAACTATAGCCAAAAATCCAGCTCTACTGGCTTTATTCCTTGTTTTCTTGATAAATATAACATGGAAGGAAGAGATAAGATGAAAAGACAGGATTTATATGAGTATCACTTTGACATATGTGGCTTAGGGCTACACTCATTAATATTCAAAATCCTGGAGGGAGCAATGATCACACAACTACTTTAGGTCTGTATGTACAACTATATATAAATACCCAAAGGATTTGTGATTTCATCAATCCAGGGAACTCTAAATGTGGAAATTCCCTTTACTAATGCAATCCATTTATGACCGAATAGAATAAATCCTAGGGAATTGCTAAAGGGACTTAGAGGTTAAGTGATCTATCCTAAGTCACATAGCTATTGTAGTGGGTATATCAGTGGTTGAAGAGAAGCCCAAATTTACTCGAGTCTAGTAGCTTGTCTACTATGCCACCTTGGCTTTTTATATAAAACTATATAGGTACTACTACCACGATCACCACCACTACCAACACTTCTACCTTCTTCATCACTATCATCACTATCACCATCATCATCTTCTTCATCATCATCATACAGGTACAACCTTATGGTGCTTTACAGCAGAGGTGTCAAACTTACAGCCTGATGCCATCATGGTCCATAAAACTCTCAAGTGCAGCCATAACCAGTTAAAATATAATAGGGAAATGTTTAACAAAATAAATAAAAATATAATACAACAAATAATGTCAATTTGTGTCTCTCTAAGTTAATATGTGGCCCACAGGGATCCATTTCTATTTGAGTTTGACACTATTGTTTACATACAGTTTCTAAGGTCCTTTCAGGTCAGTTATAGTGGATTGAATGCTAGACTCGGGATCAGCAAGGCTCATCTTTCTGAATTCAAATCTGGCCTCCATATCTTACTAGCTGTATGATATCCAGCATTTAACTGTTTGCCTCAGTTTCCTCATCTGTAAAATGATTTGGAGAAAGAAATAGTAAACCACTCCATTATTTTTGCCAAGAAAACCCCACATAGGATCATGAAGAATCAGACATAACTAATCAGACATAATTAATTATAATTAATTAAATATAATTAAATATTTGTGAGAGTGTCACTGAGTTTAAATGGAAATGTTCTATTGTTGTTTTTCTTATTATGCTATTTCATTAAATGCTTGTATGTCAAGCTAATAATAAAACTAATTATAAACACATCAGTGAGGTTCATGAGCCTTGGAGTGTATGTGTGTGTGTGTATGTATGTGCATGCTTGTAGGTATGGACCCACAGAGCAGGGAAGCTTACCTGGAGGCTCATGTGAAGGCAATGCATGTCCAGATATGGGGGTAGGAGGGCCTATGATCCTGGTGCTACATATAAAAAGAGAAGGGTGAACTTTATTGCCTCTTACATCCTTTCATTTTTTAAGTACTCTAAATTTTATGATTCTACAATTCTTCTTTGCAGCTGTATGGCACACTGAATAGAGTGCTGATCTTGGAGTCAGGAAGACAAGTTCAAATGCTACCTTAGACACTTACTAAACTGTATGAATTTAGGCAAGTTACTTATAATCTCTCAGCTTCAATTTATTGATCTGAAAAATGGAAATAATATTAGAACATAGCTTCCTTTATTATTATGAGGAACAAATAATATATATGAATGATACTTTGTAAACAAAGTTCTACATAAATGTTAGTTATAATTATTATTGTTTTTTCACACAACAGATATTATTTTTATGTGAGTTATGCCTATCAATCATTACCATCATGAGACAAGTTATAGCTAATGTTGGAAAATGTTGGATTTAGTTACTTAAAATTTGTCTTTTTATGGCAGAGTTATGTTTTCTATACCTCTGTCCTGTGTTGACATATAAACAAGGTTACTGGCTGTGCTTGCTACATGTCCTCTAAATCCAACTACATTGGTATGGTTATACTTTATGACCCACCCATTCTTTCAAAAATGCATGATTTTGAGGTTACCAGTTAGTAGGGAGATGATGAAAGAATTTACTTATGAACTCATCTTTTCTCTTGTACATGGGTCTACCCATCAGATGCTAGAAAGAAGTGGTCCCTTGTTTCTTTGTCTTGAAAATATCCTAAATTGTGATAATTCATATTTAGAGGAAGTTGACAAAGACTTAGAAGGCATAGTTCTGAGTCAAAATAAAGTCATTTTAGCAGAGATCAATGGAATACCAACAATTATTATTTGCTTGTTTTCCCAGATTAATTTTTTACTTTGAACTTTATGTCACTATGAATTCTCCTTACCTGAGAGTGGGGAGGCACTGCTTCAGGAATTAAAAAAAATGTGTTAATTTCCTTAAAAAACAAAATAATAGAAAAGTAAAAAAAAAAAAAACTAATAAGAAAATTGTCATGTGCCCAAAAGGACATTAAGGAAAATTCAAAATAGAAAAGATATATAATAGTAGAAGAAATTATATCCATGAGAGTCCATCTTTTCTTCCTTGTGGGTTTTGTTCTCTGTTGAGCATTTTTTTTTACTTTATTATTTTTTTCCACTTTCATTTCCCCCAAGTAAGCTATAGTTAAGCAAGGATATATTTGTGTATACTTATATAGACATATGCACATACATGCCCCTGTCTTCCCCCACCATGTATATCTTTCCTTTCCCTGCTAATTCTTTGCTTTAATTCTGCTCCTTAACTTCCTTTGCTATTACTTAATCTCCCCTAACCCATGGATCTCTCCCTTGTCTTCTCCCATCTTTTGCTTTTCCCTCCACATTCCCCCCTATATATATATATATATATATATATATATATATATATATATATATATATATATATATATGTAGTATTGTTTATTCCTGATGTGAGTAGGTTTTCAGAACTATAAACCCTCCTTCTCTCTCTAATGCTTTAGGGTCTATTCTTCCTCTATTTGTATAACAGAACTATTTTTATTTTAACTCTGCTCCAGTCTTTCTTTTGAGCTATCTTATTGGAGATATAAATCTTATACATATGATATATATTTCCATGTAAAAACATAAACAATGTGTCCATGTTAAGTTCCTTGAAATTGATCTTTGATATTGGCTCCTGTATGTTAAATTTTCTATTGAGTTGGGATTTGGTTGATAGAAAGTCCTGAAAATTTGCAAGTTTATTGAATGTTCATTTCTTCTCATTCAATATTATATATAATTTTCTTAGATATGATATTTTTGTTTACATGACTAGTTCTTTTAATTGATAGTATATCTGATTCCCAGCTCTGTGATCTTTTATTGTGCCTGCTGATAAGTCCTGTACAATTCTAATTGTAGCTTCAATGTATTTGAATTTTTTTTTCTTGTTTCTTGCAAATATTTCTTTGATCTGGGGGTTTCAAAGTTTGGCAATATTATTCCTATGTGTTTTCCACAAAGGATTTCTTTGAAATCTTTGAGGTGGTAATCAGTGGGATTTTTCTATTTTTACTTTCCCCTCATGTTCTATTATTCCAGGACAATTTTCTTGGATTATTTCTTGCATTATAGTATCAGAGTTCTTTTTTTGATCATTACTTTTAGGTAGTCCAATTATTTTTAGATTTTCTCATTTTGATCTGTTCTCCACATATGTTGTTTTTCTTATAAGATGTTTCATATTCTGTTCTATTTTATTTTCATTTTTTATAATCTGTTTTGGTATTTCTTGGTTTTTAATAACTTCACTGGCTTCCTCTTGCCCAATTCTAATTTTCAAAGAGTTATTTTGATCTTTGAGACACTATCTCCTTTTTGAGTTGGTTAATTTTTTTCATAATCTTCTTGTTTTTCTTAGATATTTTTGATGTAATCAGAGTTTAGTTGGGTCCCAGCCTCCTCCTCCTCTCATTTCTCTCCTTTTCATATCTTTAATTTGGCAAATAGCTAGTGTCTGGGTAGGCACTAAGGATGGCTCAGACAAATTTTGTATCTTAAGTAAGAGTAGGTAAAGACATTATTGTGATAAATCATTATCTTTTAATGGGCTAGGTCTTGAAATGTTAACTTTATAAGTCTGTGAAAAACTATGGCGTTATAACACAAGTAAAATACGTAACTTCATCTTCATATAGGTCATACCAAGTCTGCAGGGTATTTTTTTTTATTGTTGTCTTCAACATCCATCTATACAAAGAATACATTGAATGGACACCTGAAGGTCTTATTTGATTAATATCACCATTCTTACACATGGTACAACAAGGCAGGGTATCAAGGTGGGATAGAAAGATCAGTTTCAGATGGTAGTAATATTAGGGGATATATTCAATAGTTGTGGCAGTATAATTTTTTAAAACAAAAATAGCATAAAAATACATCTAGTGGAAGAAATTTAGGGCCAAACAAAACTGTTTCTTATGCAAGATCTCCAGAAGACTACTATCATTTTGACATGGTGAATATAATATATAGTGAAGGGCAATAGTTCCCAAATTTTTATTTTCAAAATTTCTTTACCCTCTTCAGAATTATTGAGGACCTGTAAGAACTTTTTTTTATGTGGGTTATGCCTATCAATCATTACCATCTTATAAATTTAAAACGATGTTTTATAACTGTATTGTCATTTAAAGTAATAATAACAAACCCATCACATGATAAAATAAACAACATTTTAATTAAAATAACTATGTTTACCAAAATAAAGAAAATTTAGTAAGAGAATAGACATTGTTTTAAATATTTTAAAAATATTTTGAGAATTAATAGAAGATTAAGTCAAATCTAGATTCTATTATTATCTTTTGCCATTCATTCTGTTGTGATATGTTCTATAAGGTTGATTTATATAAACACAATCAGACCTCACACAAATATCTAGTTGGAATAAGGAGGAATATTTTATTTCATTTTAAGTTTTTTAGTTTAAATATATGTAATTCTTTTAAACATATTTCCATATTTGTCAAATTGTGCAAGAATAATCAGATCAAAAGGGAAAAACATGAGAAAGAAAAAAAAACAAGCCAACAAACAATAACAAAAAGGCTTTGATCCATATTTAATCTCCATAATTCTCTCTTTGGATGTGGATGGCATTTTTGATTCCAAGTTTTTGGAATTGCCTCGAATCACCTCATTGTTGAAAAGAGCCAAATCTATCACAGTTGATTATCAAATAATCTTGTTATTGTATACAATTTTCTCTTGGTTCTGCTCACTTCACTCAGCATCAATTCATCTAAGTCTTTCCAGATTTTTCTGAAATCAGCCTGCTCATCATTTCTTATAAAATAATAACATTCTACTTCATTTGCATATCATAACTTATTCAGTCATTCCACAACTGGTGGGCATCCACTCAATTATTACCAGTTCCTTGCCACTTCAAAAAGGGCTGCTGCAAATATTTTTGTACATATGGATCCTCTTCCATATTTTATTATCTCTTTGGGATTACAGATTAGTAGAGACATTGCTCCTAACCTCTGGGAGTGCTGGGGACCCATAACTATCTGTGATCCACATTTTGAGAATCTCTTTTATAAGGTGAAATAAGCTCTTTAAAGAAATGAGCTATGTGTCTAGCACTTACAAAAAACAAACTGAATGTTTGATTTTTTTGTTATACATATCTAGACAATTAAGACTGAGTTAATTGTGATCTGAACTGGTTTATTTACTGAACTGTGAATTTAAAACGACAGAGAATCTCAGAGGTCACCGGCTCGCAGCCCTTCTGGTAAGAAAGCTAAAGGAAAGTTAGTTACTTGGCCATAGTTCTTGAGCTAGAGTAAGTTGTCAGGTTGGTAGTTGAATACTGAGTCCTCTGACTTGCAATCCAACATTCTTTTTCTTGAATTATATATATATATATATTTTTTAATAATCAGTCTCAATGAGAATAACTCCATTAAATGTATCCCAATAGTTCTGGTACTAAGTGAGGATGCTATAGGCTTGATGAGTGTCCTGGGGTTGTAGTTGGATGCTAAAACACAGGCAATACATCCAGCAGTACTAGTAGTGAGTGATCATTTTTACTAAAGCCTACTCCAATTTTTAAAAAATAAAGGTATTTTCATTAAAAAAATTCTTTGTTTTAACCATAATGGGTTTATTATTGTTATTTTAAAATAAAATAATTTTTAAAAAAATCATCAGTTTTACTTCACAAAGAGTAAAGATTGATAAATATAACCACCATAAATTAAAGCTATTTGGAGTTCTCAATAATTTTTAAAAGTATAAAGAGTTCTTTAGACTAAAATGTTTGAGAACAATTGTCCATCAATATTATACTATCTTGACCAGGCCAGAGATGAAGAATTTGGAAAAGAGAGGGTTTTGTTTGGCCCCAAACTTCTATCATTGAACACATCTTTGTACAATTTATTTGTCAAAAACAGAAAAGTAAGGAATTATGACTCTGCCAAGATTATGGCACTATTTCTTTCAGAAGCTGCTTGGTCTCAGTTAAATAAAGAGATTTGGCTCATTGATCAGCTCAAAATTTTTGTGATCTTGTGACTCTGACCTCAGGAATCTTGGTCCTATTATGTGATCACAGGTAGCATTGTGGATAGAGCTCTTGATTTGGAATTCAAATCCTAACTAGTTGCACAACCATAGGCAAATCAGTGAACCTCTGTCTTACTCAGTTTCTTCTTCTTTAAAGAGGAGATAAAAATAGAACTTACCTCCCAGAGTTGTTGCACAGATAAAATGAGATATTTATAAAAGACTTGCAAACACTATGACATTATTAAATGTCATTGTTATTATTATAGTTATCACAAATTAGTCACAAATTATATATTATATCATTATAATTATATAGCTACATATTAAAGACTCAATATATCTGATCAATTCAACGACTAGTCATGATTCCAGAGGACAAGAGATGAAGACTGGTACTTATCTGCTGATAGAGAAATTATTGATCAACATGCAATATGAAACATACATTCCTAGATGACCGCTATGAGAATTTCTTTCACTTTACAATATGTATTTGTTACAAAGATTTTTAAAGTAATGGGGAGAGGTGAGAGGAAAAAAATGCTTACTAACTGAAAAAATTTGTAGCCTCTCCCCCAAGTCACCCAGTATATAAGTAAGTAGAAGAAATAGAAAAAATAAAAATGCTGTTGTCCAGGAGCATAGCTGCTTTGATGCATTCTGACTCATCGGTAGGATGTTTGTTTTGACTAGAATTAAATTATACTTGGAGTCATTTGTACATGAAGAATTTGTTCTCAGTTGTGGGGGGAGACTGTGCATCTCTATGCTGAATTTCACATTGGTTGTCAGTCGACTCTGAGGAATGTCTTTGAAGTCTGTTTTTTTTTTTTTCCTTTCCCCTCCAGAAGTAGGCTCTTTTCTTCTTTGGTGTGTGTTTGTGTTCTCTGTGACTGTGTCTTAGTTTTCTCTTCCCCCTTTTATAGAAACTGTACTCACTGGAATTATGGATCTTATCTGACCAGAAGCCAGTGGTTAGGGGAAGTTGTATTGATTTTTGAGAGTGGAAAGAAACATGTCTTTGTTGAGACATCAGTTTCACTTGGAGAAGTGCACCAAGAAAGCTGATTTGGTATTTGGATATTTCAGCATAAGTCTCTTGCTATAAACAAAGAAACTTTGGTATTTATTACAAAGGCTAACTACTATATAATAGTTTCTAAACACAGTTATTCACCTATAAAATGGAGTTTTATAATACATTTCCTACCAAGCCAAACATGGTTATTATGAGGATGGAATTAGATGATGGATATGAAAATTATTTGTAAACTATAAAGCTATGACAATAATAGAGAAAACTTTAAAAAAGTACACTCTTTACACCAAATCAAAAGCATTTAAGTACTTACTAGGTGTCAGACACTTTGCATAAGAGCTAGGGACTCACAAAAAGCAAAAACAGTCTTTACCCTTAAGGAACTTGCTTTCTCATGGAAATGGCCATACATATATACATAAGAACATAGAACCTGCATGAAGAATGGATGGAATATAACTATGGAGTAGTATTCCTTTTTTATGTTAAATCCAATATGTATAAATATATTTATACAATTCTCTTGTGGCACAAGAGAAATCAGATCAAAAAAAGAATAAATGAGTGAGAAAATAAAATGCAAGCAAACAACAACAAAAAGAGTGAGAATGTTATATTGTGTGATCCATATTCAATTCCTCCAGTCATCTCTCTGGATGTAAATGACTCTCTTCATCAAAAGATCATTGGAACTGGCATCAATCATCTCATTGTTGGAAAGAGTCATTTTCATCAGAATTGATTGTCATATAATATTGATGTTGTCATGTACCATGATCTCCTGGTTCTGCTCATTTCACTTAGCATTAATTCATATAAGTCTCTCCAGACTCTCTAAAATCATCCTCCTGATCATTTCTTATAGAACAATAATGTTCCATAACATCCATATACCATTACTTATTCAGCCACTCTCCAACTGATGGGCATCCACTCATTTCCAGTTTCTTGCCACTATGAAAAGGGCTGCTACAAACATTTTTAGACATGCAGGTCCCTTTCCTTCCTTTAAGATCTCTTTGGGATATAAGCCCAGTAGAAACACTGCTGGGTCAAAGGGTATCCACCGGTTGATAACTTTTTGAACATAGTTCCAAATTGCTCTTCAGAATGGCTGGATCCATTCACAATTCCATAATTCCACAACAATGTATTAGCATCCCAGTTTTCCCACATCTCCTCATTTCCTGTCATCTTAGCCAATCTGAGAGGTGTGTAATGGTATTTCAGAGTTGTCTTAATTTGCATTTGTCTGATTAATAGTGATTTAGAGCACCTTCTCATATGATTAGAAATAGTTTTAATTTCTTCATCTGAAAATTGTCTGTTTATACAGAATTTCTTTTTTAAAAACATTAAAAATAGGGGGCAGCTAGGTGGCTCAGTGGGTAGAGCACCAGCCCTGAAGTCAGGAGGACTTGAGTTCAGATCTGGTCTCACATGACCACTTTCTAGTTGTATGACCCTGGGCAAGTCACTTAAACCCAATTGCCTCAGCAAAAAAAACAAACAAACAAAAAACAATAATAGCTTTTTATTTTTAAAATACATGCAAAAATAATTTTCAACATTCACCCTTGCAAAACCTTGTATTCCAATTTTTTTCTCCCTTCATTCCCCCCACTCCCCTTCTCTAGACAGCAAGTAATCCAATATAGGTTAAACATACACTTATTCTAAACATATTTCCACATTTATCATGCTGTACAAGAAAAATCAGCTCATGATGGACTTGGCTCTCTTCAACAATGAGATGATTCAGACCAGTTCTAATGATTTTATGATGAAGAGAGCCATCTACACTCAGAGAGAGGACTGTGGGAAGTGAATGTAGTTTATAACATAGCATTTTCTCTCTTTTTGTTGTTGTTTGCTTGCATTTTATTTTCCTTCTCATTTTTTTCAGTTTGATTTGATTTTTCTTGTGCAGCAAAATAATTGTATAAATATGTATACACATATTGGATTTAACATATATTTCTACCTTGCTTAACATATCTTGGACTACTTGCCATCTAGGGCATGGGGTAGGGGAAGGGGGGGAATTGGAATACAAGGTTTTGCAATAATTAATGTTGAAGAATTATCCATGAATATGTTTTGAAAAATAAAAAGCTTTAATTAAAAAAGAAAAATCAGATCAAAAAGGAAAAAAATGAAAAAGAAAAAAAGCAAGCAAAAAAAGTAAAAACGATGAAAATACTGTTATGATCCATATTCGGTCCCCATAGTTCTCTTTCTGGAGAGCAGGATTTCTGAAACTTGAATCCATGAGTTGGAAACAAAAGCTGATAACTGTATTTCAATATAATTGGCTTTCTTTATAATGCCGTATATTTTATTTTAGATATTTAAAAACAGTGTTCCAAGAAAGGATCTATAGATTCCATTAGACTATCATGAAACAAAAAGATTAAGAACCCTTACCTTAGAAGTTATAATGGTAATAAGTAGAAAGAACTGCACTTTTGAAATACCACCCCTGTCTCAGAATATCATAAATATGATTGTTACTCAGTGGACCTGAGAAATCAGCACTCTCATTTTTCTGTCCTTACCTTTTCTTCCTTCTTTGATCCTCAGCTATTTTTTCAAAGGAAACCTCCTGTCCTCACTTCCCATTTCTGAATGAAGACTGATGTCCAATTTGTAAAATCTTAAGGTTTATTCTCTTATTATAAATTTGACCTATTCAGTATATCACACAGAAGAAAATGAGTGACATCTTTTCCCATTGGACATGCTATTTGCTGTGAATGGATTTTCTAGCACTGAGCCGATGATCTTTTGTCAACAAAAGATGAAAGAAGAAGGGGAAAATCTTTCATTGGTTGTTTTTAATCATCAGAGTTTCATAATTTCACTAATGTTTCACTGATTCTTTATTAGCACAAGTCCTATGATAACTTTAAATTTTTTAAATCCTAATTTAATTCCTATGGAAAAACAGTTCTGTTTTTCCTACTTGGAAAAAAAATCCTGATTTTATTAATGGTTCATTAGAGAAAACCAGCCTGAGATTCAATTTTTAGGAATTTCTCTGAAGTTAACTATTTTTTAGATTGTTATTTACTTTCAGCCACCATGGTTTCTAAGTACAGAAATTATCTTAGCCCATGTACCTAGAGAGACAGCTCTTTGGGGTGTGAACTGGAAAGCATTTTCAATGAAACAAAGAAAGCTCTTAGGTGGCTTTGGAAAATGAAGAGCAATAAAAGGTTTGGGGATTCTGGATGCTGTCATCCTTAAGGTTAAAAAGAAGCCACATAGTTTAATTAGCACAATAAAGCCATGATAATCTTATTTGTAGGTTTGATTAAGTCCATTTAAATACTAGAATAATTACTTATCAACAAGAAATGTGTAAGGATTTTTTGAGTACGTGTTTTTTGGCCTGAAAAATCACAATCTCTGTAGAATTAAAAGTTAGTTTTACCCGAGATCAGTGGAAAGGCACATGGTGGGTATAATCAGGCTTTAACATTTAATAAGAATGGAATTATAAAGAAGAAGTGACATAAAGGATGTCATTAAAGAAATAAATGAATGGAAAATAATATGCCATGTAGTGAGAACAAGGATAGTTCAGGTGTTCTTCTAGTATCCTGGCAATATGTGGAGAGAATATGGAACATTAGATGAATCCCTTTTTGTGATTTTATGATCAAATGAGAGTATATATATATATATATTTGTACATATATAAATATAAGTATATACTAGATGCTTAACAATTGCTTTTTTTTCCCTTTCCCCTTATATGAAGACAAAGGAGAGAATAGCTCAGGATGGACAGGTATGAATGCATTGTAACCTGAATATGAAGAACATAGATCTATTTGAATATCATCATGACCCAATGCAATGTAGATACTCAATAAATGTTCTTTGAATTGAATCAAATTCATGTGTAGGTACAGAGCTATATGTTTATAATTGGAGATATAAACACAAGGATTTGTCAAGATGATGCAATATCTTCTGAAGTTCCTTTTTTCTAACCCTGAGATTCTTAAATTATATCATATGAGTAATTGGAAATAGATTTTAAGCATATGAAATCAAGAAGTGTGGTTGGACCTGGCCAGATACTTGTGGAAGAAGTTAGTATGGGAAAGATACTATTCTAAATGACTCATGAATCGATTTTAAAAAAAATCAGAGAGGAAATGAACAAAATCATCAATAGTATTGACAAGAAATCAAGAAGACATCAGTGGCAACCAACTAGCATGCCTTCTTTCTCACCTTTATAAAATCCTTATAGGAATGGTCCAGGAATATATATAGGGTATCCTTAATGAACATATGAGAATGGAATAGGCAAGACTTTGCAAATCCTGCACCATGCATCTTCTTAGTTATATAATTAAATAAGAAGGGTAAAAAGAGTAAGAACTTTTTGCACTGTTATTTATTACTAAAAAGTGATTGTAGAATAAAGCACAGTGTTAAAATTTCTCTTCTAATAACGTATCTGCCATATTAGTGGTTAAGTTAATTTAAGATTCCTTCATAGATTGTACAAGAGCCTGTGATACAACCAGAGACAACTTTGTTTAATGCTCTCAATATTAGTAAGAATCAAGGCATAACATAGGTAGGTATATGCTTGTCAAAGTTTTAGCCAATAATAATCTCCACTAGCATAAAGCCAAAAGGAAGAAGATTTTTCTCCAAATGGCACTCTTTATGCTGATTGCATCAAACTCTCAAATGCAACAAAATTTTTTGTTAGAGAGCTCCATGGCCATTCATCCTTGAAATCCACATGGATCACACAAGCAGACATATATATGGCTTAAGAATGCTTATTATTTAAATTATATCTAGTTGAATGGGAAATCAGTGGAATAAGTTCATTGGGATATCTCCATTGGACAGGGTATCATGGTCACTAAAATTAGAAATGAATTGGGGAAGGAGAATGGACTGGATTTTATTGGGAAATTGTGCTGTTTTTAATGATCAAAAGCTGCCCTCTGGCCCCCAAACTCATTTTTTCAAGACTTGTGGGCAGAGAATGTTTAATTTTTTGTCCTTGTACCTTAGAGGCCTAATATCTTATCTAGTGCTTAATAAATGCTTGTTGAATTTAAATGAATTGACTACATAAAGATAGAAACATGTTTTCTGCCTCTCTGTAGATAAATGGTGCACTATGGATCCAGAATGAGCATACACTTTCAGATGAGGTCAGCAATGATAATTTGTTTGTTTTGATTTTTTTCCTATGAGAGGGTTTTTTCATTTGTGTGTGTGTGTGTGTGTGTGTGTGTGTGTGTATGTGTGTGTTATATGTGTGTAGGTTTGTATAGAGAAATGTCACTGGAAAGTAAAAATAAACTATGAAAAAGAAAAGAACAGCAAAAGGACATTTCAAAAATAAAAAAAAGAGAATTACAGAGGGTGGGTCTGACTTTAAATGGAGGTGAGCCAGTCAAGCAGAGAACAACAACAACAACAACAACAACAACAAACCAAATGGACAGATCTAGTGCTCTACTAGTATCCACAAAATATTAAAAAAGAGTGGGAGAAAATCTACAATTTATTGGGTAGATCTCATATGGAAGATTTATGAAAAGATGCAGATAAGAATAATACTAGAAGAGAATAGTTGTGTTCTATACCAATACAGGAAATAGTCATTCCCAATGGATCTTGGGTTCAAAGAAGTTTATGGACAAAATGAAAAAAATGCATTAATAATTCTCACTTTCTCTTATTTTCAGGAGAAGAGATGGTGAGGTGGTTTGGACTTGTGACTTTATTAGTATGAGAATTCCCAATATGCTCCTCTACCAATGCATGTTAGCCATTCTTTAAGTTAGAGATTAGTTAAGATTAAGTTAAGAGATTAAATTAGAGGCTGGAGACTAAGTGACTCGCCCATTGGTAGAGTAATTATAATATAGAAATGTAGATAAAGTGATTTATAATTTCAGAATTAAATAACAGATAAATTAAATAATATATAAAGTGATTTATAATCCTGAAAGTTCTATGTAAAAACAAATGGATATTATTATTTGCTAGAATGGTTAGAATTTAGAATAGTGAGGAGATGGCATCCAAGAGAAGAGGATGATCTATGCAGTCAAATTATGAAGAAAAAAAAAGATTTAGTACTAAAAAAAAAGGACATTGGATTTGGCAATTAAGAGATCACTGGACATATGCCAGTTGAAAAAGCTGAAAACCTAACTGCAGAATGTTTAAAGATAATGAGGGAAATGGAAATGGAGGCAGTAGGATAGAAAGCCTTTTCAAGGATTTAGCAAGATGGGGAGAAGAAAGATAGAAGGAGAAGGATGATAACTACTGTGTTTAGTAGGATCAAGTGAAGGTTTTTGAGGATAAGAGTGACTTGGGAGTATTTGTAGGCAGCAGAAAAACAATTATTTTATAGAGTAGGGATGGATGGGATGGAGCCAAAATAGTGAAGAGAAGGCAGTGACTCATTTAGGTTCTCTCTCTCAAACTCCTCCAAAACCCTTTAAACAATGCCCTAAAAATTCAGGAGTAGCAGAATCCACAAAAGGATGAGGTGAAACATTTTCCATCCCAGGATAACTTAAAAATTCAGTAAGAAAAGTTTTTTACTTCAGGGAGAGAGTAAAGTATAGTTCAGAGTAGGTTGCACTAGCACAGATTGGGTCTCAGCAAATCAGGAATTGGGAGCAACTGAATCAGCAGTGCTGGTGGCTGCTTTTGGAGCTCTCAGCTAGTAGAGGGATTGAACAGCTGGTCAGAAAAAGAATACAAGGATCTCTGCTGGCACTAGGGGTAATGACTCTGTTGCTTTGTCAATACTTGGGTCTGTGTCACAATTCTGGATAGCAGTTTCAGGACAAGAAGAAGTACCAGTACACCAAGACTTGTGGCTACAGTGGAGCAGAAGCCCATATCACATTTCCAGAAGAGTGTTTGTGGTTAATCCCAGACCAGAACATAGGTCAGCAGAGTTGTAAACACACTTCTTAGATCACACCATTTTGAAAAAAAAAAAACAAACAAATCCTTACAGGTACATAGAAACATCTATGAAAACATCAGCACAAAACCTATGCATGTTAGGACAGTGCATTCTTTATCCTAGAAGCAAAGCCCCACTTTAGCAAAGAGTTAAAAGTCAAAAAATGGGCAGGAAACAAAAAATTCTGGCTTTGCAAAGTTACTATTGTGACTCATTCAGGAGAAAGTGTCAAAACTCCTATATCCAAAGCCTCAAAGAAAAATCTTAGGTCATAAAAGAACTAAATATCTTATGGGAAAAACAACTCCCCTGGAAAATAGATCTAGGAGAGAAATTTTTTAAATTGTTGGACTTGCTGAAAGCGACAATCATAAAAAGAGCCTAGACATCATCTTTCAGGAAATTATCAAGGAAAACCGTCTGATATTGTAAAATGAGAAGGTAAAATAGAAATTTAAGAAATTTTAACAATCACTTCCTGAAAGAGATCTCCAAATGAAAACTCC
The DNA here is from genome assembly GCF_016432865.1 of Antechinus flavipes. Taxonomy (NCBI): domain Eukaryota; kingdom Metazoa; phylum Chordata; class Mammalia; order Dasyuromorphia; family Dasyuridae; genus Antechinus; species Antechinus flavipes. Next base: position 590,483,762 of record NC_067399.1, on the reverse strand, counting down.
CAGGAATATTATAATCAAATTCCAGAGCAACTAGGTCAGGGAGAAAATACTGAACCAATCAGAAAGAAATAATTCCTTCCAGTATCATCCAAAGTTTCTTCTACATTAAAGGACTGGAAAGCTTGGAATATGTTATCTCAGAGGACAAAGGAGCTAAAGTTACAACCAAGAATCACTGTACACAACAAAACTGAGTATGATCCTTCAGGGGAAAAAGAAAAGGATATTCAATGAAATAGAAGACTTTTAAATATTCCTGATTAAAAGACATGTAAATAAATAAAAATTTTGACTTTAAAATACAACACTCAAGAGAAGCATAAAAAGGTAAACAGAATGGGGAAATCATAAGAGAATCAATAAGGTCGAAAGGTTGACAAATGATTAAAAAAAAATGAACAGTCAGTTTTCAGATGAAGTAATCAAAGCTATCTATAGCAGATGAAAAATGCTCTAAATTACTATTGATTGGAGAAATGCAAATTAAAACAATACTGAAGTACTAACTCATACCAATTAGATTGAGTAATAGAACAGAAAAGGAGAATGACAAATGTTGTAGGGTACATGGGAAAATTGAGATAGTAATACACTGTTAATGGAGTTATGAACTGATTCAACCATTATGTAGAGCAATTTGGAACAATGCCCAAATATTTGTAGCAGCTCTTTTCTGGTGGCAATGAATTAGAAATTGAGGAGCTGCTTCATCCATTGGGGAATAATTTGTGGTATATGAATGTGTGTAAGAAATGATGTGCTAGATGCTCTCAGAAAAACCTCTAGTGATTTACATGTACTAATACAAAGTGAACATTGTGCACAGAAAATAGCAATATTGTTGGATGATAAACTGTGAATCACTCACCTAATCTCAGCAATACAATGATCTAAGACAACTCTGAAGGACTTATGATGAAAAATGTTATGCATCCCCAAAGCAATTTTTAAAAATTTTCTTTTTTTTTTGTTTCCTTTAGAATATGACTAATATGGAAATGTTTTGCATGACTACACATGTATAACCTAGATCAAATTACCTTCCTTTTTAAGGAGGAAAGGAAAAAAAGAATTTGGAACTCAATATAGAAAAATGAATGTTGAGATTTGAGTTTACATATTATTGGGGAAAGAAATACTAAACCAAAAAAGAATGAAAGAGTAGGGATGATAGAAAATGTTGATAAATTGATTTATAAACTTTAAATTTTGATATGAAAATAAATGAATCATTTTATTCATTAGAATGCAAGTGTCAAGAAATCTAAAAAAGAGATAATATTTAGGAAAAGATAGAAGCAATTTTCTAGAGAAATTAGGAAGGGATGCAATCAAAGGTTGAGCTACTAGCTTACATTTCTTTTCCACAAAGATATCAGGAAAGGTTTTTTTTTTGTCAAATTCTTAAATTGAATTCAGGTAGATTTTTGAGCATAACATTCATTTCTAAATTCTGACCATTGCTTAGATAATATACAATTTTGCCATGAAGGAAGCTCACAGATCTATCCAAACAATCCATTCTTTGCCCTGTATCTTGATTTTTTGAAAATGGGGACAATTTTTGCTTTTTTTGGTCTTGCCCACCTTTCCTGCTTTCCCTTGCTTTTCAAGATTACTGACAACTACACAGGAGTCCCTTCTCCCAGTACTATAGAATGTAATTTTTCTAAACTCAGTGACCTGACTTAATTGCAGGTAGCTAGGTCCTGTCTATTTCTTTCCTTGGATTTCAACTCACTTTAAAACCATCTTTATTCTATATTTCCAAATTCAAAGATCATTCTCCTCAGCAGTCAATAAAGAAGCAAAATGAGAGTTGAGTAGTTCTACCTTCTCTCAATTGTCTGCTAGCAGCCCATCTACTCTTTCATTAACCACAGCCCCATTAGCAGGAATCCTATTCCTTCTTTGCTCTCACAATAGAAACAGTTTTTTTTTTTTTTTTTTGCTTTTCATTTTAAGCATTAGCTGACAATGTTGAGAAAAAGGCTATTAGAAAGACTTATGATTTCATAATCCTGATCTCAAAGCCATCATCAATATAATTTGTTTCCTTCATTAGCTTACTGTACAATAAAAGTATTATAACTGCCAAGTCATGGATCCCAAACAAGACAAATATCTACAAACACCTCACATATATGTTGAACATATAGTGAAAAGAGATTTAAGCAAAAATATTCTAGCATTACTGTCACAATGCCTCTCTAAGTTTCCAGCTCCTTTAAGGCAATTCACTTGATCTCATGTCAAATGACACAACTCATACCATCCAATGAATCTCCTATATTCTATAAGAACATGGGCACCAAGACCAGTTTCAATCATTGCATATAGAGGTGTCATACAGTGCCTTGAATTTGTAAATATACTCAAAAATTGGGAAATTTTAACAAAATAATTAAAAGTGTAACATAAATAAGATTTATTTATGTTTTTTTAAGTCAGCAGGAAGAGTATTTCTATTTGAATTTGACTCTACTGTACTTCCAATTAAGGGAGGAAGTAAGAAAGTAATTAAATAAATATGCATTTATATAGTGCTTACAATGTGCCAGGCACTGTGTTAAGTTCTTTTTTATAAATATTATCTCATTTGATTTTCACAAAAACTCACTTTTAAACCATTTTTATTCTATATTTCCAAATTCAAAGATCATTCCCCTCACTAGACAATATGGAAGCAAAATGTGAGGTAATTATTGTTATTGTATCCATTTTATAATGAAGTAACTAAGGCAAATGTTACAAGAATTACCTGATTTTCCGTAGTTCAAAAGTGTCTGAAGGCAGATTTGAACTCATGATTCTAAGCCCAGTCCTCTGTATACTGTACTGTCAGAGCTGCCTCTGACAATCTGTCCACTTTCTGGTGTCTAAACTATTCTTGGAGATTTGTAGTCAGTTATTTCTCTCTCCAGTTATAACAGTCAGGGTTTGAACACTGTGAACAGAGACATACACTAAATGTCTCCTCACTCTTAGACCTGGAGCATCTCAAACTCATGACATCTAAAACACAGTACAAATGTTCATTCACCTTCTATTTAAAATTAACTATGAATTCAAATTCAGAATTGAGTGGTGTGAGATCTTGTTCAATCTTGGGCTCCCTTCCCAATGATTCAGATTATTGAAATACCACAAATGTCTCAATCAGCAGTGCCTCATCTCTCCATTCCTTTGGAAGTGTTATCTATATAAGTTGGAAAATGCTCTTTAAAACTAACTGTCCTGGGGAAAGGGACCCACATGTGCAAAAATATTTGTGGCAGCCCTTTTTGTAGTGGCAAGGAATTGTAAACTGAGTGGATGCCCATTGGTTGAAGAATGGCTGAATAAATTATGGTATATGAATGCTATGGAATATGATTGTACTGTAAGAAATGATCAGCAGGATGATTCCAGAGAGACCTGGAGAGACTTACATGAACTGATGTTAAGTGAAATGAGCAGAACCAGGAGATCATTATACATGGCAACATCAATATAATACAACGATCAATTCTGATGAATGTGACTCTTTCTTACAATGAGATGATCGATGCCAGCTCCAATGATCTTGTGAAGAAGAGAGCCATCTACACCCAAAGACAGGACTGTGAAAACTGAATGTGGATCATAACATGGTATTTTCATTCTTTTTGTTGTGGTTTGCTTGCATTTTATTTTCTTTCTCATTTTTTTTCTTTTTTGATCTTCTTTTTCTTGTGTAGCAAGAAAATAGTATAAATATGTATGCCTATATTGGATTTAACATATCTTTTTATCATGTTTATCATATATTAGATTACTTTTCATCTATAGGAAGTGATGGGGGGGGTAAGGAGGAGGAAAACTGGAACAAGGTTTTTCAAGGGTCAATGTTGAAAAATTACTTTTGCATAAGTTTTGAAAACAAAACATTTCAACAAAGAAAAAAAAAACTAGCTGTCTTGTATTGGGATTGGTTTTATGAGAAGGTTATATGTGGAAAGTGGCTTTCTTCTACTTGTTCTCCAGTAAAAATTTATATGTATTCTTGACATCTTTTAAAGGCAAAAAATAAAATAAAAACTCAATTACAAAAAAAGCAACTAAAATTTGAATTGTGATGAGAGTCCTTATGATTTCAGTTTGGAATATATGCTGTCTATCACTGTGAAAGGTCAGATGAATTATACTTTAAGAAATAAATATGCTTAAGGAATCAGAGCTGGAATAGTCAAGTTGTCTGCTCCTATAGATCTAGGGGAGTTTCTGAAGTGTGATAAACTATTTATTTGAAACTATGGATTTTTTTCTTGTTCATGGAAAGCTCAACTCTAATGTCTCAGTTATGAATCCCTGAGGGGGAGGACTAATCTTCAGGTGGATTCCAGATTTTTCATAACAATTCTCTCTCCATCAAAAACAAACCATTAAACTTTTTTACATTCAAATATCAAACTGTTCCAGAGCCTTTTGTCTTATGTGAAACACAATCAGGACTGTTTATTTATAAAGGATTCAATATTCAAGAACATCCAAAGCCACTTTGGTGGTTTTTCTTTCTGTAAATAATTTTAGCTAAGGAAAAAAAACAAACCAGTGCAGTTGGGTAGAAAAGTAAGGTATTTTAGGATTTGTTTATTATATGCTAATATCCTGGGGTGAAATGTATTTTCAGGCAAGGAACAAAGAAACAATAGATTCATGAAAATGTAATTTCAGAACAGCTTTTAGGATTCAAAGTTTTACATACTTTTTTTTCATATGTTGGCAATAGCTCAGAAGAATTTGTTCTTTGTTTTTTAATTTTGGAAAGTGTAGCAGAATATCTTCAAAATTCTCTGGTCCTATTATCTCCTGCCACAAACAATAGTAAATAGCATTGAGAAGATTTTATGAAGACCGCCATGTTAGGCGCCATGGGTAGATAATAGAGGAGTAATAAATATGATCTTTCATCAACAGTGTCAAAACAAAAATGAAGCCTAGAGATAACTTAATAAAAATCTCATTTCACAAATGATTAAAGAGAACTGGGTGGAAATTGTGTAACTATGATCTGTTATTATTATGATCATTTTGTGGAAACTGAGGTCAGAGAGGGGAAATGACCTACCCAGAATTTAAGGAACATGCTTTCTACACACTTATAAGATGGAATTATGCACTCATTGGAAGCTTCTCCAATGGCATCTTAACCAGTTCTTTTCTCCTAGGATGACAAAGCTGGAAGAGCTTTTAGAGATCATATAGCTGAAGTTTCTCATTTGATAGAAATAGAGCTATTAGATCACTTGCCTGAGGACATGAAAGACTAAACTGGACACTAGATTCATCTTCTATCAAATACTGCCTCCTTAGATAATCTACAATGGAGTTTCTTCTGAAAGAGACAAAAGCATTAAAGCAGCATGTGGCTCATTGTTTGTTAGTGATTTGTTCATCTTCCATTGGATCAGACTTTGAGGCTTCTGCCATAGGCGGACCCTCAGGAAAAGGAAGAAGAAAGTTCTGAGGAGAAAACTTATATAATCACCAGATAGGGAACTGAACTTATGGGTATCATTGGATGATTTTCCCTTGTGCTCCTCACCCAGAGTCTACCCTGCTTGTACGTACACACACACACACACACACACACACACACACACACACACACACCCTCTTTCCTGAGTACTTGTTCAAATCAAGATGCTATGGGGAGGTTCAGAGAACTTATACAGAAGGAACAGAATCTAAGCTAGCTTCTAAGAACCTTTTTACCTGGGTGAGTTCCCTTGCTGGGAGACCCTTTCCCACTCACCCTGGCATTGCCACCAGTCTGTCTCCTGTCATTACAAAATAATGATGGCTGGTTTTCATGATCAATACTGGCTTATCAATTCTGAATCCCTTCCCTAAATGCATCAAAGTTCATCTCTGTGATTGTGGAATTGCTCAGTGAATAAAAATCCACTATAATTCATTTATTCCATTTTTTCTCTTCCTTTCTTCTATATCATGCCCTTTCTATATTGAAGTAATTAATTAATCAAAAGTATATATGAAATGCCTGCTGCATACTAGGTACTATGCTACACATTGGAGATAAAGAAACAAAAATGAAACTATCATTGCCCTCAGGTTATGAGATCTGACTCTCATAATGATGGGTCAGTGAGAGACAACCAAGCAGATTTAATGATGGAAACATAGGTGAGTCAGTGGAAGATTTTGACTCCCATCTTCTCATTTTGCAGATGAGGAAAATGGGACCCAGAGAGCTTATGTGATTTGTCCAAGGTCATAAAGGTTGCAAGTGGGATAGATGGATGAACAAATGAAAATATATTTATTGTTTCCTATGAGCTAGGCAATGTACTGAGCATTGGAGACCCACACACCAAAACCAAAGCAATTTCTGCCTGCATTCTATAACTCAACCTGAGTGTTCTGATTGGATTCCCTAAAATCAGTATTCTAGACAATCCATACAGCCCTTTTATCAAATTGGAACTTTTATTAGGTGGTTGTTTCCACAGCACAAACTACAGAATGCCTAATGAATCAGGAGCACTATCCAAATCTTATTTGTTAGTTATCTAGTCCAAATACTCTTCAGAATAGATTTCAAAAATTGTTAGTAGATAATGATTTTCATTTTGCTTTGAGTGTTTCCACTCTCCTCATCCTTTCCTTAATTGTTCATTCAGTCATTCATTCACACCATGTGGTCAGCTAAAAGAGCTGGTTTAAATGATAAATTGTCTCAGTGGAGTGGGTGCTCCAGCCTGCCAGGCGAAGGGAGGCCAGTAGGTAGGCAGTTTCTTTTTTGTTATTTTATTCCACTCTCCCATAATTTCTGCTGTTTCTGGGTGAAAAGAATTATGTTGAAACATCATAGTATAGGAGATAGGATAATGCCTCTGGAGGCCTGAGTTCATTTCCTGTATCTGAAACTATTTTTGTTTCCACTCCCCTGCCTCCACCCACCAAAATCGTCATTTCCTATACAACACATCAGGACTTACACAAAGAGTGGGTGGGGGCCATTCTCTCTCCAAGCTTATCTATTAATAGAGTATGGTCCAATTACTATTTAGCCTCATGTGCTTGGGACCTCAGTGCATCAACTCAAGCCTCAGCGCATTACATTTTGTGACCTTGGATGTCACTCCATGTCCTTAAGTCTTATTTCCTCATGTGAAAAAGGAGGGCATCAGCCTAGATGACTTTTGAGATATCCTCCTGATATACATTACTATGATTACTGAATTAATGCTTAGGAAACAGGTCCAACTTCCTTATACTGGGGGAGTACAGGCGGCAGTACACTGAACAGAACTAGTCCACTCAATAAAAGTAGATAATATTTATTTTTCTCTTTACAACCATGATATTGGAGGGAGGTATGGGAGGAAGAGTACTATAAGACCTGATATCCCTGTTTTATAGATGAGGGCAACCCATGTTCTCTGATTTCAAACCTAGTATTCTTCCCACCGTGCTATACTTCCTTCCCCAAAAGGAATGCTCACTATAATCCTGCCTGTACCGTGGTAAAAATTATTATCAGAGAAACTGCTGGAAAAAAATCAGTAGTGAAGGGCTATAAATCTGCTTGTGCTAACTCTGCCTTTGTATTAGTTCTCTCCTTGTAAGGCTGTTACATTTCTGTCTTTGGAGACTAAAGATACCATAAGCTCAAGAATGCTGTACTTATATTACTATTTAATTACATTTGTTTCATACTTGGGGAGAGGGGAAAGACTGATTCCTGCTTTATACTCTTTCTGCCTATTATAATTTTTCAATATATTGAAATAAAGCTTCACTTTTCCCTCACGATAAAGGACATTACTTTCTCTCACCCTAATCATGATTTTCCAAAATTCAATCTCAGCCTGGATAAAACTTTCCAAATCACTCATGGAGTTTGTCTGTTTTTAAATTTACCACAGAAATATAAAATTTGAGTTTGAATTAGAACCAGCCTTTGTATAGAGGAGGTATTCTTCATTATCAATAGCTGTTCCTCCAGTTATGCCATTTAAAATTCTGATTATAAAATAGGTCATGTGAGGGTCAAGTCAACACTCAATTTTTAATGCCAATATAGTTTGCAATCCAATAAATTTAACAGAACCTGAAAAATAATTCAAATTAATAAAATCAAAATGCAAATAGAAAAACATAGTTTAGACAGCTACATTCAGGCATCCCTTGATCCCCTCTGTGTTTATGCAAGGGATTCCTTGCATAGACAAACACATATAATGCTTTATAAATTTGGTTCTTTCTTTATTGCAATAAATTTGGAAGCAAGAAATCATATCTGTAGCTGGCCAGATTAGGAATGTGAGTCTGTAGAAACCTCACAATATACAATTTATAAACTTCAAGTGCTAACTTCAAAAGATCTGACTCTGATTCTAATCAGATTGGCTTGGAAATTCTTTCTAACTGAAATTCTGTCCTCTACTTCTATCTTACCAGAGGCTTAAAAAGTTCTCTTGTACTTTTAATCTTGTAAAAATAGATAATATCTTCCATACAAAATTAATACCCACATGTTTAAGCAAATATGTACTGACCAAACATTTCACCCATTTTCACACTCACACAATATCCATATTCATCTGCATATACAAAGATAGAGGTTTAACTCTTAGCACACACACGTATTTATTTGCTTATTTTCTTTGGATTTATCTTGGTTAGCTCAGCTCTCCACTTCTCCCCCTACCTCTTCAGAAAATAAAGGGAAAGTTGTACTTTTGACTGGCTTTCCTGTCTCTTTCCCATCTCAAAGGTTACTTATTCTGTCCTTTGCCTTCTTCCTGGTGACTAAATTGTAAAAGATCAAACCTTCAGCCTTTTTGTTCTAGATTTGAATATTTATTATTAGTTTATTGAAAGGTGTTGTTGTTAATGGGCTTTCTTCTGTGGCTAAAAGTTCTTTAATTTACTCTAGCTGAGAAAATTTGAGTATTTTGATTCTGCTGATTTGACTTGTGCCATCTATATTTCCCCACCTCATCTTCTAAGGATGTATACAGCCAAAGGACATATACAAAAGGACAAGTATAGTATTATACAACTTCAGGAGAGAGATGCAAAAGATGATTGACAAAACACAGTCATGGGTCTGGGTTCTTCCAAAATGAGACACAAATAATATAGTCCTCTCCTTCTGAAAGTTCTACATTTTACATACCTCACTTTGATAACAGATGCTTTCATTAGATCCAGGATATCCAGAAACTGAGCCAATGTTTCATGTTCAGTTGTCAGACTTTTACACTACAGGTTTTATTGAGAACATACAAACAATTATTAGATATACTCAGGTACCACAAGACATATACATAATACCTCTGCTAATTATTAGGTATCTATTTTTGTCTGACTCGGGGAAAGTCATCTACTCAAATAACTACTTCCATGTGGTGGTTCTCTCAGACACAATTCCATTTCGGAATGACCTGCATCTTTTGGGGAGAAATTGATTTTATATTTAGGTAGCAAAGAGAGCTAAAACTTCTTTAAAGAGTACCAATGTTAGGGGGCTAAACTCTAGTTATCTGTGAATATATCATTCATGTATAAATAAAATAAAGCCAAATATGAGGGTTAGTAGAATTCCTTTGGAATGAAAAGTTGCACTCAAGAATACTATCTGTTACTCTAACTGGCTCACCTACATATTCCCCTCTACTCCTTATGGGAAGAAATTATTAAAATTAGTTGATGATGTATATACATGTAAGAAATGTTACTAGCTCCAAATAGGGACATCTCTATTTGAGTATTCTTTAAGCAGAACTAAATCTAAACTATAATTATTTACTAATTTGAATACAAACTCATTGAAGATAAGATCTGTGTCTCAGTGCCTGGAGTTGGAAATGACTTATAATATAGTTGCAACATAGAAAGTGGGAAGAAGGAGTGTGAAAGCATGTATTGGGAGTAGGAAATTGGGGAGAGGTCTAAATTCCCCCAAGATTTCTCACTCACTCTGTGAACTGGCTGATCTAAATAATAACACTACTTCAATTCCTTCTGTATGCACTTTGATCATAGAGCACTATGTTAATATAGCTTGCCGTTATTAACACCTTTGTCATTATTAGCAAATTATGACTTGATTTCTTAATGAGATTTCCTTTACATTCACTTTAGGTTTTTGCATGCCAGGCTGGGCAGTACAAAGCCTGAGGAATGAAACTTCCTTTTTTGGGGATTTTTTTATTGTAGTTTTGAGCTGCTTGTGGAAGTTGTGTTGTAACTCTCTAAATGAAATTAGATTCTGTTTGGTCTGCTCTGCTGACACATTCCTGGGCTTTCAAAGACTCCCTGTGGAGCAGAAGTCGTTCATCCATAGAAGCCAATCATGGTTTTTAGCTCTTTGGAGCTCACGGCTCTTCCCTCCATGCCTCTGATAGAGGAAATAAAGGACCCTCCTTAAAGCTGATTTGGCTGATTTCCTAAGTTTTTTTTTTTGAGGAGTTGGGATTTATTTCAGCATCAGAAGGAAAACTTTAAAGATCTTTTGTTGTAGTTCCAGATCCAAGAATATTTTCTTGTGTTGAATGGCTAATATTTTAACATACTGGCACAGGACTTGATAATGCAGATGGTGATGTTCTGCTGTGCCAATCCTTTAATTTCTGATTTATAAGAGACAAACAAGATGAATCTAGGAAGCCATCTCTATACTGAGAGTTAAGATACTAGCCTGGGACTCAGGAGACCTGGGTTTTAGTGCTGGCTTTGTGGCTGACTGTGTGAATTTAGTCAAATGATTCCCTCTCTCTGGGTTTTGTTTTTTCCATAAATCCATAAAATGATTATATTGAATTTGATTAGGGATTCTTAACCTTTATTGTGTCATGAACCGCTCCAGCAGTTGGATGGAACCTAAGAAACCCTTCTCAAAATCATGTTTTAGATACATAAAATGAAACACATAAAGTTATAAAAGGAACCAAAGGTAAAGGAAAATAAAGATATACCTTTTCCTTCCAAGAAAATCCATAGATTTATTGAGATAAATCCATAGATTTCTTGGAGTCTATAGACCCCAGGTTAGGAACCACCAAATTAGATAATCTTTAAGCTCCCTTCCATCTCTAAGATTTCCTGTTATATACTAAAGAAAAATAAAATAATACATCTAGATTGTATGACTTCCTTATCTTTTTCTGGTTCAACATCTCTATCCTTGTTTTTTGTTTTCCTAGTGGATGCTCAAAGCCCATCACTTTCCAAATTAGAAAATAAGTCAACACTTCTTTGTTCAGGCTTATATTTTCACTACAGGCATTGTTCATTTAACTCTGGCCCTTCAGCAACACTAACCTTCTTCTGGACATTGAATCTTTTCCTGACAGGAGTTGGGGTTCTTATCTCCTGATAATCTACTTTGGTTTTATCTTGAAACTGTCCTTGCTACTTGTTTCATTATTGCCTGATCTCATAATTTGCAACTCTGATCTAAACCTCCTCTTTCACCCTTATATTGATTTCTTTCTTTGTTATTCAGTCCAGAATCTAATTCCACTTCTGGGGCCTTAGCTCTGGGAGGAGAGGATAGTGAAGGGATGGAGAATTCTTCTAGATCAGTAATCCTTAACTTGAAGTCTAAGGACATAGTTAATTTTTTTTTTGATAATTGTATTTCTTTAAGTACAATTTACTTTGCAATCTTATATATTTTATTTGATGCAATTAAAAACAATGTTGTGAAAGGAAGTTCATAGCCTTCACCAGAATGTCAAAGAGTCCATGATATAAAAAAGGTTATGAAAGTCTGTTTTAGATATTCCACTTATGGATTCTGAGTGGCTATTTCCTCTCCATATTTGCCCTTTTGCATTCCTTTTACTTTTGATTGAAATTCTTGGGCATCCTCCTCCGGGGATCTTAGAGAGACTAATATGCTCTTATTATTAGTTCAAGGTCCAGAGCCATTCCAGCATTGTCATCAACAAGACCAGCATCATCATAAGTAACAGCAACAAAAGCACCACTATCCTTTGCATGGACATAACCCTTTATTTTTCTATAACTCTTAGAAACAATGCAGTACAGTAGAAGTAAGGTTGGAGTTAGAGTCAAAAGACTTGAGTTCAAATCCTGTCTCATGCACTAATTCATTGTCTAACCCTAGGGAATGTAACTTAACCTATCCCAGGCTCAGTTTTCTCATCTTAAAAAGGATAAACTAAATATGTAGAGTAGTCACTGCACAAGATTTTGATGAAGAATGCACTTTGCAAACCTTATAGCCCTCTATAAATAGGATTTGTTTTTGCACATGGTGCTTCATTTGATTCTCACAAAAACTATGTGAAGTGGACTGGGCCTGGATTAATAGCCCCAATTTTGAGATGAGAAAATTAGATTGAAAGAAATTGAGTGGCTTAGCTAGTGTAGAACGCAAAGGCTCTAGGTTTGGAGAACATCATGGTAATAGAAGCTATAATGAAGCCTCAAAGAGAATTTTATTAGATGTTAGAAAAGATAAGCTTCTCCCAGCAGGGGAAGACCCCAATAAAATTTGTGTGGAACAGGTTACCTCTTAAGGGTACACTTAAGAATCATGGATTTTATATGGATTGGAGCTTCACTGAACAAGATCAGAGCAATAACTTTTATATGAAATTGAGTTCTCTGTCTGGGAAACAGCTCAACAATTTTATTTTCCACAACATGTCACCCAGTGATTTTGGCATTTCAGTGTTACACAAAACAATAGAACAAATAAAAGGATCTTATCGTGTATGTGTTGGCAGAGGAGTTCAGGCAAAGACCCAAATGAAACCTCTTATTCATTTTGTCTTAATGCAAATGAACTTTCTTGTGCAGAATTCATTGTAGGCTATAACTAATAAGCAATAGAGTAAAGACTAGAATACAGATATTCTGAATGCAAGATTAGAGTTCTTTATGGAAGAAAGGAGTTCTGAACCTGAGGTCCTTTTACCTCCAATAGATCCATGGATAGATAGAAACTTAGATGGGAAATAAAATCACATAAATTATTTCCACTCTTCTCTGATTGAAATTTATAAATTCCTTTAATTCTTAAAAAAAAATTGGTCTAAGAGAGGCATCCTGGATGAAAAAAAGATGGCAGAATAATCTCTTTTCCCAAAATTCCAGATTTGAGAGAAACCTAAGTGGCCATCTAGCACAAGCTTTTATATGTCATAGTTAATAACTGATCATTTATCTTTTGCTTGAAAATCTTTAATGAAGGGCATATGTCCTGCCATGAGGTAGCCCATTTTGTTTTTGGTTATCACTGTTACTAGAATGTTTTTATTAACATCAAACCAAAATCTACATTTTTTGGCAACTTTCATATATTGCTTCTAGTTTTCTTCTCTTGGTCAGAGGAGAGTGAGTCTAATTGCTCTTCCATGAGACAATCTGTCAGACATTTGAAGGTGGATCTCATGTCTTTACTCAATCTTCTCTTTTCCTGACTAAATAGATCCAGTTGCTATAATGGATCTTCAGATAGCATGAACTTGAGGCTTTTCACTATCCTGATTTTCTTCCTCTGGACATACTCCATCTTATTGATTTCCTTCCTAATAGCACTTTCTAATAATTCAGTTCATGGTGCCTATTATTGAGCACAGTACTCTGGATATAGTTGGATCAAGATAAAGAGAAAAATCCCTAATTCTCCTCTTCAATGACTTTCTTAGATACTACATAATATTGCTGATTTGTGTTGATCTTTCAGTAAACTATAAACTGCTCTCTAGCCATTGTATAAGATTTTACATTTATACCTTTTGAATTCTGTTTTATTTACATATCAAATTTTTGAGTGGGCATTCAAAGATCATGAAAAAATAGGTGAGGAATTGAGGTTGTGGTAAATAATTAGGTGATTGTGTCCTCTCAAGTGACTATCTTTTAGTGAGTATCCCAATGTACTTCACTCTGGACAAATGGACTTAAACACTGTCTCTATTCTTTGTCTTCTGGACTAATTCTATAAAAAAAATCAGTTTAATTCAACTTCTGGATCCTCTTTCCCCACTGTTCTCTCTCTTTCCAATAAAAATTACAAATCATTTCAATAATCTTATCTTAAGTAAGCTTTTAATGACTCACTGGAGTTTCTAGGATAATTTAGGATATATGTATAGTAGCTTTTTCCATTTCTTTCTAGTATTTCTTCTCACAACCTTCTCATCCACCTTTCCATTTCTCTCAATTTCTCTTTTGTCTCTGCCTTTCTCTCTCTTTCCCTCTGCTCTCCCATTCTCCTTCTTATTCCCTCCCGCTATCCCTTTCCCCTAACCTATGTAGTCACATTGTGTTACTATGGACAAGTCCCTTTCTTCTGCCCTCCTCTTTCCTCTTCCTTTCTCTCCTCATTCAAGTCTGTCTTTTTAGGAGTTTCTTTGTGCTGCCTTTTTCATTTTGCATTTGTGTCTCCCTGTCACACGTGCACCTATTGCTTTCTCCCTGATTTCTTTTCTAAATCAGTACTTGAATGCATACAGAAGCCTCAAATACACATAGTAAATGCCTTTCCCTCCTCTTAAAAGGAAAGAAGAGCAAATGGAAATAGTACATTAAAAATGACAAGGAAAAAATGGAGACATCCTTCCTTGAGAAGGCTGCAAAATGCCTGCTGCTGCTTACACGATGCTCTCTGTGTGTGTCTTTAATAAAGTCATACAGTATTCTGTCTCTGGGAGAAAGCCTCTCCATGAGTTTCACTTGTTGCTATGGTAGCTTTACTGCTTTAATAAACTACATAACTACATTTGGGTTACAGGCTGGCAAAGGGTGGAAATGGTGAACAAATCTATTTCCTTGTCTTTTACCAGCATTCTTTCCATCATAATAGTGGACATTCCCTTTAGGATAGCTCTTTTTGTTTTTCCCAAACCAAATTTTGTTAATCATTCTTATCATTACCTCTTCTTTTCATCTTTAATCAATCATTTAATAGATATTTATCAAGTATTTTCTATGAACAAACTCCTGTGCTGTGTCCCATGAGAGAGAAAGAGACCCCTACCATTAAGGAAATTTTAATCCAGTTTTTTTTTTGAGGAGGCAAGAACACACTTAAAATACATAACACAAGATTTTACAAGGCAAATATCAATTGAATTGTTCAGATAATAAGTAACACTGAGTTCAAAGGAGGGAGAAATTATCACTCTTTGGAAGCATTTGGGGAAGAGTTCTTTAAGAAGGTAGGGATTGAATTGAATAATTTTATTATGTCTTCTGACATCTTTTATTGTTGCCTTGTGCTATTCATTTTTTTCCCCAGTGGTAGGTAAAAGTGAAGATAAGACAGTTTCTAAGGGAAATATTGCAGTAATCCTAAGGAACCCTGACCTTAGAGTGCTATTGTTCTAAAAATCTGTCTGTCAATGGTTCTAAAGTCTTCTGGCCTTAGGATAGTCCTAAAACATTGCTGATTGTCACATAATCTGCTGGTCAGTGATAACCAAGATCCTGAGACAATAGTGAATAGACCCACTCTTCAGTTCTACCTCTGGCACATAAAATTATCCTATCAATAACATGAAGAACCAGATCTCTTTGTCTTTTCCTATAAATTTGTCTTCTTTCTTCTCATTCTTTGTTAAATCCTTTAGGAATTTAGTCCACTTCAACTGATGTTACAAATACAATAAACTTTGCCCCTTGACTTGAAGATGGTTTCAAGCCTGCAAATTCTTTTGAGACACCTCACATCACTGGTCTACAATCTCAACCTTTTGGGGTCTCCTTTTGAACCTCAACAAAAGCACACTAGATTGAAAATCAGAAGATCTGATATTTCTAGAACCAGCTACCTATACAACTTGATGAAAATTTTTCCATTTGGGTTTTAGATTTCCCATGTATAAAATGACAGCATTGGGTTACATGATCAAATTTCATGATACTATTTGTCTTGTTTGTGTCCTTTCTCTAGTATATTATAAGCTCCATGAGGACAAACTATATTACACAATATACATCATTATATCTTCTACAGTGTGTTGGTAGGTTTAGCATGAGGCCTTCCATGAACCTTTTCTGTTGATAGATTGGTACAGAAAATGAAGGAGGACATTCTGGGGAGGGGGAATGGCTTTTGCAGAGATTCAGAAGCAAAAATGTATATGAAGTTTGTTCTGGGAGTCCATGAGATGATAGATAGAAAGAAGAGTCAGTGACACCAGATAAGGATATGGTATTACAGCCACTGATAAATTTTTATAGAAACAGCAACTTGGAATACATTTCACTTGAGATAAGTAAATAATGAAAAAGTCATTTAAGTCTCTATGTATTAGGATCCCTTAACCCTGGCTTGTTGTTATTAGAGAAGAAATTTGTGGATAGTGCTCTCAAGAATATAGTGTATAGACCCAGGACTTCTGTTGTCATCACTTCTCTTTGGCCCCAACTTCTGTCCAAGCCAATAACCAATAGTGGCGGAAACAAATGTACCAGTACCTTGGGATGTAAACACCACTCCTCTGATACCATTACTAATAAAAGTAATCCTTGATATTTGTAGAACACTCTACAAATTGCAAAGTGCTTCACATGCGTTGGTACATTAGATAGAGTACCTAGTCTGGATTCATGAACATCCAAGTTCAAATACTGCCTCAAAAACTTACTGTCTGTATGATTTTGTTTACTTTTTTTCTGTATCTCAGTTTGTGTATATAAAAGGGGTAACAGAATATCTGTCTTTCTGGGTTGTTGTGAAGATCAAAGGAGATGACATATATAAAAAACTTTGCCAACCTCAAAGTGTTCTCTGAATGCTGTTATTCTTACAATAATCCTGTGAGGTAGATACTATATAGGTCTTATTGCTTCCATTTTATAGATGAGGAAACTTTGCTCAGAGAGCTTAAGTGATCTGCCCATGGTGATACAGTGTGTGTCAGAGATAGAGTTTAAACCTAGGTCTCTGAGATTTCAAATCTAGCGTTTTTAAAATTCAATATCCCAAGCTCCCCCTGGCAAAGGCAATGAGGAGATCACTTTTACCACCATGTGAGTTAGGCATGCTGAGTGCCCCCTTCCTGAATTCACATTTCCCAGTTATGGCTATAATTCCCATTGACTTTGGCCTATATTTTCCCTATACACACTCTCTACTTATTATTGCTAATTGCCTGATTTGATCAGTAATATGGGGCTCAGTTCTTGCTGTCTGAGTCTCCCAAATACCATAGCTAAATACAGGCTTAAGGGGAAGTGCTAATGTGATCAACCTTTCCTCTGTCTCCCAGCTGTTTTCCACAGCACCCACAGAGCAGTTGCCAGTGCAAATGAAATACCTATGTGCAATGGGTGATCAAATTTTCTGGCCTTAAAATGTGTGAATTTATGTAATGTAAAATTAAAGCATTCTTCATGGTTGCAGGATCCTGCTTGGTCTGCTCAAAGTAACTATCTGACTCGCTTAAGCCATAAACCTTACCTAGGTAGTCTAGGTGCTGGTTACTTAATAGATTTAATATTCATTAAAATGTTTGCCTCTCCTCTTTATTCTTTTGGAAACTGAGGAGTGACTTGTAGACCCAGTGACTAAGTATTATCCATCCACACCAATGAAGTACCCACCTTCCTTCTTCTTTAAACATTTAATTTCATCCAAAGAAACAAACATCAGTAGATGCAAAAATATATGAAAATGAAATAGTCTCTCAAGAAGGTTGATTTCTATAGGAAGGACAGAGAATGAATATAGGTAACTGTAGTACAATGTAGGAAACAGGGAGGAGGTGCTAGGAGCAAAGGAGGAATAACATTGACAGCTCTAGAAAAAATTGAGGTGGCAGAGAACTTTAACAAAAAGAGTTGTCAAGGAAAGCCTGATAGAGATTGGGGCAAATAATTGAGATTTAATGGATTAAAGGCAACAAAGGGGAAAAAATACTTCTGGTCTCATTGTGAGGAAGGTAGGCTATTATTGATCTAACAAGAGTGGGGCAGATCATTGGATTTATAACAGTAGAATATAAGTTTCTTAAGGCCAGGGATTTTTTTTTGTCTTTGTGTGCCTGGCTCTTCCTTGCACATAGCAGGCATTTAATAAATATGGT
Organism: Antechinus flavipes; assembly: GCF_016432865.1. Taxonomy (NCBI): domain Eukaryota; kingdom Metazoa; phylum Chordata; class Mammalia; order Dasyuromorphia; family Dasyuridae; genus Antechinus; species Antechinus flavipes. The sequence continues at coordinate 590,465,700 of NC_067399.1, read as the reverse complement.
AGTGGTTAAATTGTTGATTAAATCAATGATACTTTCTCACACATCAATAATGGATCTTAGCTAGAGTGAGACTGTGTAATATTCTCTTTAAATGTAATGTTCTCTGTTGAGGTTTTCTTGGGGTCTCTGGGAGCAGCCTTCATTTCAGTTCAGTAATCACCACACGAGTAGCCAGGAGTTAAAGTCCTAATCCTTTATTGTCTCCTTCAAAGTCTTGTCTCCATTTGGGGCTCCACTAGTTTTTCTGGAAGCCTTCCAGATCTTGGTTTCAGTGGAGAAGTGAAAGAGAAGAGCCTGCCATTTCTCTGTCTTCCCTAGTTCTGATTCTGAGTTTGTCCAAGCTTATATGCTCTCTTATCAAAGGTGTGAATCTTGTAGAACTATAGTAAGTACTACTAAGTATATGTACTGAACTAGAGAACTGTTAAGCACCATGCTAAATTAGATAACTATTATCTCTATCAATTCCACTGACTTAAGTATTACCTTGTAAAAATCCTTTGTTTCAAGTTCAGAGTTCTGGCCCATAACAAGACTGCATTGGGCAAAGTGATCAAGAGAATGATTTTGTAAGATTCAACAATAAATTCTAAATTAATGAGTGGTATGGAATAGTGGTAGAGAGCTAGTTGGAAAGTCAAGAAGGCTTGGGTTGAAGATCCTTTTGATACATACTGGCTGGTTGGCCTTGGATACATCATTGACTTTTTCATTACTCTAGGCAATTCTTGCTTAATATAAATTGTAGAGGAAGTGCTTAATCTGCTTTGATGGAGGAAAAGGAGTTCCCAACTCAAAATGAGAATTACTAAGAACTTGTCAACCCTGTCCAACTCTAACTCAAGCTAATAGTATGATGGGGTGTGTGTGGGAAAAACATGATCCTTTGACACCATCTCCCAAGACAATGTATCTTTGAAATGCTTTTAGGTATGTTACACAGATCCTTCAAGTCTGGGACCATTTGGTGCTTGGCTTGTAAAGATAAAGGTAGAAGAGGAGAAGTTAGTTACTTTTAGTGTAATTTTGGCTCTTTATGTCCTCATTCAAGAGTCTCTAGGAAAATCACTTAAAGCTTAAAATTGCCTCATGTCGAGGCTCTTTCCAAAATGTACTAAATATTTGATGCAGAGCAGACATAGGTCAACTATTTATTTTCTCTACACAAAAGAAATGCTTAAAACACAAAAGCCTCATAAGCATGCATTGACAAAGATTTAAAACAAGATACAGTCACCTTTAGCTTCTATTATGTCCACTTCAAAGATTGATTCTTCATTAAAACATGCAACATTTAGTGGCACTATTGAATAGGCATTTTATCTCCTCCATCAACACCATTTTGTCCAAATAGTTCCTTCAAGGTCCACATTTTATGTCAAGCCTCTAAAGGTTGAACTTGCCCTTTTTTCTGTGATCATTTTCTCTGAGATGACTTGTAGCAGCTGCAAGGAACACCTCCTTCCGTGCAGATAGTACTTATTGAATAAGCAAGAAGCTTTTCACCTCTAAAATTCATGACATTTCCTCCCAAGTTGAAAATATCCATCTCAAGATTGTTTTTTTGGTTACCATTCTCAGGCAAAGAAACATAGCAGAAGAGGAAGTCAGGGTCTCCAAGATCCTGACTGAGGTTCATCTAGATAAACATATGCTCTAAATGCAGTTTGTGAGCAACCACAATAGGTGCTGGTGTGGGGAGATAAATTCTCCCCTTTCATCTCATTAGGAAGTCCTAGAGAAAAAAAGAGAATTAATGTCATATCTTTTAGAGAGAGGAAGGAGAGAATAGAAATGGAAATTTTCTCACCTTTTAAAACCAACTGAGTTGAGCAATTCTTCTTGGCTTAGTAGTTGATCCCCTCTCTCTGCTACCATCATAGAAACCAAGAAATTACTACCCCAAGTGCTAATTGCATTAATGTTTAGTCAGAACCCATGTCCCACCAGATGTGACCCAAGGATACTCATTTCAGCTCCACACATATGTTAATGGGATATTCTTTAGTGAGAGTAGACAAGAAGGTGAATGGGTAGATGTGGAGAGCCTCAAGATTAAGCCCATGATTTATTGAAGATATAAATGTATGAAAGGGATATCTATTTCTTACATAATAGTTATTTTTAGTACTTTATGGTCCATGAAGTATTTTCTTTAAATACTTAAATCATTGTTTAAATGGTTTTTAACTATTGAGATTAAATGGTTAACCCAATGAGGTTTATAGTACAAGTACTATTACCCTAATTTTACAGATGAAGAAACCCTGAGATCTTAAGTGACTTTTCCATTCATAGTATTCTACATGTTCAATAAATGGTAGAATTGGGACAAAATCCATGTCTTCTGACTTCCTTCCATTAACTTCCTCCCTTTACCCCAGGCACCATAAATCTCACCCTTCAGGGGTGATGAATTACTTCTGAAAATTTTCCAGTTAAAATTGCCTTTCACAAGATATTATTTTAAGGTCGTTTTGTCTCAGTAGAAGTTGGATTCTAAATGATTTAATTTTTTTTTTGTCCTAGTTAGAGTTTTTCCTTCTCTCTCTGTTTCTCATCTTACCCCTGGGCTTCAGTGATTCAGAGATGTTGCCAAACTTCAGGAAAAGCTCTGACTGTAATGAAATAGATTTTCTCATCTTCCCTTTCCTTCCCCCAAGAAAACTTCAAACTTGGAAGCTCAAGGCCGAGCTGAAGGGGTCTGAGTAAATATGCATGGAGATAAAATAACAAAGTGGTTCCAGAACAGACAATCCCAATGATATTACTTCTGTGGTTTCTCTTCCTCCCTGAAGTTCAGTTGATTGCATTTCTTCTCAAGCAAGTAGATGATTACAGTTGAAATGCTCATGCTGTGTGTTTAGTTTTATAATTGGGTTAAAGTAACAAGATCCAACCACCTGAAATTTAGGAGCAAAATCCTTTCCTCAGGATTTTGGTGGCATTGCTGGTAACCAGATTATAGCAGGGCAGACAAAAGGTCAGACACTGCTTCCTATGTACTTAGATTTTGTCTAATTCAGTCAGAAGAGACAATATATACTTCCCAATGAGCTTTTCACTTTGGTCCTCTGAATATTCCTCACTTTATGCTGTGATCCATGTTGGCATTATGGCTAGAAAGATGGAGACAATGCAGAAGAGAAGTGAATTGTGTGCCACGCAAAGAATAATCCTCACGGTACAAGAAAGAACACTGGACTGGGAAGCAGAAAACTGGGTTTGAATTCTAGATTTATTATCTACAATGACTGTAACTTTGGATAAGACGTGATTTCAGTTTTCTTATCTAGTCATACTTGCTTTACCTTCCTCCTTAGTATGTGAAAACACTTTGCAAAGGGCAAGCATTAAAGAATTGGGAGGTATTTATCATTTATTATTATTACTATAGATCCAGTATTCTTTTTTTATATGGTCCCCCTTGTAACTAGTGGAACAAGCAGGGTATGAAACAGATAGAAACTCATTGGCCTATGCAGGAATTAAATTCGTGGTTTTGGTCTCATTATTGTCATGCTCTAACTAAATTATCCAGTTTGTCAAGAAAACAGAATGAAAGGTTTTTGCCTAGAGACTTGAGCTTAGAAGATGGTGAATGGATTCAATTCAACATAAAAGATTTACATAAAGAAACATTGCAGGTCTATTCTGGGTAAGCCACTGTGCTGGGTCATGGGGATACTCATCAGAATTTCACAGTCCTTGCCCTCTATGAGTTTACATTATATTTAGAGGGTAGAATATAATATAAATACACAACACATAATGTAGTAAGGACAAAAGAGTGATTCAGACAAGGAGAAAAACAGACTTTCAACTGGGAGACAGAAGTGGGGAAGAGTAGTTTAGAAAAGACTAGATCCAGAGAAAGATGTAGCTGAATTTGCCTTTGAACTAAAGTATTATGTTCTGAAAAGCAGAGAAGAGAAAGAAAGGCATTCTAAGTATATGGGGCATGATGTATATGAATTCTTCAAAAAAGTATGAAATTTGTCTTACATGTATCTTCAAATACCAGCCAGTATCTTTTAAACCAACTACTTTTTCTCTAATCATCATTTCCTTATAGGTATTGTCTTGTTTCTATATTGGATAGAGTTAAACCGATTAACTACAAGGTCAAAACTGTGAAGGGAAGAAAGTAAAATCAGAACTGGGATGATACATTGGGAAAAGATGGAGAAATTGACACATGAGAAGTCAAAATGATTTTGAAGAGCAGGTTAAGAGTATGAAATAATTCTAGGAGATCAGGAGAGTCTGATCAGAGAGAATTTCAGAGTTTAAGATCATGAAAATGACATAGTTTTTGGTGGCAATCGGTCAGGTGTACTTGAAAATATTGTCTGAAGTTGCATGAAGTAGAGTAGAAATGAAAGTTTTGAAGTTTTGAAGAATTAAACAGGAGGACAGGATGTTTGATTATGTTATTATGTGAAAAAGCTGAGTCTAACTTTTTGAATAGCCTTAAAATTCTCTAATACAAAATTTCATCATTATCATCATCACTTACATTTGCAAAATATATATTTTTAACAGCCCTTTCACAGTTGTTTACTAATCTGATATTTATATCACATACAAAAGTGTACATGCAATAATTTTATGCATATGTATATTACATATATATATACATATATATGAGTATATAAATTACTAAGTGGTAGATAGATCAGGGATTACTGCCCTCATTTAACAGATCAAGAAACTGAAATATAGAGACACGAAATGACATTTTAAAATCACATAGTAGTCATTGACAGACATAAGATTGGGACCTAATTCTTCAGACTCCACACCCATGATTTTTTCCCATAGAATTTTGCTTTTTTTAAAGTCTCTGAATGCCAATATCAGGTTGACAAGCTGCCTCTCCTGTTTTGATACTGTGCTCCCTTTCTTAAAGATGAGGCACTTGTAAAACCCTGAGCTTCTAGTTCCTTTATTCATGTTCATGAAAGCTACAACCCAGAAGATGAAAAATAATTTCATGTACTTTCTGCAATTAAGAGGGTAGTGTTTTGCTCTTCTAATTCTTCTTGTTTTACTCTCTCAGTTCTTATCACTTAGCCTACATCTTTTGACATTGGCCCTCTCTCCTTTGAGAGTGGGTCTCCAAGTGATGCAAACATTTCCACTGAGACTCTTACTTTCTCATAGTCTATAATGCTGTTGTGGGTGGTGAAAACACCTTTGATTCTCTGTGCTGCTCAAGCTTCAGATTTGGGATCTGTTTAAAAGGGCATCAGTCTATCAATTGGAGAATGGCTGAATAAATTATGGTATATGAATGTTATGGAATATTATCTGTAAGAAATGACCAGCAGGATAATTTCAGAAAGGCCTGGAGAGACTTTCATGAACTGATTCTAAGTGAAATAAGCAGAATCAGGAGATCATTATACAGCAATAACAAGATTATATGATGATCAACTCTGATGGATATGGCTCTCTTCAACAATGAGATAAGTCAAATCAGTTCCAATTGCTCAGTAAAGAAAAGAAGCAGTTACACCCAGAGAGAGAACTATGGGAAATGAGTGTGTACCACAATATAGCGTTTCCACTTTCTGTTATTATTTGCTTACTTATTCTTGTTTTCCTTCTCAGATTTTTCCTTCCTTTCTAGATCCAATGTTTCTTGTATAGCAAGATAACTGTATAAATCTATATATACATATATTGGATTTAACACACTATTTAACATAATATATCAATATAACATATACAGAGAAACTGACTACCTGCCATCTAGGGAAGGGGTGGCGGGGAAGGAGGAGGAAAGTTGGAACAGAAGGTTTTGCAAAGGTCAATGTTAAAAAATTACTCATGCATATGTTTTGTAAACAAAAAGCTATAATAATAATTAAAAAAAGGCATCAGTCTGTGTAGGGAGTAGAGGAGACTGAGTTCAATGACCTCTTGTAGTTGCTGGGCAGGAAAACAGAACTTTGTGTCTCATGGGTTTGAAAAGCTTTTATAGCTGCTTTTGAGCAGCTCTACTTTATTTTGGATCCCAAGGCAGCATTCACAGCTAGCTTTAAGTTGTGTATAGACAGTGCCACAGCCAGTCAGAGGGCTTACGCTGGGCCTTCAGCTCAAAAAATGACTTCAGACTAGAAGGCAGAGAAATATAATCATTAACTATGCACTGCCTAGTATTGGGAATTATCTTATAATTTCTGTGTGTTTTAGCCCCTCAAGTTATTTGAGTGATTTTTACCAGACTTAGTTTTAACCATGATATTTCACAAAAATTAGATTTTCCCTCAATATCCTATTGCAGAGAAAAAAGTCTAAAAGAACATTTGCTAAATTAAAAAAAAAGCATATCAAAAATTAGATCTCATTTTGTGGGGATGCCCTATTTATTCCCTTTTTATTTGTTTAAAATAAAAATTCTAGTTAAGGATCTCAAAAACTGGAAGTGGAACAGACTCTTTGGAGGAATGAGAGAAAGTGACTATCTATCAAAGATCACGACAATTGCTAACTTGCCATACCCATTCTAAACCTCACAGCTTGGCTAATTGATATGTAGAATACTCTATTGTTGTTATTGAATCATTCAATTGTGCCTGACTCTCTGTGACTCTACTTGGGATTTTCTTGACAAAGATACAGAAGTGGTTTGCTATAATCTTTGTCATCCCATTTTATAAGTGAGGAACTTACTTACCCAAGGTCATACAAGTAAGTATATGAGGTTGGATGTGAACTCTGGTCCTTTTGATTCCAATGCTGGTACTCTCTCCACTGTGCCTACCTACCCGCTATATACATATACGTATCATATCTCTCTCTGTTTCTGTTGTCTGTATCTCCCTCCCTCCTTTCTTTATAGACAGACATATATCTGTATATATTTACGTATATACTCACAAACACAATACATATGTGTGACACATAAAACATTCCTTATATCCATGAGTGTGTGTTTGTGCACTTTATACTTCTTAAAATCCTTTCATATATTTCTTCTCATCTTATACAATAGGTCTATGACATAGATAGCAGGTAATGGGCTCAGATTTTATAGATGAGAAAACCTGGCTCCTTAAGTATTGTTATTGAGTTGAAATTAGAATATGTGGGTCTCGTTAAGTGAGCCATACTCAGAATGTGTAGTATACCAAAGTAATGTTAGGATAACCCAAATTATACGTGGGAACAAGAGAGAATCCTAAAGAATAATTTATCACTTTGTTATATTTAACAAACACATTTGCTAATGGTTCCATCTCTCTCCACCTTCCAAGGGGACAGGGGTTATAAATTGAATCAAAATCAAACCATTTTATCCAGAGCAGATATAACCTATGACTTTGCTAAAGTTTGATAGGGCTCTGCTGGTTCAGAGATCACACAGTGATAGAGGCACATTGAGCAACCCTCAAATGTTCTCAACAAGACTAAAAAGAGCCCAAACATTCTTTTTTCTTCATAACTTTTTATTTATAAGTTATATGTATGGGTAATTTTACAGCATTGACAATTGTCAAACCTTCTGTTCCAATTTTTCCCCTCCTTCCCCCCACCTCCTCTCCTAGATGGCAGGATGACCAGTAGATGTTAAATATATTAAAGTATAAATTAGATACACAATAAGTATACATGACCAAACCATTATTTTGCTGTACAAAAAGAATCGGACTCTGAAATATTGTGCAATTAGGCTGTGAAGGAAATCAAAAATGCAGGTGGACAAAAATAGAGGGATTGGGAATTCAATGTAATGGTTCTTAGTCATCTCCCAGAGTTCTTTTGATGGGCGTAGCTAGTTCAGTTCATTACTGCTCCATTGGAACTGATTTGGTTCATCTCATTGCTGAAGATGGCCAGGTCCATCAGAATTGATCATCATATAGTACTGTTGTTGAAATATATAAGGATCTCCTGGCCCTGCTCGTTTCACTCAGCATCAGTTCATGAAAGTCTCTCCAGGCCTTTCTGAAATCATCCTGTTGGTCATTTCTTACTGAACAATAATATTCTATAACATTCATATACCAAAATTTATTCAGCCATTTTCCAATTGATGGGCATCCACTCAGTTTTCAGTTTCTAGCCACTACCAAGAGGGCTACCACAAACATTCTTGCACATACAGGCCCCTTTCCCTTCTTTATGATCTCTTTAGGATATAAGCCCAGTAGTAACACTGCTGGATCAAAGGGTATGCATAGTTTGATAACTTTTTGAGCATAGTTCCAAATTGCTCTCCAGAATGGTTGGATCTATTCACAATTCCACCAACAATGTATCAGTGTCCCTGTTTTCCCACATCCTCTCCAACATTCCGCATTATCTTTTCCTGTCATTCTAGCCAGTCTGACAGGTGTGTAGTGGTATCTCAGAGTTGTCTTAATTTGCATTTCTTTGATTAATAATGACTTGGAGCATTTTTTCATATGGCTAGAAATAGTTTCAATTTCTTCATCTGAGAATTGTCTGTTCATATCCTTTGACCATTTATCAATTGGAGAATGGCTTGATTTATTATAAATTAGAGTCAATTCTCTATATATTTTGGAAATGAGGCCTTTAGCAGAACCTTTGACTGTAAAAATATTTTCCCAGTTTATTGCTTCCCTTCTAATCTTGTCTGCATTAGTTTTGTTTGTACAAAAACTTTTCAGTTTGATATAATCAAAATTTTTTATTTTGTGATCAGTAATGATTGCTAGTTCTTCTTTGGTCATAAATTCCTTCCTCTTCTACAAGCCAGACAAACATTCTACGTGTTTCCTGAATGCCCTTTTTAAGTTTCCCTAGGATGAAAATAGTGCCTAGTATTTCTTAACAGGATTATAAACCTCTTACCAAATTAAAATACATTGTTGATTATTTAGGATGATGAGAAGAAATCATATGATTAGCTCTTGCTTTTTAATATGTTCCATGTGCCAAGTAGTATGTGCAAACAATGAAAACCCTGAAGTAGTTGCATTATTGAACTTGCACTACATATGTCCATTAAAACTAATGAACATATTTTATATCAATATATTTTCAAACATTATGTCTTCAAAAATATTTGAATACTTCTGAGGATTCCTTGTTTGTATTAATTGGGACATAACTGTATAATAATAATTTCCTTGTCCTTGAGTAACTTGAAGAGATAAGATGCATAGAAATATCAAAATTAATCATGATACCAGGCAATGCATAATAAAAACCACATAGCTACTGCAATAAATGCTATCAAAGCTGAGAGGAAAGAGCAATCTAGGTGGGTTCAGGTTGAGAGATAGAGAGATATAGTAGAAGAAAATCCAAGGCACTAAGATGGCACAGTAGATTGGGCACTAAATCAGAAATAAGGAAAATGAGTTCAAATTTCAGGGTTAGAAACTTATTAACTATGGGACTCTGTGTGAGTTACTTTACCTCTTGTCTGCCTTGGTTTACTTATCTATCAAATGAGGGGAATAATATTTATTCTAAAACTGACATAACAATTTTTTTTAATTTGCAAAGCATTTTACAAACCTCATCTCATTTGCTCTTCTTCCTCCTCTTTATAATAATAATAATTACTATTATTATGTTCATTTTATATGTGAAGAAATTGAAGCAGCAGAAATTAAGTAATCTGAACAGTCACAGAGCTGGTAAATTTATGAACTTAAATTTAAAATCCAACTTCCCAACTCTTCTCAACTCTTGGTGAAGTAACTTGTTTACTGTGCCCCATAGCTGATCCTTTGAGGATCAGTAGATCCTTTGAGAATGGTAAAATTCTCCTGAGTGGGAAGAAAGCATTCCTTCTAAAGGGAATTCCTGCTGAAGGGAATGTGATGATTCAGTCAAGTCAAGGCAAAAAGCATTTATTAAATGTTTACTATGTGCCAGATACTATGATAAGTGCTGAAAATATAAATAAAAGAAGAAATATAGTTCCTATCTTTAAGGAGCTTATATTCTAATGGGGAAAGACAGCTGTGAAGGGAAGCTGAGAATGTGTGTATGTGTGGATTGAGATAGAGAATCTGGTATGGTACTATAGTGGAAGGAGTGGTGGGCTTAGATTTAGAGGACCTGGGTCAAGGTTCTGGTTCTGCCACTTATTAACTACCTATTGCGATATTGGCCAAATCACTTAACTTCTCTGGGGGTCAGTTTTCTCAACTCTAGAATCAGTTAGTTGAATGATCTTGAAGGTCCTTTTCATCTCCAAATATATATTCCTATATGTGCCTATTCATATTTTGCAGGTTGTTAAGTGAACTAACATGGCTAGAGTGATGAATATTTGCAGGGAAGCAGCCAAAAACCAAACTTGAAAGGTAGATGGGGTCAAAATGTGGAGGATTTCAAATAGCTCTCTGATGCATTTGGACTTGATTCTACAAGCAGTGGGAAGGCATCGAAGATAATGAAATTCAATGAAGGTAAATTTCCTAGGTATAGTGCAGTAGAAAGAATTCTGGAAAGCATCTGGTAAGACCTGTATTTGATGCCTGATTTTGATTAGCTAGCTGAATGACCATGGACAAATCATTGACTTGCTGGAGTTCAGTTTTTTCACGTGCAAGATGGGAACAGTGGTATGTTCCTACCCCACCATGAGACTCTAATAAGCTAACATATGTTAAGTGATTTGTAAAGATGAAAGCACTATCTCAATGATAGCTGTTATTAAAAGGAAACTTGCAAATGTTGCACAGACAGGACTCCAGGCTAGCTCTAGGCAACAACAAGTTAGGGACCAGAGCAAACTGCTCAGCTCTAACTGCTATTTGTCTCAGAGGTCCATCTTTGATTCTGACATCTTTTACCAAATAGCAACTCTCATCAGGACACTTGAGCCATTGTGTGAATTACAGAGATCAAATTAAAGCCATAAATTATTGGTGCAGACGGAAGGGAGAGGACAGGGATCCACTCCTGAAGCTGGGCTGTGGCTCTGTTCTAATCAGGAGATGCTGCAGCTTTGGTAATGAGTTAACTTCCTTGGGATGTTGCAGTGTTTCTGTAACATAGCTCTCTGGTGAGCTCAATTCTCCCTGTTGCGGAATCAGGGAAAAGCAAAGCAAGCATCCACGACTCTTGATGTCTGGTTGCTGGCTGGCATGCTTTGTGCACTGGGGCTCCTCTGATGCGCTTTTCATCTAGTAGTTACAGGTTTGGGGGAAATGGTGGTGACAAATGGCAGGAGCTGCCAGTTTAGATAATCAAGGGACAGTGGGAAAGTACATTTTGGTTCAAGTGACATTGCATTTATGATTCCCATTTCTTTGTGCAGGCTCATTATTGATACTTAGGGATGCAGAAAAATGCAGAGGCATCAGATGATATTTAGCAGTAAGGATTCAAAGACATTAATAAACTTAGAGAAAAAATAAAAGCAGAATTCATGGGGTGAGAAAAAGGATATTATCATTAAGTAATAACTCATGATTCGAATTATAGCTTTTGACATGCATTACCCACAGAGTTAATGAAGTTGGTCTGATTAGGAAGTCTTCAAATAAGAAGGGTATCACTTTTTCTCTTTTCACATTGTCCATTTTCAAATTATTCTTCTCTTTTATTTTTCCCCTTTCCATGAAAAGCAAATCCCTTAACTGTTCTGGCCCTTTGTTTCCTTGTCTGTAAAATGAAAGGGTTGGGCTCTAAATGATCTCCAAGATCTTTTTTGGCTGTAAAATCCCACAATCTTGGGATCTTTTCTCTTATATAATTTCCCCAATTCTCTTTCCTGCTCCCCAGCTCCATTTCTATTTTTTCTTTCTCCCTCTATATTCCCAAACTTTCTATTTTGTTTTTATACTATATTGGTATCACCTTTAAGGCCTTGTCTCTTATCTTTTAAGGATACTTTTAAGCCCTATCTTCTATTACAGAGGCCTACCTTATATAAAGCAGAAATGAGATGGGAGTATCCTTTCTGCCTTTCCAAAACAACTGCATATTTCTTTTCCATGTCATAGCTTCTTATTCCAGCATAATGATTTTGTAACCTATGAATGTTTTTTCAGGTTCTTAGTTTCTATATCAAAGCTTCTTAAACTGTGGGTCATGAACCCATGTGGGGTAGCATTATTGAATGTGGGGGTTGTGAAATTATGATTTATTATCAATAAATATTTGATTTGCATACCCATATTATATACCTATATAGCTGGAATTATGTAATAATTTCTTGGGTAAAAAAGTTTAAGAACTCCTGCTTTAGATAAAAATATTAGATTTTAAGCACTACAGTTGAGGAGATTAGCAGAAGAATGGAAGTGTATATTGATAATAAAGTATACTGAATAGGGCACTGGGATGGGAGCCAGTTCTCATTTTAGCTCCATCACTTGTGTCATTTTATCTTGCGAAAGTGATTTCATTTCTTTGGGCCTCAGTTTCCTCATCTGTAAAATGGAGGGGTCAGACTAGATGACCCCCAAAGTCTCTTCTGATTTTAAGATAAAAAACTTATGCCAGTAATAAGGCCTTCGAGGCTAAGGTTAAACCTTACTTTAATTGTATACTTGTATAAGGAAAATATCTTTTAAGGAAGTCTATTCATTTTTTCTGGAGCCTAAGTCTGCTTCTGAGAAAAGTCTACTGCTGAGTTTCTTCCTTGACAATTCACTTTTCTAGTGCATAGGTCTGCTCAGAATTCTAAAAATATATTAACTGAAATGAAGTCTTCCTCAGAGTTCTGAAGAACCATTTGCTCATTTGAATATGACAGGTTATATAAAACTGGGATGCGTGGAGAAGATATTTATTTAATAGGTTTTCACATAAAGATTTGGAGAATGAGTAGCTGGGAAAATGTTGAAACAAGAAGTGTTTGATGATCATGGGAAAATTATAATTTACCTAATCATAAATAGTAATTCTTACCCCTTCAACTCTTCTGTTCTGTTTGCTACTAGTGGAATGCAATAATGGTTTCTGCTCCTGACAATCTAAGTCACATAGCATCATGCCATAGGAAGAAGCATGGCATGTAAGGAGAAGATTTTAGATTGAAATATTAATTTTTACAGCTAAGAAATAAGAGGTCTGGAAAGCTGATGTGACTTTTCTAGACACCTTGCTAGCTATGACAGAGTGGGAAACTTGAGTTTCCTATTTCTAGCCCCATGTTTGTTTTGATTTTTAAAGAGTGCTATATTCACTTTTGCTTAAACTACACTTTTGAAGAGAAGCAGTAATAACTAGGGGGGAAAAAAACCCTTTATTTTCTCTTTGAAATTTTCTAAATCAGAGCCATTGCTATCCACAATTTGGCTTTGGGCAAACTGAGCTGAGTTGTGGACAAGGGAGCCAGGATATCTCCTCATCAGGGTTGGATATTGTCATAGTGCCACAGGGGTAAAAAAAAAAAAAAAAAAGATTTGGATCCAGAAGGATTGGATTTAAGTCCGGGTTTTACCATTTACTGCTAATGTGACCTTAGGCAATTTGTAACCTCCCTGACCTTAAGTTTCATCAACTGCAGAATGAGTCTTGGACTAGTTAAATCAAAGTTCCTTTATATTTCAAAAGATCTAATCCTATCATCTCATGGCTATGAGAAGTGTATGGATGGTGAGAGTATGGATGGGAGAGGAAATATACCTATCTGAGCATTAATCTCGGTCCTACCCACAGATGTTTGAGATGTAGGACAAAGCCTCTCCCCCTCCTCTTTCAAATTTGCTACTTGCTAATTACAGTTCTAGCTATGGTGACCTCGTTCTTTTTATAAAATAGAACAATATTCCTTTGTATTGTGCTTTAGAGTTTAGAAAGTGCTTTGTCATTCTTTAACTCGTTTGATCCTCAATAACCTTCCAAATTGAGAAACAGAATTATGATTCTAAAAAAGTGTAGACATTCAGACCCCCAGCAACCATGTGGATGCCTCAGTGGACATTCTTGTTTATTTGTTGCTAAGTTTTGTGCCCTCAATCATGTTTTTACCTTCTGTGTTCAGCTGGGCTGCTTATGCACAGGAAATTAAAAGTGGCTGTCATGCTGACATGTACAAATTGGCAATTAGAGCTGAAATAATTTTGCTTTGTACTCTTGTTCTTAGCCTTCCTAGAATGCTGGATATTTCATTTTTATATCTTTTCTTGAGGTAGAGAATGCACGCAGATCTCTAATTGAACCTTTACTACATACCCATGCACTTCCCCAGACCTTAGACTAATTTGATGAAACAGAGTAAGAACTTTGCTGGCAGCTGTCTCTAGGATCCCCAAGTTTCCTCCGTATCCAGCCACCTCTTGTCTCACAGGTGTATTAAACAAAAGCTAAAGTCATCACTGCAGCAAAATCTGGGGTTGTTATGGCTCTAGACAGGCAATACTTCTCTGTACATCTCCAGTGGCTAAACTGATAGCTTGTCTTACATATAAATAGAAATTGCTTGCATAGATCTTTGAAATCTGGTATTAATTAGTGAACTGAAAGGCCAACACCAGGATATGACAATTTTAAAGTGCTGAATAAGAGGTGATTTGTGGAGTCCTTGGAATATCATAACATTTCTGTTATTCCCTCTTTCCATTACTCTTTCCCTCTTCATTCCTCTCTTCCTTCTTTCCTTCTCTCCTCCCTTCCTTCCTCCTCCCTTCCTTCATTCTTTCCTCCCTTCCTTTCTTTCTTCTCTCCTTCCTTCCTTTCTTTCTTCTCTCCTTCCTTCCTTCTTTTTCTCCTTCCTTCCTTCCTTTTCTCCTTCCTTCCTTTTCTTTTCCTTCCTTCCTTCCTTTTCTCCTTCCTTCCTTCCTTGTTTCTTCCCTTCCTCCCTACCTTTATAAACTGATGCTCACTAACCCTGAGCTCACTCAGAACCTCTCACCAACTTTTCAAACTGCTGGCAGTAAAATTGTAGTAGCAATACTAAGGGTGTTACACATGAGCTTGCAAAACAAAACAAAACCAATTCCATACCTTGTTTTCTCTCCTTCTTTCCAGAGTCCCTGGATTCAGAAATTAGCTTCATTATGACAGCCAATCAGCCAAGAAGATTTCTGGGGACTGCAATAATCAGCTAGTACTGCAGCAGGCAATCCAATAGCACCGGTGTGACAACTGCCTGAATTTCCAGTGGTGGACCAGAGAAGTGAGGAATGGAAGGAGTAGGGAAGGATATCAGGACAGGATATTCTGTGTGCATGTGGTAGGGAGAAGCTGTATAGCTCTTTTTCTCCAAGGAAAAGAGAATAGCATCCATCTGGATCCAATTCCCTCCACTCAAAAATCACCTGAATCAGAGATTGGTAAACTGTGACTTGCTCAGATTGGGAAGATCCAGTCCTCAAGGACAGAGTCAGAAAGGGAAAAATAAAGGCAAGTAAGAGGTAGTGGTGATGAGACTGAAATTACCAAAGCTTAGGAAGAAGAAAATTCAAAGACCTTGAACATAATAAAATAAACAAAGAAGGAAAATATTTAAAATGAAGGAAATATGACTTCCAGATGTAGTATATGAATTCAGGTACCTATGAATAAATATTGTAAAACAAAGGAAAATGATCAAATGTGAAATAGAGGACCTCATTGAATATAAGAAAAACATAGAAACACACTCTATTATTGAATGAAATTCAAAAGAAAAGGGAGAATTGTGAGAATAGAAATTTGTATAGCAAAATAATAGGCATATTAAGAAAAAAAACAACCAAAAAAAAAAAAAAAAAGAATCCATGCTGGCAACTCTCACCAAAAAATGAAGAAAAGAAAAAAGTGTATGAATACAAAGATACAGAAATGAAATTAAAAGAAGAGAAACAAACAAAAAAATAAAATTTAAATAAAATATATTTATTTTGCCAAAAAATCCCCCCAAATCAAACCAACCAACCAAACAAACCAAAAAACCCTAACCCAATCAAATCATCCCCTACTGATCTTGAAGCCAGAATATGTAGTGACAACCTAAGGTGTCCCTGAAGAACAGGGCAGACAAAAACCTTAATCACAGTTGCAGAAAATAATAGAACTGCCCAAAACTTTTTGTTTGGCAAGGCAGTTGAGATTTAGTGACTTGCCCAAGGTCACACAGCTAGTGAGTATTAAGCATTTGAAGCTGGATTTGAATTCAGGTTCTCCTGAATCCAGTGCTCCATCCACTATGCCATCTAGCTGCTCCTGCCCAGAACTTCTGAACATAGAAAATGAATTACCAATTGAAAGAATACATAAATTGGTTGAAGAGGAAACAAAAGGCTGCAAGTTTCTAGGTACATAGTGGGCTAAATTTAAATTTAACAAATAAATTTGAAAAGTACTGCAAGTGATCAAGAAAATGATCTTCATATACAAAGGAAAGGATATTTGAATAATCTAAAAGTCTTCTGCATCCACCAGAAAATTTAGGAAGGAATGGGATAATGAGTTCTGAAGAGCAATGGAATTCAGGATGTAGCCCAAGGTGACTTCTCCTGTAAATCTGAGTTTAACCATAAATAAAAAAAGATGAGCATTCGATTATAAAGTTGTTTTTTAAAAAACATTTTAAGAAAGAAAATCATAACTGAAGAGTTTTTTCCTTGAATACCCAAAAGAATAGAAATAGAGAATATATGAATAAATGTAACAGCCAAAGACAAGAGCAGAAGAGTAACAACAGAGAGATTGGCAAGAGACTTCTTTCTAAATGAATACAGTAAGACAAGTTTTATATGGAAGCATAGTATAAAATACAAAAGATACAGGCTTTGTGCAGGTCTGATGTACAGGACCTGGTGACACCTTACTTGCAAAAGAATCTTTACTTTTTTAAGTGTAGGAGTATATTACAATGTGGAAGGATATATGAAAGATAGGGAAAGAAGCAGAATAGAGAGGAATGTGTGATAGGTTAAGGTCAAAACAAGTGCTAGGGAAATGAGGGGAAGGTGATACTTGTGGTTTCCAAAAGAAAACCTTCAGGGGAGTGGATAAAGAGGAAAGGGAAAATAATTAAAAGGGGGAGGAGAGGAAAGTCTTCATTGTTTGTGGAAAGGGGTTCTGATAACTATTTCTATAGGTAAAGAGAGTTGGTTTGTGAAGGGAGATGGGAACTTTCCCTTAATGTGATTTGGTTTTTGAAAAGTCTAGTCATACTGTCTTGGATGGGGGAGTTGGAATTCCTAGGTATAACTGATACCTGAATGAATAGAAATACATGGTTGTAGGAAGAAGATTTTGATGTTAATGAGGAAAAAAGTCAACTAGGAAAGAGTATAAATCAATGCTGGACTGCATAATCAGTGATATGTTGGGGGAAGGCCCTTACCATAAGGCAGTGTACTCTCTGATAAGTGTAACAATTGGCATTATTCTGAGAATAAGACACAATTGGAAAGGGAATTCATAGGGCAGGTTGTAAGGAAGTAGCAGAATCTACCTAGAGGGGAAAGCCTAGAACTGATCCTTTTAAGTTTTAATTTCCTGACGAATACAGAGACTATAGAGGGACCAGATAATTATAGGGGTCATTATGGATGTAGACAGAGAGGATGGATAATAAAGAGAATAGACAAATCATTTTTGGAAAGGGGTATAAAAATGAAAAAAAAAAAACAACAACCCACAACCTATTGAACAGGGTTATTTGAAGGAGAATATAAGAAGAGGAAATTTAGTTGATTGAAAGGAAAAAAAGGAAAAAGGGGGAAAGAATTATATAATCAGATAAAATCAGGAGAGAAAAAGAAACTCCAAAGCAAAACCCCAAAGACTAAGGGTAAAAAAAAGGAAGAAATTAAGAATAAAGAAAAGAGAGCCACCTTAGGGAAAAAAAAGATTAAGATAAAGTAACTGAATGAATTTAGCACACCAGAAGAGAGAAAATCACAGCTTCAGAAAAACCACTAAGATTGGGGTCAGATGGAAAAAAATATAAATCTAAATCTCATACATTTAAATATGAATGGATTTAAAAATCCAATAAAAGAAAAAAAAGAATGACAGTAGATAAAAAGCAAGAGTATTATTCTATTTCTTATAAGAAATATTTTTAAAAAGGCATACACAAAATAAAACTAAGGTGATGGAATAAAATTTACCATGCATCAAATGAATCCAAAAAAGAAGGAATTGCAATTATGTTTTGTGATAAAGCAAAAACAAACATTCAAAAAAAATAAAAAGAGATAAACTAGTTAACGTCATTATGGTGAAATAAACCATAAACAACAATATTTTAACATATAAATTCATAAAGGAAATGTTTTAACTTCAAGAAGCCATAGTTAGGAATACAACAGTGGCAGGAAACTTAAATATCTCTCAACTTTAAATAAATCTGATTGAAAAAATATGGAACTGAACAAATTGCTAGAAAACTAGGCTTAAAAGAAACATTTCTTAAATGGAACTGCAAAAAAAAGTATATATTTCTCAGCATCAAATGGAACTTTTCCAAAAACTGACCATGTATTAGAGAAAAGAGATATTGTTTTAAAAATGTAAAAAAGAAAAAAAATAGCTAGTGCATCCCTTAAAGCTAAAAATGCAATATAATAATTATTGATTCAGGGATAAGAAACAAAAGATATGCACCCAAAAAGATACAGTAAAATCTTAAATAATCCATGGGACAAAGAATAAGGAAATGATAATGATACAACAACATGCAATCTCTAGGATGCAGCTAATGCAATCCTAGAGAAAAATCATAACTTTATAAACATCCATTAACAAAATATGAAATGAATATGCATTTAAAAAATAGAAATCCTACAAATGAACCTAAAATAAGAACAAAGGAATAAGTATTAAGAATTAGAAGAGGAATTAAATTGGAATAATAAAACTGTAGAGATTACAAATAAAACTGAGTTGGTTCTTGTAAAAGAGTAATAAAATTGATAAATGCTTAGCTAATTGGATTTAAAAAAACAGAAAATCAAATCAATACAATAGCAAATGAGGAAGATGAAAGAGTAAAATCAAGAGAAATAAATTAAAACCAGAGATGCAAGGATGGCACAATATGAGAAAAACAATCACCACAATCACATTAACAACCAAAACATCAAAAGTCTCATGTTTATCTTAATAGATGCAGAAAAAGCTTTTGACAAAGCATAAGTATTAGTAGATGCTAACCAATTGTATAAGCACAGAAGGATCTTTGGAATATCATAAAAACCATTTATCTAAAACAATAGTTTGCATCATATGCAATGGGAATACACTGGAAACTTTCTCAATAAATACAGAAGTGAAACAAAGATGCCCACTTTCTCTACTATTATTTGATATAGTTATGGTAATGCTAGTAACAGTGATAAAATAAGAGAAAGAAATTAAAGGGACAAAGATATGTTGAGGAGATAAAAACCATCCCTATTTACTAATGAAATGATTTTTTCTTTTGGAAAATCCTAGACAATCAACAAAGATAGTAATGTAGACAATACCTTCAGAAAATTTTAGGTTACAAAATAAATCCTCAGAAAATAGCATTTCTATATAACAAATCTAAATTTATATTGTATATTACATAATGCATATATATTATATTTATTATGTGATATAGATCATACATTATATATATGTTATGATACGGGAGCTACCTGGCAGTGGCTGCTGGAGATCTAACTCAGACCTATAGAATGGATCTCTTCATGTGAGAGGATGATGATGATGATACAAGGAGACTGAGAAGCAATTACGTTGTCTGACCTCTCTTCTTCCCTCTTCCCTCTAATTTATTTCATTCTCAATTCACAAGGAACATCTGCATTAGTAAAAGCTGCTTTGCAACTCCTTCAAGTGTTATGATTCATAGCTGTGGAGGCTCACTGAGAATTGACCTGCCCCTTCACTTAGGCATGGTTCTTAACATATGTAATATAAATATCTACATAACAAATGTAAAAATAAAATGCAAGAGGCAATAATAGAAAGCAAAACTTCCAGTTCAAATAGCTATAACTTTTATAAAATATCTGGGGATCAGTTTCTCAATGTATACAAGAGATTTATATAGATTCAATTAGTTTCCAAAATAGAAATAAAAAATATAATATAGGATTGTTTAAAAAAATTCATTAAAGAGAAAACAATTTATATAGCTGGAGAAATATTCACTGTTCATGTCAAAGCCATTTGAATATTTTTTTTCTTGTTTTTTTTTTAATTTTTATTTAATAATTACTTTATATTGACACTTGTTTCTGTTCCGATTTTTTTTCCCTCCCTCCCTCCACCCCCTCCCCTAGATGAAAGCCATTTGAATATAATAAAAATAAAATACTTCCAGAATTATATTTTTCATATTATGTCAATCACATCACAATCCAAGAGGATACTTTATAGAACTTGATAAAATAACAAATTTCATTTAAAAAAAAGGAAACATCTAGAATATCATAATAAATTATGAAAAGAGTTAAGGAGAAAGGTGCAAAGAACTTCAGCACCTTAAAATATAAAAAAGAATCACCAAAACCATCGTATATTGGTTTAAAAAATGAGAGACCCATAAAATACACTAGACAATGGAGAATCAGAAATAATAGAATGCAATAATCCGTATTTGATAAACCAGAAAATATAAATTACTCAGAAAAAAATCTTTTTATGTAATACTCATCACTGGGAAATCACTGGGAAAAGTTATCTGGCAGAAAATTAGGTTTAGACCAAAGCCTTATAAAACATATTGTAATATATTCTAAATGAATATATGAATCTGATCAAACAAGAAAAAACAGAACAGAAACAGAGCATATATATCCTATACTAATGTATAGGAGATATACTTTTTTTTTTTTTGGCTGAGGCAATTGGGGTTAAGTGACTTGCCCAGGGTCACACAGGTAGGAAGTGTTAAGTGTCTGAGGTCACATTTGAACTCAGATTTTCCTCACTTCAGGCCTGGTGCTCTTTCTACCACACCATCTAACTGCCCCTAAGAGACATATTCTTCAACAAGAAATAGAAGTCATTACAAAAGGGGAAGTAAATAACTTTGATTACTTGAAACTGAAAAGTTTCTGCAGAGACAAAATTAATTCACCGCAAATAAGAATGGAAGTGCATATTGGAAAATGAAATTTTTATATACTTTTTTTCTTCAGAATTTAATAATCCAAGATATACAAACATATTGGTTTAAAAATGTGTCCATCTGAAACTAATAGCCTTTTCCTAATAAATAAGTGGTCAAATAATATCAGAAAACAGTACTCAAAAAACTGTAAATATTCACAATCATAAGAGAGAATAGTCTAAATCTTTTATAAGAAAAGAAATGCTAATCAAAACAGTCCTAACATTTCAACTCATATTCTGAAAATTGACAAAAATAAGAAAAAATGGCAATAGTCAATGTTCAAGGGGTTGAGGAAAACACACTAATACATAGAAATAAAGACATTTCATTTCTCTTTTAAAGTAGATGTCTAAGAAAAGAATTTTGATTTTTGGACCATGACAAAATATAAAATAACTTTTGGGTCAGATATGAAATGCACTTTATGAGGGCAAATAAAATGCCTCTACCTGAAGTTCTGTGTCTTCATTTCTAGGGTTAGATTATTTTTGAAGATAGAAGAGCCAGTACAATTAACAGTCACTTATCCTGGCTTTAAATTTTATTTTCTCTTGTTCTTTATAAGCAATGCTTCTGTCCCAAGGTTCTATTTAACTTAGGGTCTTCTAATTCCTACTGTATGTTTACTTGACATTCAAATCCTTCTGGATCATATTTGCAATAAACTGACAAGAAATGTTAGGATTTTGAATCTCTGGAATCATTTCCCTCCAGGTCAAATTATTTTCATAATTATGTGTTAATACTCTACAACAAGACTTTTCGTCTTTGCCCTGCACAAAATAAACAAAACTTGGTAATAGTGATGAATTTATCCTGGTATGGTTGGAGACCTCTCTTCTAAGAATAATGTACTATTAAAACAAATTCAATTCTTGTCATGTTTTAGGATTAAAAACCAGAGAAAACTATTTTTCTGGATGGGATTATGGCCAATTTGGAAGTAGTGGTTCTTTAAGAAGAAATGTTGGGAACACAGAAGGGAATTGATCTGTATTAAAATCAGGAATAGAAAAAGAAGGGAGAGAAGAGCGGAGTCTGAGATTTACTCTACACTTGAGGAGAGGAGAAATCATTTTTTGAAAGGATTGGTGAGATTTTATAGCCTGAAGTTTTACAGAGGAAGTTTGCTCCAGGAGTTTGAAAAGTTCAATAATGACACTAATACACTAATGACACAAAAGAGAATTCTGATAAGGAAGAAAGAGGGTATAGGTATGTAAAGAATTCATTCACAAACTCGATTTAAGACTTACATAGATAATGAAAAAAAGGTCAGGTAGTGAAGGGTTAATATGAAAGAGTAGAATCATCCTGTAAGATATGTTAGGAGCACTAAAACTCAGAATAAGCTGAGAATTATGATGAATATTGAGACCAACAAAAAGTTATTTTGCTTAAAACTATGAATAAGAATTATATATAATAGGGATAAGCTAGATGCATTCCAATAAGATCAGGGGTAAAAAGAAGAATATCCATTATCCCCACTATTATTTAATATTATGACAGAAATGTTAGCTTTAACAATAAGAGAATAAAAGAAGAGACCAAAGGAATTAAAGTAGACAATGAGAAAATAAAAATATCACTCTTTTCAGATGGTATGATGGTATACTTACTTGAAGAATCTTGGACTACCAACTAAATATTTGGGAGTCTATCTACTGAGACAAACCCAAGAACTATATGAACTCAATTTTCAAACACTTTTAAGTCAGATCTAAACAATTGGAAAAATATTAATTGCTCATGGATCGTCTGAGCCAATATTAAAAAAATGGCATTTCTACCTAAATAAATCTACTTTTTTAGTGCCATTCCAACCAAACTGCCAAACAATCATTTTATAGAGTGAGAAAAGATCATAACAAAATTCATCTGAAAAAAGGTCAAGAATATTAATAAACTTAACAAACAAAAAAGGGCAAATGGAAGTGGCCTAGCAGTACCAGGCCTAAAAACTGTATTATAATGAGGCAGTCCTCAGAACCACTTGGTACTGGCTAAAAATAGAGTGGTGAAATAGATTAGATACACAAGACACAATAACCAATGACTATAGTTATCTGTTGTTTGATAAACAGAAAGTCTCTAGTTTCTATCTGACAAAAAATTGCTAGGAATACTGGAAAACAGTATGGCAGAAACTAGGCATAGACCAATATCTAGATGGAAAATGCTACCTGCATTCACAGAGAAGAATGGAGACTGAATTGAAGTATACTATTTTCACCTTTTTTTCTTCTGCTTTTTTTCTTCTATTTTTTCTCTTTTCTTATGGTTTTTCTCTAACAACATTACTCATGTGGAAATGTTAAAAAGAAAAAAAAAGAATATACATGTATGACCTAAAAAATTAAAATTAAAAAATGTTATTTCAGGGGCAAAAAGATTAAGAAATAGATACACTGGTTGGGGAAGATGGAAAAATTTTTAGCAGATGAAAAGATAAGGGATAAATGCACAATTCTTTTCCCCCCCTCTCTTTTCTATGCCTAGGAAAATGCTTTTCCGACCGGGAAGATAGAACTAAAATGCTAGGGTACTGATACGAAAAACAGGTGAATAAATCATAAGATTATATTTAGGTAGATCTGAATCTGGTTGGCCTAAAGAGTAGTAATTATAGGGGCAATGTCAGCTTCTTCTGGTTAATGTAGTGTCCCAGGGATTTGTCCTTACTTGTGCCCTAACATTTTTATTAATGACTTGAATGAAGGCATATTTGAAACAAGTGCAGTGTACTGGGTGCCATGTCTACAATGCACTCAAATTACATAGAAAAAAAAAACAATCTTTTTTTTTTTTTTTAAGGTTTTGGAGACCTAGTAAATTAGGTCATCAATCAACTTGATCTTAAGTTCATCAGGCAATTTGATCAAAATTATTTTTCAACCTATTTTTAGTAAAACATGTCTTAATAGAATTATCTAATATTTAAAAAAAAACTTTTTGGGGGGCGAGATGAGGCAACTGGGGTTAAGTGACTTGCCCAAGGTCACACAGCTAGGAAGTGTTAAGTGTCTGAGGTCAAATTTGAACTCAGGTCCTCCTGACTTCAGGGCTGGTGCTCTATCCACTGTGCCACCTAGCTGCCCCTAAAAAACAAACAAACAAACAAACAAACAAAACAAACAAACAAACAAAAAACCTTTTAAAGAAAACTTTTAATAAAAAGGTAATTTTTAAATTTTAACATTTAATTAAGGGAAATTGTCTTATTTATTTGTTTAGTATTTCAATAAATATTTATTATTATTTTAAAAATTATATTTATTATTTTTATTATTTCCTGAATTCTCAATCTGGCATCCATAAACTTGTCTTTAAAAAAATTGGTAATAGTATTTTAATAAAATTGGCATTATTAGTTATCTTGTATATTTAATATGCATTTAAAAACATACTTCTGAGAATGGTTGTCTAGACCATATCATACTGATAGAGGAGCTTATGATACTAAAAAAGATTTAGAACCCCTCTATCATATGGTCACCACTTGATGGTATACAAAAAGAAGGTATGGTCCATGACCCATGGAACTCACAATCTAATGATCGTGGTACATGTATAATAGAGATATAAAGACCAAGACATGCATTTTGAATAAGTTTACATAGACCGAAGTACCAAAAACATCCTACTAGACAATATGTCATCTCTGGAAGCAAAATGGAGTAATGGATTTAGAGGCAGGAAGATATGAATTCATATCGTCTCAGATACTTGCCAGTGTTAACCTGAAAAATTCACTTAGGTTGTTTTTGCCTCAGTTTCCTCATTTGAAAAGAAAGGAGTTGAATATGAAAGCTCTAAAGTTTTAAATATTTAATGGTTTTAAAACTTCATATTCTTCCAAATTCCTTATTTTTTCTTTGGAAACAAACTTGTGAGAAGCTCTTATTTGGCAGGAATGAATTTAAACAATTATCGATCTGAAGATAGGGAGCAGCATTTATAAGGCATCTACATAATACAATGGAGAGAGTACTGGACCCCAAGTCAAGAAGACCTCAATTCAAATTGCCCCTCAGATATTTACCTGCTGTGTGGCAAATCATTTATCCTCTTTCTGCCTCAGTTTCCTCATCTGGAAAGTGGATATGATAGTAGCACTTATCCCATCATGGTTGCTGTGAATATGAGATAATATTTGCAAAGCACTTTGCAAACCATAAAGCTATGTAAATACTCATTATGATTATTACTGTTCTTTAGCAATAACTTATAGAGACATAGACATGTCTAAGAATTAGCACACAATCTTATTCCTTCCCTTTCCTTTTTTTTCTTCTCCTCTTTTCCCCCTTCTTACTGCCTCTCTTGTCTTTCAATAATAACTTTGTTTTTCCAAAATAGTTTCTAACTTCACTGAGAACTCTATAGCTTTAAGCAAAACTACTTCGATCGAAGAGTTAGCTTTAGTTTCACAATTGTTAATCCTGTGCTGATTTGAAAATGGGCAATTAGCAGATTCAAGGCTTCATATATATTTACAACTGGGTCCTAAAACATTAGAAATACAATTGAAATGAAAACCATTATAATCTAATAGCTCTCTCTCAGGATAGCCCACAAAACCATTGTGCTTTCGGAAGCTAGAAGTAATTGCTTTAGGTGATAAGTAAATTTTTCTAGAAGTAATTGCTTTAGGTGATAAGTAAATTTTTCTATTTGCTGATAAAGATACCCACCACTCTCATGTGTACATTGAGAACTGCAATAGAACATTGTAGATTAAAACAAGGATAAATAAATCTCCTAAACTGGATTCAGGTACTGGAACCTATTTTCACTTGCTTTTCAAATGCTAAACACCTAACACCCTGCCATGTGTCCTGAGGCAGAAAATGGAGGTGGTTAATACAACTTCCCCCTAAGGTCTTCAGCTACCTGCTATCCCTACCCACCTCCCAGTAAAACGAAAAAAATTGGATAAGCTCTCACATTATTCCAGTGATGTGTTCTTAAGTGTCTTTTAGAAAGGATTTACTTCTTTACTACTGTTTTATATGACAATTTTTCCTGGTAGCCACATTCCTAATGTTTGGAGGATTCTACTAAGCTGTTATCAAAAAGATTTACACACACACACACACACACACAAAACTTTCCATTTTTTCCTTTCTCTTCTCCACTATTTGCTGCCAAAGTAAAATGAATGGTGTTGGGATCAGGTTGATTATCTGCTCCTACCTGACCGGAAGGGTTAATTAGATAACTATAGAAAGCCGGATATAAGTGGCATATAGACACATGGGTTTTCCAGGCCATGTTGACAAAAGATAAATTGGGTTCCATTGCAATACTTCCAGATCTTTTTTTATAGTCATGCCCCCAATATAGGAAACTGAACTACAGATTTTTTTCTATTGTACAAGATTGAAGATATTGCATATAGATTGTTACTTCACTATGAACAATTGAAATAATTTACAGTAGTGTAATAAAACTTGTTCTCTATCAGAATGCTATGCTGCACACTAAGGTCATTTGTAATAGTGCTGTGTTTTAAATACCTTTCTATGGGGATTTTGGTTTGAAATACACTGGTATTTGGGTTTTTGTGATGAATATTCCCATAGGACCAGATAGAAAGTCTAACCTACCTTTAATATAATATCTGTTATTATGGAAAGAATAATTGATTTAGTGACTGAAGACGTCATTCTAGCCCTGGGTCTACCCATGAAACTATATCATCTATTGGTAAGTCATAACCTCTCTGAACATCAGTTTCCCCATCTGTAAAACTGTAGTATTTATAAATACTTAAGAAATGCAAATATATTTACTTTGACCAAAAAAGAGGCTCTTGACCTGGAGATGGACCTAAACTAAATCCCTCATTTTATGATTAAGGAATCTGGAGTTAAGACAGTCTAGTCTAGTCTAGATAGTTAAGACATTGGTGGCAGAAGTGGGAGGGGAAGACAAAATTATGAAATGAATGAACATTAAGAATATAAGTAAAAGAGGAAAAAAGGGTTACATTTGAAATGGAAAATCTTTATTATATACAACTTGCTGTAAAAAAAAAAAAGGGTTTATAAGGACAGCTATTATTGTTGTTTGTCCTAGGAACTTGAAGAGGATCAGAGATCAGGAAGGTGCTATCTTGATTTGTAAGTGGATTGGTTTTCAGGGGAAGGAGGACTGTACAAAGTCACCAGCTCTGTCCTCCAGAGCCATTTGGATCTAATGACAAGATCAGGATGATTGGAGATGGCCCCAGATGCAGTGGGAGATATTGACCTTTTTTGCTAAGATCTCTCCCAAGTCTCATTTTGTCTGAGGCAATACCTATTCAGTGATTAAGCCTAGTATAAAATAAGGCAAAAATTGGCCTCTCTTCTTGCTTATTTATATTAAAAAAAAAAAAGTCAATCTGAGAGAGTAAGACCCTCAGGGTTTCTGGCCAGAACAGAAACAGTTTCTATTTACATTCATTCTGAGCTGTCAAAATTCAAACAATGACCCAGTGAGGCTTGGGCTGCGATTTATTGTTGGCTAATCAGTGAGAGTCTGAGTGGGTTTAAGGCATGGTCTTGTAACTCCGTTTGAATCCCAATGAGCTTTATCAAAGCCTGTTTTTTCAGAGATGTATTTCCAGAAATCATAAATGAAACTACATGGGACAAAAGAGTTAATTGTCCCAGGGTTGGGGTTTCTTTTTTATAATAGAATAAATTATAGGGAAGATAAAAACCTTCTAGCCCATTATCCCCAAGATATTTTGGAAGTTTCAGCAAAAATTTATATTCATTTGGATTAAGCACCCCCAAGATTCAATGTATTATTTTCAAACATATCCCATTGGAGTTTTCTTCTGAACTTTTTACTCTTCTCTGTTAGGGGAAAAAAAAACCCTTTAGTGACCGTCTTTTCTTTCTTTTTTTCTTCTTTTTGGGGGCAAGACTGCTCTACCCTTATCCTTTTTCTCCCCTTCCCTCTCAAGAAAGAAAAATACAATCCTTTTTTTTTTTAAACACATATGCAAGTTTAAACAAAAAATATTTTTCTTTCTGTACTTTTTGTCTATTGTCTTTATACCAGGAGCTGGATAACTTGCTTCATCAATGATTGTGATTATTATATTAATCAATAATACTAACCATTCTTGAGACATGAGATACGCGATACATGCCTTCATGAGATATGTTAAAGGACTGCTTCGGTAGTCCAGATAAGTGGTGATAAAGGCTTGAACTAGAGTTGAGTCTGTATGAGTGGAGAGAAAGGGACACATACAAGAGATGCTATAAAGTAGAAATGACTATATGTTTATATTAAAAATAACCCCCCTTCCCGGTTCCCTTTCTTTGATTTCTTAGGCTTAGTAGTGATATTTCTGGGTCAAAAAGTACTTACAATTTAGTGATTTTTTTGGGCATATAGTTCCAAATTGCATTCCAGGATAGTGTTACCAATTCAGAATTACATCAGTGGTTTACTGGTGATCTTGATTTCCTTCAATAGTTGTCATTTTCTTTTCTGTCATCTTTGCAATCTGATAGATAAAAGATGCTTTGTTTGTTTGTTTGTTTCACTCATTACTAACTCATTTGGTGATTTCATCAGCTCCTGAGTTTAGTTATCATCTTTACGAATATATCAAGATCTTTATATATCTAGCCATAGCTTCTCTCCTGAATTAGTCATTGATTGTCAGCTACTTTTTGGACATGTCAAATTATATATCCTATGGACATCTTAAATTCACCTTATCTAACTAAAACAGAAATCCCCATTATTGTTCAAGACTCTCTTTCCACCAATCTCTAAGTGACAAAGTTTTTCAACCTCAGTGTCATCTTCAAGTCTTTACTCTTTTTCACTCCACACATCTAATCTGTTGTTAAATATAGTCATTTCTACTTTATAGCATCTCTTGTATGTGTCCCTTTCTCTCCACTCATACAGACTCAACTCTAGTTCAAGCCTTTATCACCACTTATCTGGACTACGGAAGCAGTCCTTTAACATATCTCGTGAGGGCAGCTGGTGATACAGTGGATGCAGCAATGGGTATAAAGTAGGGGATATCTGACTTCAAATTTGGTTTAAGATTGGATATGTTACTCTGTGTGAGTCACCTAATCTTTTTGCCTCACTTTCCTCAGATGTAAAAAGAGATAATAATATCACCTATTTTGTAGGATTGTTAAGAGGATCAAGTGATATGTATTTGTATATAGTGCTTATTTAGCACAGAATCTAGCATTTATGTAAAGCTGATTCCTTTACCCTTTCTTTTCCTTTCCCTCTCCCTGATCTCATTGTCTCAGGTTTCTCAAATTTCTCCAATCTGTTTTACACTCAGCTGTTAAGAAAGTCATTTTCCTAAAGCTTATTTCTGACCAGGTGAAGCCCTGTTCAATAAACTCTAGTGGGTAATAGAATCTGTATTACCTTCAGAATCAAATACAAATACATGTTTCTACTAGGCATTTAAAGCTTTTCATAATATGATTCTTTCCCTGCCTTTCTAGTTTTACTTCATTTCAGTCTCCTTTATGCACTCTAAGATCTCAAGTAATACTAGACTACTTTAAATTGCATAAACATAGCACTCCATCTTAGTTCTCTTGCTGTAGCTGCTCTCCAAATCTTGAATGTTCTGACTATTAAACTTGGTCTTCTCTATCTTCTGCTAAAACCCTTACCTGCTCTCTCTCCTCTTTTTCCCCAGTTACTAATGTTTTATCTCAAATTGCCTTCCATTCTCTCTCTCTCTCTCTCTCTCTCTCTCTCTCTCTCTCTCTCTCTCTCTCTCTCTCTCTCTCTCTCTTTCTCTCTCTCTCTCTCCACATATTTTTTAATGCCAACTCTCCCATTAGAATGAAAATTATTTGTTAGTTATAAATTTGTTACTAGATACTTAAACAGTTAAAAAGTAATTTCATTTTATTAAGATTTAAAAGGAGAGCCCAAAAGATTGGGGTTGAAGACCAGTGTCTCAAAAGAATTTGCAGATTTGAACTTATCTTCAAGTCAAGGGACAAATTTATTATAATTGTAATGCCAATTGAACCAGGCTAAGTTCCAAAAGGATTTAGCAAAGAACTAGGAGCAAGAACATAAATTTATAGGAAAAGACAGAGAAATCTGGTTCTTCATGTCATGACATGCTAATTTTATAGCCCATAGGTAGAACTGAGGAGTAATCTGGTATGTACCTCACCATTTGTCTCAGAAACGCTGTTATCACTGACCAACAGATTGTTAGTCAGCAAAGTTTCTAGGACTACATGCTATAGTATCCCTAAAGCCAGTAGACTCTAGGAATATTGACAGATTGTTAAAACAATAGTACTCCTAGAGCCCAGGGTTTTAGGATTACTGGTATATTTCTCCTAGAAGTTGCACCCTATCAATTTCAAGTTGTCTCTTTCATCCCTCAAGCTTCTTGAAGACAGGGACACTTTTTGCCTTCATTTGTATCCTCAGAACTTAGCACGGAATGAAATGATTATTTCTCCCTCATATAAAGAACCAATTATTGAATTAGGACTAGAATTTTTTTTTAGAAGACTGAGGGTTGTTCAGTCTCTGAAGGACAGTGCTGATGAGATTGAAGTAACTTTTTTCCCGAATCTCGTTCAGACCTCATCCAACTTTACAAGGAGTTTAATGTAAGGTGAGGAAGTCTATTATCTCTTCTAGATTTGGGTGGAGAGAAATTCTTCCATTAGATTGTCCAAGAACTGGGTAATTTAGAAATAAATGATCAAAGTTACATTCTCCTAGATCTTCAATAGAATAGGTCCATCTCTTATTGTAACATTCAATCTTGTTGTTAATTGTTAATCAAAAAGGAATATTCACTCTTCCAAGAGCAAATAAACTGTGAGTCTACAATCAGTTTTTGGTTTCCAATATAGTGTCTGAGAAACTGAGGCAAAATAGAGATTAGAGGTTTTTATTTTATTTTATTTTATTTATTTATAACTTTTTATCGACAGAGCCCATGCTTGGGTAATTTTTTTTTTTTACAACATTATCCCTTGTACTCCCTTCTGTTCCTACTTTTCCCCTCCCTCCTTTCACCCCCTCCCCCAGATGGCAAGCAGTCCTATATAAGTTAAATATGTCACAGTGTATCCTAGATACAATATATGTTTGCAGAACCGAACAGTTCTCTTGTTGCACAGGAAGAGTTGGATTCAGAAGGTAAAAATAACCTGGGAAGAAAGACAAAAATGCAAGCAGTTTACATTCATTTCCCAGTGTTCTTTCTTTGGGTGTAGCTGCTTCTGTCCATCCTTGATCAATTGAAACTGAGTTAGATCTCTTTGTCGAAGAAATCCACTTCCATCAGAATATATCCTCATACAGTATCGTTATTGAGGTATATAATGATCTCCTGGTTCTGCTCATTTCACTTAGCATCAATTCATGTAAGTCTCACCAATCCTCTCTGTATTCATCCTGCTGGTCATTTCTTGCAACAATATTTCATAAGATTCATATAGCACAATTTATTCAGCCATTCTCCAATTGGTGGGCATACCTTCAATTTTCAGTTTCTAGCCACTATGAAAAGGGCTACCACAAATATTTTTGCACATAGGGGTCCCTTTTCCTTCTTTAATATCTCTTTGGGATATAAGCCCAATAGTAGCACTGCTGGATCAAAGGCTACGCAGAGTTTGATAACTCTTTGAGTATAGTTCCAAATTGTTCTCCAGAATGTTTGGATCCATTCACAACTCCACCAACAATGCATCCAAGTCTCAGTTTTACCACGCCCCCTCCAACATTTGTCACTATCTTTTCCTGTCATATTAGCCAATTTGAAAGGTGTGTAGTAGTATCTCAGAGTTGTCTTAATTTGCATTTCTCTGATCAACAATGCTTTGGAACACCTTTTCATATGACTAGAAATAGTTTCAATTTCTTCATCTGAAAATTGTTCATATCCTTTGACCATTTATCAATTGGACAATGGCTTGATTTCTTATAAATTAGAGTCAATTCTCTCTATATTTTAGAAATAAGTCCTTTATCAAAACCTTTAGCTATAAAAATGGTTCCCCAGTTTATTGCATCCCTTCTAAAATCCTGTTCACATTAGTTTTATTTATACAAAAGCTTTTTAACTTAATATAATCAAAATTTTCTATTTTGTGATCAATAATGATCCCTAGTTCTTCTTTGGTCACAAATTCTTTTCTCCTCCACAGATCTGAGAGGTAAACGATCCTATGTTCTAATTTATCTATAATCTCATTCTTTATGCCTAGATCATGAACCCATTTTGATCTTATCTTGGTGTATAGTATTTAATATGGATCAATCTCTAGTTTCTGCCATACTAATTTGCAATTTTCCCAGCAATTTTTGCATGACTGGAATTTCTACAGAGAGTGGTCTCAGGAATTTGATATAACTTGGATTTCAGACTGGACTACCTCCTCGAAACTCTCATGGAGCTAAACAGAGCCTTCTGCCTGCTTGCCTGGGGGGATCAATTCCTCTATTAACCACACCTAATGCTGAAGACTTCTTCAGTCTGATTGTAAAGTCCCTTTCCTTTTCAATTTTTTGATTATTTTTCTTGAAAATCTTTGTCTTTTGTTCTTTCAGAAAACTTTTTTCTGGCTTTTTTTCTAGCTCCCTGAAATAATCCTTTGATAGTTTGATTGATATGCTTCTGAATAAATAAATTAATTTAGATAGCATTATTTTTTATTATAGTGGCACTAATTTAATGTTTTTAAGTTATTGGGTGTGATTGTTGGTTTTTTGTTCTATAAATAGATTTGGATAATACTTTAAGTAATCTTGAAGGACATATGGATCTGTGCTACCCAATCTTAGCATAGCTGGTTCATAAGTTTATTTAATGACTTTTTTATTCTTTTGTCAATAAAATAGCAGTGCTATTAAACTCAATTCTGTTTCAAGAAAGGTTTAGAATCATAGAACAATAGAAAGTTAGATGTGGAGGAGGACTCAAAAGTCCACTAGTACAGCTTCCAGGTCAAAGACATTGGTGACACACTCACTGTTAGACCTCAGGTCTACTTTCTCACAGACCTGTGATAATCCTTCATTTTTTCATTTTTGACAGATTTGTTTTTATTTTAACAACTGATTTGTTGTTTTTAATTGGAATTCATCCTATTCAGAGTGTTGCAACCATTCTCTTAAGTTAAAAGTTCCTAGCTGAGTGTGAAGGGGACTTAAAAATCATTTATTCATATACTATCATTTAATGGTACAGAAATTGAGGCCAGAAGGGCTGGGAGTGATCTACCTGAGATCACACAATTTGTAAGTGACAGAAACAAGATTTGAAACCAGATCTCCTAACTACAAATCTAACTTTATTTACACTGCACTAGGGATAACTGATTAATCAACTAACATTTATTAAGTGCTTCTAATAGTGGGCAGTGTGATATACAAAAGTGTAGGCCCTCATGGAGCTTCTGTTCTACTGGATTTAATATTTTTTTTCTATGGATTTAACAAGCATACTTTTTACTCTAACATGTTAACAGAGAAATTATTGGAGGGAGCTGGATTTGTTTCAGCTTGTGTTTAAATTGTCAACTTTGAGAGATAGAGAATATTGATTTTAATTTTTAAGAAAATTAAAAAAAAACCCTAATCTTACAACTACCATAACTAAATCTCTCCAGGCAGTTACCTGGACCCCAACAAATTTTTAGTACAATTTCAACTTTTTCATTTTCCTCCTGACACACACATTTCTAATTACCAAGTACTTTACATCTGAAGGGTACAGCTGTTCTTTTTTAGAAATGAAGAGAGCTTTTATTTACTTTAAAAAATGTAATTTTGATAAAATTCCTAAGGTGTTCATCCCACTCCACTGGCCTCTTGTTTGATAAGCTTGACCCAGCAATGAAACAAGATTTGCAAAAACCTAATCTTGAGGCTGATGTTAATTGTGCTAATCCTGATTTTTGAAAGTGAAAGCAAGAAGGTTTCCTTTGCTAAGGTTGTTAGACCCCATAAGAGAGCTAATCTAGGTAAACGTGTATTGTCCTAAAATAATTGGTTTTTATTACTAATCCCATTCTTTTCCCCCAGAACTGAGTAGCCGTGATGTAGTAAACTGAAGAAATGTGAAAATGGTACCTGTCCTGCCCCTTATCCCCTGTTAAATAAAATAAACAGAAAATATTGACTAGGAATAAGACAAGTTACAATTCATATGAAAATTAACCAGAATTGTTAGGCTAAAGAAATATCGGTATATAAGAATATAGTAATTTTGGATTATCCTGATACTTGTTTGAGAGAAATTCTTTATTTTTAATCATAAAATACTGTTGGCAAAAATGTATTCCACCCACAGATGCATAATCATGAAAATGAAAGTGCAGGCAAACTGCTCCAACTAAGTTCCTCTCTTCTGAAGAATCTACTTTGGTGGTCACTGCAAGAGTTCTTTTCCAAACAATGGAAGAACAAAGAATTGAAAGAACAGCAAAATGGATTCTGTGGTTAGGAATGTCTAGTCTAATTCCTTAGTAGAATAGTGAATTAAACTGAAATAGCAGAGGTGATACCTGATGAGCTCTTTTATCTGACTATGCTTGAAAAACATAAAATCATGGCATTTTTAGTTCAACAACTTCTTTCACTTATTGAATGAAGCATAATAGATAAAGAGCTAGTCTTTGAGCCAGGAAGAAAATGGGTTCAAATTCTCCCCAGTACTACCTGTGTGATGTGGATAAAAACTTAATTTCTCAGTCTTCTAGGCCCGAAGTTTCATATGACCAATATGTCTACTGGTACATATTTAACAACATACGTAAAACACAATAAAACCTATATACCTTACATTTTACAACTAAATCAATATGCATCCTAAGGAATTTAAAAAAAAACAGATTGTTGTTCAGCCATTTTTCAGTCAT
Source organism: Antechinus flavipes (assembly GCF_016432865.1). Classification (NCBI taxonomy): domain Eukaryota; kingdom Metazoa; phylum Chordata; class Mammalia; order Dasyuromorphia; family Dasyuridae; genus Antechinus; species Antechinus flavipes. The sequence goes on along the minus strand of NC_067399.1, from coordinate 590,430,801 downwards.
GTCTGACTTTTTATGATCCCACTTGGGATTTCTTGGCAATAATGCTGAAGTAATTTGGCATTTCCTTCTCCAACTCATTTTACAGATGAGGAAATTAAGGTAAACTAGATTAAATGACTTGGCCAGGATTATATAGCTAGTACAAGACTAGATTTGAACTGCAGCCCCAGCACTCTATCCATTACACCATCTAATTGTCCCATCTAGTAGGCCGTGGATTAATGACCTTCATTTCTATTTGAGTTTGATACCATGAGGACCTGCAATTCTCTTTAAGACTATAAATTATAGACAATATGCCAAGTCCAGTAGCAATATAGCAGATCCAGTCCTTATCCTGGGGAGGGGGATAAGAATAAAAATAAATGATGTCCCTGTTCTCAGTGAACTAACTGTCTAGGAGGGAGATAAGATAGATATGTATTCAAGTAAACAAAGTAAAATGAAATGTGATGTTGAGAAAAAAAGCAAAAATGAGTTATGAAAATTCTGAAATGGGAAATCCTAAAAGGATAATTCTATTTTGATTTGGAATTAGGAGAGGAGGCAATGAAAAAAGGTATCAGGTAAGGCTTAATCTGACCCTTGAGACTATCTGACTTTAGACAAATCATTACCTCTCCTTGAATCAGTTTCTTCTTGTATAAAATGAAGTAGTTGGATGAGCTGACTTATGACATTTTTTCTTAACTCTAAATTTATGATCCTAGAATTCCAGTATTTGAACTGAATCTTGAAGAATGGATAAGATTACAAAGATTAGAGGTGAAAAGGAGAGGATTGGGATTCTAGAAAGATAGAATCATGAGAGCACAGGTGCTACAGTATGAAAGCATATAACAGTAATCAGAGGATGTCAAGTAGCCTAGTTATCCTAATTTCTAAAAAGTCAATAATCATTTGTAATACTGTTTATTAATGGAGATCAAAGAGGTAAAATCAGTTTTAAAAAATCTCACTCTGAAATTGATATCTTTAATATTTACTTTGAAAAGTTAAGTGGGGTTCATCAGAGCCCACTTCTAGAAGATGAAATGGAAGCTAAATCACTTGGTTTCAAGGTTAACATTGAGAATATTATTGCAAGCTTAGCTCCCTTCACTGCATTAATTAAGCTTTATCCAGTTGGCATTTTAGGGGAAACTTTGAATGAAATGTTCTCAATGTTATTAGAACAGAAAAACCTTTAAAATCTTTTCCACTTTTCTTTTTTAACTCAAAGATTGAATTAGATTACCTATCCATTCTCTACTCCTCCTCTTCCCCTTGCTCTTTACCATTTCATTACTGTTTAATGGAATAGCAATTTGGGAAGTAAAAAAATAAATCAGAGGGTGGTATCTTTTTGGTTGCATCTGGCAATTTCCCCAATGTAAATAATGAATCTTTTCCCTTTTCCCACCTCTAGTAATTTACCTTTGAAACATTTCAATCTCAATAGATGGGGGAAAATATAGTCTCCTTTCCAACTTTATACTGGGTGGAACTTATAGTGAGTTCCACTTAAATGGCCCCTGTTGAGATTTTGCAATACACATATGAACAAGGTTTCAATCTTTGCTGAGCTTTGGCACCATTCACAGTCATTTAATTTGGCATGTTTGTAAAAGGGTTCATGAATTTCTAGTCTTTAGGAACCCAATGAGCAGTTGCCATCTCTAGGCAAAACCATAATCATAGCTGGTAATGTGTTCATGAATCAAACTCAAAGACTTACAAAGGCTCTCAGAGGTCATCCAATCCGACTTTGCACCCTATGCAAGAATTTCCTTTATAATATCCAGGCCAGGATCTAATACCTCCAATGACAAAAGAGCTCACTGTCAAATGAGGCAGTTCATTTCATTATTAAACAGCTCTAGTCCTTAAAAAGTTCTGCCTTAATGTGCTTAGGTAATACACACATTTCATCAAAGGTTCTCTCTCCCCCCAGAATTGTGCTTTAATCCAAAGGAAGGACTCTGGGTCTGTAATGGTGGCTATTTCAGACACTTCAACAATGCAGTGAGATTTTAGGTTTTGTTTTGCCCCTGTGGGGCTTTTTAGGGATCCTCATTTTGCTGCTTCTAAATGATGCTTAAAATAGGTTATAATGGTCCACTTTGTCTTAGTACTTTTTATGTCCATGTGCTTAAATAGTACCAATATAACATGAGCAAGCAAACTAAGAATGGAGCAGCTTAGTGATACAATGAATGGATTCAGGAAGACTGATTTTGTGAATTCAGATTTGTCCTTGGACACTTACTAGTTATGTAACTCTGGGCAAGTCACTTAAACCTGTTTCCTCAGTTTCCTCATCCATAAAATGAGCTGGAGAAGAAAGTGGCAAATTACTCCAATTTCTTAGCCAAGAAAATTTCAAATGGGGTCAAGAAGAGCTGGACACAATTGAAAAATGATTGAACCACCAAAGCAAAAGAAACTTAGACTAATGTCCCAGAGGAAGTTGAATGAAATTTATCATCTGTTGTTGGGAGTTGTTATTACATTTTTTTAGGGAGAAAGAAAGGCGAGAACTAGAAGGACATGAGGTCATTTAGTTGCCTTTCCCTTGTTTTTATAGAGGAAGAAACTGAGGAAAATTAAGTAGTTTGTTTAAGACAACATATAGAGTATATTAGTTATGATTTGAACCTGTTTCATTAAACTTCCAATCAATTTTTAGAAATAAGTAATATCAAGGTAGGATAGAATGAAAAATTAATGAAAAGACATTTATCCAAAAGCCTAGGTTTGCATTCTCTTCTGAGTATATACAGGGTACCAGGGAAAGTAGCTGCCAGCTTGAAGAACATGTATAGAAAAGGTATAATTTCCCACAGAAGTCTTTTATCCCTCAGTGTAGTCCTTATGAAGTTCTTCTGAGATGTTTGTAGCTTTCTGCTAGACCCTGAAGGGGGGGAAATCTTGTAGAGTCTTGGAATTGTATATATTTTGACATGTGTACTTTGTCCTCTTGGCTCCTGATTGGATTCATTATTATTATTTTTCATTATTACTGGCCCATTTTCTCTATTAACATCGTCAATGAGCAGGGAAGGGGAAATTTGAGACTCCCTCTAACCCCATTTCCTTTCCCCAAATCTTTCACTCTTTGGTTCATATGTAAAAATCTCTACCTCTCAAAATGTTCCCCAAATTTTGACCCCTCCCTATCACCTCAAGAGGTTGTTGGAATCTTTCTCTTATTCATCTAGGCCAATGCTTTGCCTGATTTCTTTGTTCAATTTTTACATATTTTTTTTAGCATCTGATTTCAACTAATCACTTCAAGGACTTCATTCCTTTCTACTTTTATTAACTAATTTATTAATTTTATGACTTTGATTCATTTATTGATTCAATAGAAGTATCTAGGAATTATGCACATCTATTTTATATATTTTATTGACTGACTGATTCAATAACTTCACCAAAGAGACCTCTCATTAACAAAGAAATGCATTAGATTTAAAATATCTTGTTATAACTAAGACACTCCTCCTGGCACATATCCCTACAATGGAATCAATTTTTGTGAGAGGTTTTTATGCATGTAACCCTTATTTCAGAGGTTCTCATGATTAAACAGGACCAAGTATATTGTGGGGATATGTGTATATGTGTGAGGATATTTTATTCTTTTGGCTTATAGACAAATCAAAGAATAGATAAATAAATTATATACCTAAGTATATACTGAATCTAGTATACTACTTTTAAGAGCACCTACTTGTAAGCATACCTCAGTATTTTAAGGGATTTGAAATTTCTCTCCTGTGGGTATTCATTCCATTGGCACAGTCATAATTCATGCATGCTTTCTTATCTGTGTGATCTTGTTTGTGCTCTTCTATAGATATTTCACTGAGTATCTACTTAAATGAGAGATGCCTTTCTCAAGGTCTTTTTATACTTCAATAATACTAATAGAGCTTATGTATTTCATAAGACTAGATCATTTTCTTTTCTTTGTATATTCTTCTCTCCCCTCTCCCCCCAATAATATCTCATGTCACTTTTTGAGTGTAGGTTATACATTGGTTATATACTGAACATCCATGTTATATGTCTCTCTCTATTGCCTGTTGAATTACACATGACTTTAATTCCTTGTAAATAATGATAAGCTAATATTTGCAACCTTAGAATAACACCAGGACATTTAAGTTGAAAAGATGAATCTTTGTACCAGAAAAAGGCTTTACAATGAAATTTTCTAAATACACTGGTATGATGACTTTCTCCTATTTGATTCTGGGCCCAAATTTTCTATGAGGAATACTTTTTTCAAATATATGAATTAATGTATGAACTCAGTGGATGAATTATCAAATTATACATCCTGTTTTGTATTTTGGGAATTTTCCCAACCATGTAGCTTTGTTCTCTATGAGATATTAGGCTGATTTATTTTCAATAACTATGAATCTCTTTGAAGAAGCCCTGTGAGCTTTAATTCCTTCAATACATCTCATAAATAGGAGCATTTAGAAGACCACATCATTTATAGAATATTTCTCTTCCATTTGGATATTTTGCATGAGACATGTATAATAGTGGCAAATACTATTGGTGAACATATCTCTCTGCTTTACATGATAGTTGCAAACCAGAGACCACTGAACAAAACTTCTCTGTGGTTGAATTTGTCAGGGAAACCATAATAGGATCATAGAATTATCTGTATTTTTAAGTCAATCCTGTTGCTATAAAGATGAATCATTTGTGAAAACCTGTTTTTTTTCCCAATATTTTATTGCAGGATATAGGTTAGTGAACAGCAGAACATAAAGATAATGTTGGACATTAAATATCATATAAAACATTTAGTCTTTATTCTATAGATACTGGGAAGCTATTAGAAAAATTTATGATTCAAGAGATAGTTTCACAGACTTAGGGTTATGTTTCTCTATAAAGTGAGATAAGGATTAATATGCATATAGACATTTTCATAAAGATTTCATAATGATGGAAAAATAAATATATAGGTACATAGTTATTGATTTTGTTGTTGATAGCCTTGTTTGAATGTTACTATCATCTATAAATCTTTTGGTATCTCATCCTAAATGATATGCCTTATAAAACAATCTCTCAATACTTTAAAGTTTCTGTTGCATTCAGTATGTATTGGTTTGCATTGGATTTTGTTCAGCCACTCTTACCAATTATATCTTTACAGGTGCTATTTCTTCTTATAGAACATTTTTGGGATTGGAGTATTAGAGGCCTCTGCCACTGATGATGAAAATAGGTAATTATAGAAATGACGACAAATTTGCTCCATTTTATGTCTCTTTGCTGACCTCCTGCCAGTTTAATCTATGAATGCTCTTAGGATGATGTTGCTTATTTGGGTTGCATGCTGAGGTTTTTTTTTTCTTTAGACATATTTTTCTGCTTTTCATTGTTTTTGCTGTTTTATAAGTTGATACTTAGAGCTTTAATCATGGCAAGATAATTAGGCTTTGTCTTAGCAAATTAAAATTTGAAGATTCCAAATTTGTGGGACATTGACAAAACTCAGAATCCTTTAGCAGTATCAAAACAACAAAAATCTAATTTGGTAACATGGGAAACAACCCGATGGAGGACTGAATTGAATTCCTTTCCTTCCCCCATCTTACCTTTTCCGTAACTGATGACTATGCTTATGTTTTTGTCTCCTCTTTTTATATATTTTATATATTTGTATATTTGTATCCTGTCTTTCCCCTAAAAAGTATAATTAACAACTCCCAACAACTGATGGCATATTTCATTCTTTTTGCAATGGGCTATTAGTAATATTTGCCTTTACTTCAGAATTCCAAGTCATTGATATGAAAATATTGCTCATAAACTGCCAGCATCCCCATTTGTAGTACATTCTAAACCAGTTACAACCTTGGCTGCCAACATTCTATTAGGTAATGACATCATTTTTTTTGGTTAATGTGGATTTTGGGCTTTTGGTGGGGATTACCTTGGTGTAGTGAATTATTTGCATTGGTTAAATATCTGTTGGAAATATGACACAGTCAACATATTGGTCATTTTCCTTTTTTGTTGGTTTTTGCTTTTGGAATATATAGATGATTTTGACTATATTTTTGAAGAGCTATGGCTAATTCTGCTAAGATTTCCACATCAGCAATTAGGATTTTAAGACATATTTACATTTGCGGGGGGGGGGGGGGTTATGTTTGGTGCATACCATATCTATTTTGTCTTTGCAACTTTTTTTTTCCTAAAAGAATGTGTTCCTGATTTATAACCTTCTGGCTGATGCAACATCTACAGACCTTATACTTCTTTTATTTATTGGACTTGAACTATATTTTCTAATTATTATTATTTTTTTCCATCCTACTTTGTGCCCATTTTTACAATGAAGTCACTGTATTAAAATCTTTTTAAAGAGTATTATTTTTACTCTAGATTTAATACTCTAAATTAAAGAGTATTAAAGGTCTCTCACTGCTGCTGCCATATTCAAGCTCTTGGCTTCTTACAACCTTTTCAGTTTTTCTCAAATACAAGACTCATTTACCTTCATGTCTACTTTTGAGCAAAGACAAACACTTTATCTTCCCTTTTATTCAAATAGGAGAAGAAACTAGGTGGAAAAAATATTTTGAAACTCACTAAATGTAATGGATATATGAATATATAATTTTATCCTTAAATACTGATATGAAAAACTGAAAATGTCACTCAAAGTTCTTCATGAATTTATTATACATAGTTTCTTTATGACTTCATATTGATTTCTTTCCAATATTTTGTTATTTAAAATATTACTAAAGTGAAAGCTTAACATTCTAGACAATTTAAGGGCCTTAAAACTCATGATATTTTCATTAATAAGCTAAAAAAAATCACTTTTTGCTGGAGGTAATGACTATCAGCTTTTGAAAGCCTAATAATTTTGTGTGTTTTTGCTAAGGATGGAATTCATGATCACAGGGTTAAATGGTGGTGTTTTTTTCCCCTTGATTGAAATGCTACTGATTCATTCTCCATAGTTCACAGCCACAACATAGCTAGAGTGTGGGAGGGAAACATTAGTTTGGCCTGTAAAGGCAAAACGAAAACTAATTCTTAATTTAAGAAAAACAAAAAACCAAAACCTAAATAGCATATTGAAAACAAATACTAAACATAGCAAGTTATACTTTTGTCTCAAGCTCTTTTTAAAAAAAAAGATTTCTTTTTTTGGGGGCAGGAAGAAAAATCAGGGTGAGTCACAACAGATATGTAGTCAGATTGGGAACAAAAGGAGAACATTTGTTAGTCAAGATATTATAATTTGGGACATCTGTGCACAATACTGAGTATTGATATTGATGAGGTTTGGAGCAGGATTTAGAGTCCTTTGGGTCTCCACTTTGGGCCTCAGGGTGGCTGGAGATCTGAGTTCTTGGCCTGGAGAGGCCAGCCCTCTGGATTTTTTTTCCCAGAATCTCCGGGAAAGAGAGTAGTTTTCATCTATAACCATGCCATGAGAATTGTGGGAACCCCACTCTGGTCCTTCATAAAAGATTTTGAAAACCTGAAAAGTTAGACTGGCAAAAGAAGTTTATTGTTGGAACTGAGAAGCCAGTTTTGCTAGGAAGGCTGACTTTCTCAAGAGGCAAGGTAAAGTTCCTAGCAGAGAAACCCCCACAGAGAGGTAAAGAGGGGTGAGGTCCTGTTAGGGAAATAGGTAAGAGAAATAAAGAAGGATTAAAGCTGAAAAGAGAATGTCTTCTTAGCAGACAGAGGGCCCTTGAAGGCAGCTATGCCAAGGAGAAAGAGAGAGCGTGGTTCCTTGGCAGGGCATGTCCTTCTTTTGGCCCTCAGCAAGGAATGAGCCCCAAGATCCCCTTTTTTATAATTTGAAAGTTAGCTAGGGGCTGGGGGCAGTTTGAATTGAAATTAGACTGAAATCTTCGAATTGAATAGAAATTTCAATTGAATGAGGTTACTGCCCCTAGGCCTAGATTTCCAGTAGAATGGGACAGCTTATTGGAAGTGGTCCAGCCAATTTTCAGCTCAATAGAAGTTGATAAAAATCTAGATCTTCAGTTTGGGCTAAGTAAGAGTGGTCTTGGACTCAACTAGTTGTACCAAGAAAACAGAATGAAACCACTTATCTTGTTGTGCCACAGTTCTCTTTTGTTATCCTGATTCAGTTTCCCTAAATTGTCCTGCTTCAGTTTCTAATTGTTCTGCTCAGTCTTGCAGCCCCCTCCCTCCCTTCTAATCATCAGAATATTTGATAAAGATAAAAGATCTTCTTATATCCCAAAGAGATACTAAAGAAAGGAAAGGGACCTGTATGTGCCAAAATGTTTGTGGCAGCCCTGTTTGTAGTGGCTAGAAGCTGGAAAATGAAAGGATGTCCATCAATTGGAGAATGGTTGAGTAAATTGTGGTATATGAATGTTATGGAATATTATTGTTCTGTAAGAAATGACCAGCAGGATGAATACAGAGAGGACTAGCAAGACTTACATGAACTGATGCTAAGTGAAATGAGCAGAACCAGGAGATCATTATATACCTCAACAACGATACTGTTTGAGGATGTATTCTGATGGAAGTGGATCTCTTCGATAAAGAGAGCTAATTCAGTTTCAATTGATCAAGGATGGACAGAAGCAGCTACACCCAAAGAAAGAACACTGGGAAATGAATATAAACCGCTTGCATTTTTGTTTTTCTTCCCGGGTTATTTATACCTTCTGAATTCAATTCTCCCTGTGCAACAAGAAAACTGTTCGGTTCTGCACACATATATTGTATCTAGGATATACTGTAACCCATTCAACATGTAAAGGACTGCTTGCCATCTGGGGGAATGGGTGGAGGGAGGGAGGGGAAAAATCGGAACAGAAGTGAATGCAAGGGATAATGCTGTAAAAAATTACCCTGGCATGCGTTCTATCAACAAAAGGTTATTTAAATAAATTAAAAAAAAAGATAAAAGATCTTGTATTTTAGAATATTGAATGCCTCTCCCCCTCCCAGTCTACCAGAATATCAGATACTATCTTATCAAGATGCCTCTCCCCCATTATGTCATCCTATTCTCTGGTGGCTACCCCACCCTGTCAGAGTCCCGTTCCCATTCTCAGCACCTTGACTTCACTCCTACCTCAGAATACCTCCTGTATCTGAGCCACATGTATATATGTCATTGAGAACTCACATTGTTTGCTGAATTCTTGGAGACTATAGTCTCATTCAACCCTGGGACCAAACCATGGATCCATTTATCCCAGTAAATCTCTTTCTTTCAAATAAAATATTAAATTCTCTCTAATCTCTATCTTGCCTCAGCTTCTCCAGCATTATATTTTGGAGGCTTCCCACCAAGATATTAGAAAATGAGAACAGGATTAGAGTTTAGAGTCTCCACTTTGGGCCTCAGGGTGGCTGGAGATCTGAGTTTTTGTCCTGGAGAGGCCAGCCCTCTGGATTTTTTTTTCCAGAGTCTCCGGGAAAGAGAGCAGTTTTCATCTATAACCATGCCAGAAGCCTGACTGTGGACACCTTCATTTCGGCCATTGGAGTAATTTGAATGCCTGGTTTAGGATATAATCTGATCTGTTTATCTGTCTGTCTGTCTGTCTGTCTGTCTGTGCTAGCATCTGGATTCTTAGAATTATAGAACACCAATGGGTGTTAAATTCTGAATAATGTCAAGTGGATGCAGTGTGGCACCCTGGCTGTCTTCTAAGACACATCTGGTCTGATCTGATTCTGAGCTCCTTTTTGGGCACTATCTGGTTACATGTCTTAATTTAATGTAATAACTGCCCCGTCTACGTCTGTGTGTTCTGTGTTCTGTCTGTTCTGTTGGTTAAGAGCTCTGCTAAAGGTTTAAGAACAATGATTAAGAAATTTTGGAATTGCTTATTTCAATGTTGCAATTGTACTTATTATAAAAATTTGCTTGTAATTTTAAACTTTTAACTTGTTTTTGGCTGATGATTTTTTCTTTGGAACAGTTTTCAAAGCTAGCTAATAGGATTTCTAAGGGAAAGAGCAATAAAACCCTACCTGATTCAAATTCAAGCCCAGCCTAAAAGGCTGCCCAGAGGCTGGGTTCGGAGAACAAAGGAGTTTATGCTAACTGCTTTGGAATTCAGACAGGAGAAAATATTTGATTAGGAATTTTAGGATGATTCTGAAATTGTGGGAAATAATTTTACTATTGTTTTTGTATGCTAGATTTTTTCTGAGTATTCGTTTGGGCAGTTTTAAAATTGTGGGAAATAATTTTACTATTGCCCATACAAGCTAGGTTTGGTTATTTTTGAGTATAAGAACAATGGCTTGTTAAAGTGAAGTTCTGTTAACTTGCCTGAAAGGGATTACGTGCCTCTAATTAGGTAAAGTATGTAGCAGGAAAGGTCTGACTTTTCTGAAGGGTCCAACTCTGGCCAAAGTTGGAGCTTAGGAAAAGTCTGTTGGGAATAATGGCCACGAGGGGCCAGAGGGAGAGAAAGAAACTAGGCTGTTTAGTGAAATTCATTATTTGAAATATGATAGGAAAAGCAGTTTTATAATATTGGGAATTTAAAGCTGTATTTGATTGGATTTTAAGTTAAAATATAGGTTATTAAAACAAAATGCCAGTAACTTACCTAAGGGAAGGTCATGTTTGTGTCTCTCTACTTAGATGTTATGTTGCTTTCTAGAAGTATTGGGTAATTTGTAAACTATGAGTTATTCCTTAAAAATTTGTCAGCTCTGTTGGATATATGTATAAGTTTTATGAAATTTGGTTCAAAGTTATTTGTGAATCTTGAAGTTTAAAGTTTTAAAAAAGTGATTTAAAGTCAAGGGACAAGAAAGATTGATTTGCAAAAGCAATTAATAGTTTAAATGGAGCATCAAGTCAGAAGCGTTATTGGTTTGGGAGTGTTTAGAGTATGTCAGAGAAGGTTTGAGAAAGTAGGCATTGGAAAGAGAGAGATAGAGATGGGACAGGAAGAGATGGTATAAGAGAAGGAGGACGAGGAAAATGGCTTTCCAGAAACAGGGAACAAAAAGGAACAAACTCCTACTGAATTTGCCATTTGCCATGAGAAAGGAGCTATCCTATGAGGTTGGGGCCTATCTTTAGTTGGCAGATTGGATCCTCAGGGAAATGGCACCCTAAGAAGGTTAGCTGTGAGAAGTTGGGGTCAGGAAGCATGGTGGAATGGGGGAAGGATGATCATGTGGAAAGGGACAATCTAACTCCCCTCCCCCCATTAAGTATGGTGGCTTTTTTTTTTTTTTAAACAAACTGTAGCTTCTTGCTGGTTCAAACATTAATTGTTTCTACTGTTTAAAGGAATAGCCTAAATTCACAGGGTATTAAAAATTGCATGTTTTATTTTTATTTTTCAAGTCTATAGTTGTATTTATAGCTATAATCTTAGAGTAAGAAGTTTATTAGAACTGTAAGTTTTCTGAAAGCAAAATGATCTGTGTAATGTTAAACTTAGAACCATCTACTTAGATATGAAAGATAAATTGTGAACTTAACGAGAAAAAGTTCTTATTGTTATCAACATAAGATTATGGTATTTCTAAAAGTTTAATATTTTAAAGAACCTCTTGGATTCTTTTATGTGGTATTAGGATATTCTGTAAAGGATATTCTATCTAAGTTTTAATTAAATTTAAAGAGCCTCTGAAAATAACAGGTTTTTTCTTTTTTTTTATCCTTCTGAAAATGTTTCTGTTATGGACAATATGCAATTTGAAATATTTGTCTATGTATTGGGTATTTAAAAGCAAAATGATTTGTATATACAATGTTCACCTATGAAACTCAGCCTCTTTCATGATATGAAAGAAGTGAACTTACCGAGACAAATTCTTATAAATAAAAGGTTATGGTAAATATCCATTCAGGATTTATCTGAAACTTTGGTTAATGGGATTTGTTATTGAAAGTAAAATTTCTTGGGCTTATAGTTAATGCTATTTGGGAATTTTAAAGCTTCACCCTCTGACAGTTAGTGGGATAATTAACTGAAGTAAAAATGAATTAAAGCTATTTCATCCTGTTTTACTGAAAGTTGAGTTTTAACCGCTTATATTATGTTATAGTTATCCCTGCACTTTTTTCCTCGGTAACTGATTTCTATAATCAGAACAATGTCAATAAGAAACTGTTATGCAATTCAATGATGTCATACCTTGCTATTTCCAATCTGGTTATATGTCATACCTTGCTGTTTCCGACCTGGTTATATGGAATTATTATATCCTAAATACTTGGGCAAATAAGCATTTAGTCTGGCTGTCTATCTGTTACTGGATAGTGTATCTATGATATTCAAGTGTGTATTGTTTTTTTTTTTTTTTGTCCTAGATTTTGGTCAAATTACAGGTATTGATTTGTTCTGGGACCTAGATCAGCTTTGATTGCCAGCACGCCACACCACATGTCTCCCCTACATGGACTGAGAGTTTCAGCCAGTGCTCACCCTGAAGCAGTTTTGAGCGAAGGTTTCCCTTACCCCTGATAGACTGATATGGGGGAAATTAGGAACCCTGACTGGGTCATCTATTACTGTGTGTTTAAGATTTGTTAAAACTGAGATTTGTTAAAACTGTGTAATTATTGCTGTTACATTTGAGGAATTTTTAGGAAACTTACTGTACTAATCTGTTATGTATAGGAATTTTTATTCACTCTTGGGATTTATATATGTGATATGGTTATTTGATAATTCCTTTCTGTGAAAAAAAAAGGGGGGAGGAAGAGATAGGAAATTGGGGAAACTGGTATAAATCTTTTAAACAGCCCTTTTCGTTTTTTACTCCTTGCTTAAAATTTACTGGACTATGATTTGCGGTTATATTTTTACTTTGAAATCCCTTGCCCTGGCAGACTCAGTTTTTGGGATTATTTTTTAGAAACAACCAGAAATCAGACACCTGTCTTGGGATTGGTAGTCTCTCTGATCTTTCTCCACTCCCTTTACCCCAGTTCTTTAATTGGTATTTCAGCATTCTCAAAGGACCTTGCAGTCTTGTATCATACCTCTAATAGTTTGGGGAATACCTGTCTTGGTCTAACTGCATAATTTGCTCAGAAATCTGGATCTTAGTAGCAGCTCCTGTTCTATCAAGAGGGGACAGATGGAGCTACTCCAGGCCCCACTTTTTCTCCCTCTCTAGTCCTTGACAGACTGGGGGTGCCCCTCTTAGGATGGGAAGCAGGATTGTCTTGAGCACTGCTACTCCCTATATAAGCAGAGGCTGAGTTAAATGCACAAATGACCACAGATCTAACTCACAGTGAACTAGCTATCTCACACTGGATTTTCTGAGTGTGATGCTTCCGAACTGCAGAGGACCTGAGATACTAGCAACAGGGAGCCTTTCTGTATTGTGATTAACTCTGGGGTTATTAGGGAGAGACTTGTCCTAGCTATAAGTCCTTGCATTTTTTTAGTTTTATTTTGTTTTATTTGCCTTACATAGGGTTGGCCAAAATTATGGTGCTAAGACCTTCTAAAGGAACGTAATTTAATGATTTCAATATTCAGAAGAGAGAGAGTGTAGAATGTTGTGCCACGGTTCTCTTTTATTATCCTGACTCATTTTCCCTAAATTGTCCTGCCTCGGTTTCTAATTGTTCTGTGCAATCCTGCAAACCACCCCTCCTTCTTAATCATCAGAATATTTGATAAGGATAAAAGATCTTATATTTTAGAATATCAGAATGCCTCTCTCCATCCAATCTATCAGAATATCAGATACCATCTTATTAAGATGCCTTTCCCCATCTCCAGGGTGCCTCCCCCCATTATGTCATCCCCATCTCTGGTGGCTCCCCTCACCCTGTCAGATCCCGTTCCTGCTCTTAGTACCCTGATGCTGTCCCTGCCTCAGTTTACCCCATGTCTGAGCCACATGTGTATATATGTCATTGAGAATTAACATTGTTTGCTGGATTCTTGGAGACAAAAGTCTCATTCAGTCCTGGGACCAAACCATGGATCCATTTGGTCCCAGTAAATCTCTTCCTTTCAAATAAAATATTAAATACTCTCTAATCTCTATCTTGCCTCAATTTCTCTGACATTACAATCTTGATTCCTTAGGATTTGTCTCTCAGGAGAGAGCTTCTCCCAGGGTTCAAGGAGTTTCTCAAGCATTCCCCCCAAAGTCAGAGAGACAGTTTCACTGTTCCCCACATCAACATGGGATGCATAGAAAAGTTCAAGACCCCATTCTTCCCCTCAAGGATATAATTGACTTAGGGGAAATAAGATTTATATAGGCAAAAAAGAGAGCCAAAATGTCATACCATAATTCTGAGATGGGAGAGATTACCGTAGACTGGGGAATTGAGGTAGGATGTGGAATCTGAGGAGAGCTTCTAAAGTAGAGAAGAGAATATTCCAAGTGAGATGAAAAACATAAGGAAAAAGTGAAGTGGAAAATTATAAAAATCAAATAATTGTAGTGCTAAAAGTCATTTTATAAGATGTGTTTAAAGGATGGTGTTTGTTATGGTTAGAGTTGTATGGTATAGGTTAGTGAGCAGTGGAATATAAAGATTGTTTTGGGTCTTAAGTTGCAGACAAAACATTTAAATTATTCTATAGATGCTGAGAAGCTATTAGAGAAATAACATGATTCAGAAAGTAAAATGTATAAATTTAGGATTGTGTTTCTCTTTAAAATGAGACAAGGATGACAACATCATAAGCAATAAGTAGCCTCTCTTCAAATACAAGTTTCCTTTTTTAAACTTTATTTGGAACATGAATAGTATATATATATTTTTTTAACTAGGTGATGCAGTGATACAGTGAATAATACAATGTTGGGCCAAGAGTCAGGAAGATCTGAGATCAATCTGACCACAGACACTTAACTAGTTGTGTGATTCTGAACAATCCCTTAAGTCTGTTTGCCTCTGTTTCTTTATCTGTAAAATAGGAATAATAGCACCTACCTCCTGGGGCTGTTGGGAGATCCAAATAAGTTAATATTCATAAAGTGCTTAACAAATGTTAATTGAATTAAGAATTGGAAGGAATCTCAATGGCCAAGTAATTCAACTTCTATAGGAAAGAAATCCCCACTGGCAAGTGGACATTTAGTTTTTTAATGAACTTCTCCAAGAATAAGCAGTGGTTATCTTGGCATCCCTGAGTGCTCTTCCCTGACCATTACCCCACTTTGTTATTTCCTTCATTAAAATATAAGCTCCTTGAGAGCTTTGCTTTTTGTTTTTGTGTTTCTAATGTTTATATCCTGTAATTGCTATTGCTCTTCCCCTAAAATTATTTACTTTGTAAATATTTTGTATTTAATTATGTAGATTCATATTGTATTCTCCACAATAGGATATAATTTCTTGAAGGTAAAGACTGTTTACCTTTTGTCTTAGTCTCCTCAGCATCTATCTTAAAGTTGGCACAATAAATTCCCGTTGAATTGAATTATATTCTTTGTTTTCATATTCTGTATATTTTCACTTTCTGAGTGTTTAATAGAAATGATTAAACTATGATCGTAATACAAATAATTCTCAAATCTTCTGCATTCTATTTCAGTCTCCTTAGCTGGGTATCTCTACTTGAATGTCCCATAGGCACCTCACACTTGAAGTGTACAAAACAGAACCCATTGTTCCCCCCTCCCAAAATATACTTCCCCCAACTTTTCTATGTCAATGGAGTCAATATTCTTTTAGTTATTTAGATTCATGTCAATAAACATTTATTAAGCATGTGATATGTACCAAGAAGAATGATAAATGTCGAGGATATTAATACAAAAAAAAAAAGACAATTTCTGCCCTCATGGAATTTATAGTTTAATGAGGGAAGAACTACACACATAAAGAATTTGAAAAGCAGAGCTGGGGAGGAGAAGTATCCAGTCTTGGAGCTTGGTGAAGATGTAAATCAAAGTTCTCAAAAATGAGCAATTCAGTCTTTCTCTCCTTAAATGGATGTTTAGAGTTTAATACTTTACTCTTGTCTAATCAGTTGCCAAATCTCATAGATTTCTCTGTCTCAACATTTTTTTGCATTCATTCTTTACTCAAACCCCACTACCATAGACTGGGTCTTCATTATTTCCTTATCAAATTGGCTTCTTCCTCCCATTATCCTTCTTTCCTTCACAGCTCTCTACTTGATATTCCTACCTGGCAGGTTTGATCATCCCTTAACTATTCTGCTCAAGATGCTTCAGTGGCTCCCAGTTAGGGAAACAAAAAACAAATACCAAATTCCTCTGGCATTAAAGGCTTTTCACAAGTGCAATCCAATTTGACATTTTATACTTATTCCAAATTCCTCCCCCTCACACATGCTATGTGACAGTCAAACTGTCATACTTGTTATTTACCAAACACAATATTGATGAGGTTAAAGTCTAGCACCAGCTGTTGGGGTTCAGTAGCAAATGTTGAGGTTTGGATAGCAATCCCTAATTCAAAATCAGAGGCACAAAGCACATGTGAGTAATTCATAATGACTTTCTCATTGCCAAAAGGTACTTTTATTTATGAGAAGTTGTTACAGACAAAATGTAGCGGTAAAATAGTCATCAGAATGGCAAAGGTGAAATAGATTTGGGAGAACATATAGTTAGCAAGGAAAGGGGTTTTAACAATTAATAATGGAAAAGTAGAACTCACGGTTAATCATGACAGAATATGTCAGGAGGTGAGAATATATCATTAGCTGGCAGATTAAAATCCATAGAGGAGGTTAGCACCCTAAAAGATTTAGTTAGCTATAACAAGAAGAAAGATACCATGAAGAAGAATAGCATGGCTAGCTAATCCAAAAGGGATTCAGAAAAGATGGCAAAAGCCATGGACATATTTATGAAGGAAATTTAATCTGGTGGTTTGACACTGTAACTTGGCTTTCTGATTTGATACAGTAAGATGGGAATTCTCAAGACCTCCATGGGAATGATTCAGTAAAGTTGACCTAATCCCCATCAATGCTCTTCCTTACTTGCTTCAGTAATCAGTACTTCAAGTTTTCTCTGCCAATTTCACCTACTTACCTAGCACCTGATTAGTATTCCATCTCCTACCACTATTAGTCAGTTTGTTCCCCATTCCTAAAATGCTTTTCCTCACTTCTGCCACTTAGAACCTCGTAATTCCTTTCAATATTTAGCTCACATGTTACTTTTTTTCAGGAAGCTTTTGCTAGTTGGTTTTCTCCACTTTCAAATAATGGTGTCATACATATACATATATATATATACACATCTATCTATCATCTATTTATGTATCATATATCTATATTTTGTATATTTTTTCCTGTGAATATGCTAATTCCCCAAGTAAAAATCTAATCTGCAAAAAAGAGAGGGATTTTAAAAACTTTGTTATGCCACAGTTTCCTTTCATTGTTCTGCCTCAGTTTCCTTAGTTGTTCTGCTTCAGTTTTCCTGATTGTTCAGCCTCAGTTTCCCTGAATTGTTATGCCTCAGTTCCCCTGGTTGCAATCCCTCCTTCCTGACCATTAGGACTGATATAACTTGGGGCTGGCAACTCTAGAGTCATAAACTGTAAATGCTTAATCTCAGATAAGAGGGAGATCTATTTCAGACATCCTGGCTCTTAGGTCCTCCTAAGTTATCAAGAATATATAGTCTTCACCCCCAATCTGTCAAACCTGAAATTATAGTCCACTTACCAGTGCTCCACAAAAGCCACTCCCTCCCCCCATCTTTGTCTCTCTTGATCGCTGGAGCCCTAAGCGAATCCCTGGAATTCTTCACTCGTTACTGAATGCTTTGAGACTCAAAATACATTCAGTCTGCTGGGGTTAACATTGGCCCCAGAAAATCTCTCCCTCTCAAATAAAATATTAAAAACTCTCTAATCTCTATCTTGCCTTAGTTTCTCTGGCATTACACTTTACTTTTGTATTTATGGTACCTACAAAGGGGCTTAGAATATAAAAGGTAATAAATAAACAAATGTGACTGATTTTTTTTTTTAATTCCAGCATGTATGAAACACTTTTGATAAATAGGTTTCTTCAAAACAAAATCTCAGTGATCTTCTTGAGAAGAAATTTCACAAAATACAGCATCCCTTTCCTGGCAAACTCATTGCAATGGCAAAGCAGAGCCTGTAACATTTATTAATAATTACTGTATCATAATTTAAACCCATTCTTACATATCATACCTTTCTACTTGTCAGAAATATTGGACACATAGCAAAACAAAACAAAGATTAAAAAAAATCTTACCTAAACTCCCAAATGAAATGCAACTTTTGTTTATAAATTATGAATCTTTCAAACACTTTAGTTTTAAGAAATAAGCTAATGAGAATTGAGTTTGTTTTTTATGTTTTAGAAAGTCACTAACATGCTTCAGATATTTCATAAACTTTAATGGGTGAGTTCAAGTTTCAATCTATACATTATTTTTAATGTTATCAATTTTTAGTCATATTTTCTCATAAATTCTCCACAGAGAATCAACCTGCCATTATAGGAATCTTTCTTTTTATCCTTCTGGGTACTAGGACAGAATTCTACTACTGACCTGCTTCTTTTCTCATTACCTAGATATCCCTGAAGTTCCTTCCTATATGTAGGTCATCATTAGAAATAGGCCATAGTCTATTTATGTTCACCATATACCTCTCTTTTGCTCTTTGGTTCACATAAAATTTTAATTCTTTGATATTGTGCATGGTAAGAATAATAAATGGTGATGATGATAATGACAATAATCAAAATAATTACAATGTACTTTTATTTATATAAACATTTTATACTTTATCTTCACAAAGACTTAGTGAGATTTATATGGTGAATCATGTTATTCCTGCTTTACTTAAGAGGAAACTGAGACACAAAGAGATTAAGTTACATGCCTAACATCATATAAATAGTTTAAAATGGTGTTCAAGCTTAGGACAACTGACTCAAAGATCTTGATTCAGGACCACAACACAATTAAATAATTGTTGTGATAAAACTCTCTGGAAACTATTAAAACAGAAGAAATCCCTGGTCCAAAAGAGGAACGTAACTAGCTGCTATTCTTCATAGGAATTATATACAAAGGCATAGACCATAGAACCCTATACAAACTCACCAAGCTCAGAAATGGAATCAAGACCAACCATAATATTGCAATGGAAGGAAAGGGGATGGCTTATAATGAAACAAGTTGGTTCAATATTTTTATCAACAACTTGGACAAAATTGTTGATTCATTATATATTTTGAATGTTATTATGGGAATACATATTGCTTTCCCCAAATTGAATTCAAGCAGTCTCCTTGAGAGCAGAGAATATTTTGGTCTCTGAAAAGCTAAGACCTAAAGCAGTATCTAGCATATAATAGGCATTCAACAAATCTTTATTGAATGGCACCAGATTTTATTAAATGGAAGAATACCATATCTGAAAACCAAGGCCCAATTTGATGAACAACCTTGCTCAAAAACACACATAAGTCCAGGATTGATAACTATGTACTTTGACTTGGGTCTAGTGCCTTTTGCAATGCATTATAATGATAAACTATATAAAGGACAAATTTGTTGTTTGGTCATTTCAGTAGTGTCCAATTTTCTATCTCACTTTTTGGAATTTTCTTGGCAAAGATACTGGAGTGATTAGCCATTTCTTTCTTTAGCTCATTTTATAAATTTATAAATGAGGCAAGCAGAGTAAAGTAACTTGCCCAGGTTCATACTGGATTTCAACTCATATTTTCTTGACTTCAGGATCATCATTTTATACACTGCACTACTTAATGTTGCTTCGAATGTTACATCTTGAATTAAGGAATAACTCAACAGTTAGATTCCAGTATCATTGAGCTCTGGGTCTTATACGCTTAATCCAAGAAATGGACAACTCATATTTCTGGTGATCCATTCTCACAGTTTATCTAGTTGTGTTGACTTAAGTTCTCTTTGAGGATACTCCCCCCTCTTTTTTTCTTCTTTTTGTCTTTCTTCCTCATTTCCTCTTGGCAGGATCTTAACTAGGACAAAGTTACTAAAGATTTTCAGGTCATGAATGACTAATCCAGCTAATGAAGCACAAGAAACATTTGAATGAGTTTGGGAGCTAAGAAGCCATAGAGACATTTCCATAAGACACATGGATATTTTCCATAGGTCATAGGATATTTCCACCATCACTCACTCAGAGTTAAAGCATCATAGTTGTAGTGTTGTGCTATTGAATAATGGAGTTTGAGGAAGAGAATGTTTTATATCATCAAAACTGTTGTTTTTTCTTAATCATAGATATTGCTTGAAGTTCCCAGTCATATGGATGGGATTAGCTCTAGGTGTACTCATAGTTATCAAACTCTTATGGCAGCACAGTGCCATCAAAATTGGACTAATTGATAGTTTGGTGAATTTCTAGACTTTGGTTGCATTCTGACTCTTTCTGACAGAAATCACCACTGACCCATTTCATATAAAGGCATTTTCACCTAGCCCTTCTTTAAATACATGCACTTACCTGCATCTAAAGTCCCAGATCTACCTGTGCTTTTTAATCAATTATTGCCCATGCAAAATATTTTAAAAAGGTGGTAGATAGAATGGACTTAGACTAGAATAAGCAAGACAATAAAAATCACACCTTTGATACTTATTGGCTGTGTATCCTTAGGCAAATCACTTAATCTATTTCTGATTCAGTTTGGGAGTTATAACACCTACTTGTTATGGTTGTTGTGAAGAACAAATGGGAATTATATATGTATATATGCACACATATGTATACATACACAAATATAACTATATATATTCTTTATATATATGTTTTGCCCATCTCTCTCTCTCCTCCCCCCCTCTCTTTTTCTCTCTCTCTTGCTCTCCTCTCTCTCTCTTTCTATATATATACCGATAAATATACCTATGGTATATTTCAGCTATTTAGTGCTGATGAAGCCACGTTGATTAGTGAAAAGGACATGATACTGGAGAGTTCTCAACAGATTATCATCAATCAATGCTGAAGACATTGGCTATATGTACCTTAGATTAAAGTTGATCACTTTCTATCCAAACTTTCAACTGAAGAAGAAGTTTTGAAGATCATTAAACTCCTCTTGTGTGTCAGAGTGCCTAATTCTGATTCCATTCCAGCTGAGATTTACAAGCTGAAAATTACAAGTCCAATGCTCATACAAAAGTTTCTAGGTTATATGTCAGGAGGAAGTTATCTCTCAGGAGTTCAAGGATACCTCCATTGTCCATCCCTATAAAGGAAAGGGAAATAGGTGTCTTCAATAATCATGGAAAGGGAAGAGGGTCTCTCTTTTAGTTATTACCCAACAAGATTTTTTTCCAGAGACCTCCTTAATAGGCTGATCTTTCATCTGAAAGAAGATGCTCATTTACCTAAGCACCAGTATGACTTCAGACAGGGCCACAGAACATTCAGCATGGTTTTTGCTACTTGACAACTGCATAAGAAAAGCTAGGAGAAGAACGGAGGTCTGTATACAATGCTCATCAATTTAGTGAAGACCTTTGACACTATCAGTCATGAGGGTTTGTGGAAAATCATGGCAAAATTTGGTTGCTCTGAGAAGTTGATTGGTATTGCACATCAATTTCATAATGACATGCTTGACTGGGTACTAGATAATGGGCAAGACTCTTGTGTTTTCCCAGTCCCCAGAGGAGTGAAGCAGAGTTATGTGCTTGTTCTCATGCTTTTTTGTAGATGTTTTCTGCAATGTTGTCAGATGCCATCAATAAGTTCAAAAACAACATTAAGGTCACAATTGCAGAGATGGTTAATTGTTTAACTTTAAAATGATATACAATTCAAGACTAAAATGGAGAGAGAGTTGGTACATGACTTTCTGTTCATAGATGATTATGCACTCAATGCAGCCTCTGAGGTTCAGATGCAGCAAGATACAGATTGATTCATGCTACTACTTATGCTAATTTTGGCCTAATAGTTAACACTAAGAAAACAGAGCTTCTCTACCAGTCAGCACACCATCTATATATGGACTCATTCCTTACAGCAGATGGAGAAATTTTGAATGCTGTGGATAAAATCACTTACCTTGGCAGTGTACTTTCCAGGAATGTACATATAGATGTGGAAGTTGACACATGTAATGTCAGAGTGAGCTCAGTGTTTGGGAGACTTGAGTGTGTGGGAAAGTGAGAGAGAGAACAAGTATTAGCCTGACTAGCAAATTGGAGGTTTACAGAACTGTTGTGCTAACCTGATTGTCATATGCCCATGAAAATTCGACAGTAAGTGTATGGTATCATGTCAGGAAAATGAATTGCTTTCTTTTGAATTGTCTTGTGAAGATTCTGAAGAGTGCCTGACAAGATAAAGTATTAGACACTGAGGTCTTTTCTTGAGTTGAACTGGCAAACATTCAAATTCTACAACAGAGAGTGCAACTTTGTGGGGTTGGCCATGTTGTTCAGCTGCCAAAAGCACATTTTCCCAAATGATTGTTTTATGGAGAACATATACAAGGCAAGCACACCCACATAAACAACCATAGAACAAAGACAGGACACTCTCAATGTCTCTCTGAAGAACTTTGGAATCATTTGGGTGACACTGGCATAAAATCACCCAACATAGCATGCCCACATCAAAGAAGGCATTGTGCTCTATGAACAAAGTAGAATTGCAGTAACTCAAAAGAATGAGATGCACAAATTTAGAGACATCCCCACTCCAAATGTTTATGTAAACTATTGTGCTTATGTAGAATGTAGCTCATATAGATGAGCTTTCTAAACTCATATTGGTCTGATCAGTCACAGCTGGACACATTGAATCTTGACCCCCAGTACAGTGATATCATTTCAGTCCTCTTTGGTAATGAAAGGCAACAATCAACCAACCAAAAGAGTACTTAACTATTTTATATCTATCTTATCTATCTATCATCTCTATCTCTATCTCCCTCTAGAAATATAAACATAGATATAGATGTATATACACACCACACATATGTATGTGTGTATAGGTGTATATATTTACATATATAATTAAATTTTGCATACCCTGAAGCACTATATAAATGATAGCTATTATTTTCATTATTATTATTATTATTAGGAGAAGTAGCAAGCTACCATATTAAAAATAACACTAGATTTGGGTCAAAAAAGTTTGATTCTTAGTAAGCATTTACTGGGTTCTAACTATGATCCAGGCACTGACTTTGTCACTAACTTAAAGTGTAACTTGGGAAAAGTCGCATCCCCTTATGGGCTTCAGTTATTTTTTCTATAAAATGAGGGGATTGGACAGCATAATGTGTGTGATTCTTTTTCGCTCTAACAGTCTCTGCTTCCTTGATTCTAATTTCACATCAACTGCCTCCCCAACATAGGAATGTCAATCATAATGGAGGTACTCACCACTGAATCCAGTTCTTATCATTTCTGGTGTCCCTACATAGACGTCAGAACTTGTATAGTGTATTACTTCTAATCTATTTATCATGTGAAGTAGAGGAATTTTGACTGGCTGCTGAGCTGGAAATGAGAATATTTATACAAAGTACTGACTGGTTGAGATAATCCTTTTTTTTCTTTTTGGCTGCACTAGAGTGTGCCAGAGTGCTAGAAGCCTCTGTGCAGGGAGAAGTATTGTCCTTCCTCAATTAGATTGACATGTGACATGGTCATACTTTGCCTCTTTGCATTTTTTGATTTATTCCTTTTAGAGAAAGGAATATTAGACAAAGACATGACCTTTTGAGCTTTGAAAGGTCATCAGAGTAGACTGTCAAGGTCCTAGAGCCAGAAACCATGCCAGATTTTGTAGCCATTCACAGGGAGGAAAAAAGACCCTAGCGACTAGTTGGGTCTGATATAGAAATATATTGAAGGCAATCAACTGGGAGCAACAGAAATTCATCCATTAGTGATGTAAAATTCAGCAGTCAGATTGATGATGAAGTCAGTGATTTGTTTAAACTGATTTAAGTTCATTTCCCCAAATGTCCAAGATGGTATATACAGAGTGTGCTTCTAGAAAGAAATGTTTGTACTTCTGTTTTTGCTTTTTATTCTCAGTAATTACCTCATAGCAAAAAACTATTTGATGCTTATTGATTAAATGATAACTGGCCACCAAATACTAAAGGATACATACCACATGAAAGGGAAACAATGAGCTGGTGAATGATATTAGGAAAAACATATGAAAATGAAGGTTTGAGCTGATAATAAATGAAAGACTTTCAAAATCTTCAGAGATCCTTCTAGAATCTTGAGGAAAAATATAGCCTTGCTTAGGGAATGAGTTCCTCTGTGAAACTGAGAATTGAGAGCTGAATATGATCTGATTCTAAAAAAGTAAAATTGTGTAGGAAAGGGTAAAAAGAGTGATTACCTCATACAAATGAGGTGTGAAAGGAAGAAACTGATATAGTGAAATTACATGGAAGAGGAAGAGGACTGATAGTCAAGAGAGGGTTAAATAGGCAACAATAATCTAGAAGGGTAGAAAAATCTTCTAAATTCAGAAAGAAATAAAAGGATAAAAAGAAATGGAGGGAGGAAAGAATAAAGAGGGAATTTTTAGAAGGAGCCCTATTCTCCTACTTTTTTACACCAGATCTGGGTTAAAGAGAGAACAATGTATATAAAAGTTTTCTGAATTTATAAAGAAATAAGGGAGCAGGCCCCAGTTTTTGGGATAAGAATTCATTATTTGACAAAAACTGCTGGGAAAATTGGAAATTAGTATGGCAGAAACTAGGCATTGACCCACATACAACACCATGTACCAAAAATGGGGTCATGATCTAGACATAAACAATGATATTATAAACAAATTAGAAGAATATAGGATAGTTTACTTTTCAGATCTGTGGAAAAGGAAGGAATTTGTGACCAAAGAACTAGATCACAAAATAGATAATTTTGATTATATTAAGTTAAAAAGCTTTTGTACAAACAAAGCTAATGCAGACAAGATTAGAAGGGAAGCAATAAACTGGGAAAACATTTTTTTAACTTTCAAAGGTTCTGCTAAAGACCTCATTTTTAAAGTATATGGAGAATTGATTCAAATTTATAATAGTTCAAGATATTCTCCAATTGATAAGTGGTCAAAGGATATGAACAGACAATTTTCAGATGAAGAAATTGAAACTATTTATAGTCATATGAAAAGGTGCTCCAAATCACTATTGATCAGCAACATGCAAATTAAGACAACTCTGAGATACCACTACACACCTGTCAGATTGGCTAAGATGACAGGAAAAGATAATGACAAATGTTGGAGGGGATGTGGGAAAACTGGGACACTGATACATTGTTGGTGGAGTTGTAAACAGATCCAACCATTCTGGAGAGCTCAGTTATCAAACTGTGCATACCCTTTGATCCAGCAGTGTTTCCACTGGGATTATATCCCAAAGAGATCTTAAAGAAAGGAAAGGGATACACATGTGCAAAAATGTTTGTGGCAGCCCTTTTTGTAGTAGCAAGAAATTGGACACTGAGTGGATGCCCATCAGGTGGAGAATGGCTGAATAAATTATGGTATATGAATGTCATGGAAGATTATTGTTCTGTAAGAAATGATAAATATAGGATGATTTCAGAGAGGCCTGGAGAGACTTACATGAACTGATGCTAAGTGAAATGAGGAGAACTAGGAAATCATTATACATGGCAACAAGAAGACTATATGACGATCAGTTCTGATGGACATGGCTCTTTTCAACAATGAGATGATTCAAACCAGTTCTACTTGTTCAGTGATGAAGAGAGCCATCTATACCCAGAGAGGCCTGTGGGAACTAAGTGTGGCCCACAACGTAGCATTCTCACTGTTTCTGTTGTTGTTTGCTTGCATTTTGTTTTCTTTCTCAGTTTTTTCCTTCCTTCTTTATCTGATTTTTCTTGTGCAGCAAGATAACTGTATAAATATGTATACATATATTGGATTTAACTTTAACATATTTAACATGTATGACACTACCTGCCTTCTACTGGAGGGGATAGGGGGAAGAAGGGGAAAAGTTAGGGCAGAAGGTTTTGCAAGGATCAATGTAGAAAAATTTCCCATGCGTATGTTTTGCAAATAAAAAGTTTTAATAATAATAAAAAAAAGAAATAAGGGAGTAGGATAAAGGGGGGTTATAAAAGAATGTATAGATTAATGGGAATGAGATAAAGAGGAAAATATATATTTGGAAGGGTATAAAAGTGTTCTGAATTCAGATAGAAACACTATTTTGAGGGGACAGGATAAGTGAGGAATTGTTGGATGGTGTTTGGTTAAGTAATAGAACAGCAAGAAGATAGATAGAAATAAAGTAAGATAGTGAGGAAAGTAGGAAGGAGGAAAATATAAGCAACCAGTATTTATTGATTAAATGTGAATTGGATGAATTCACTCAATATAAAAATATTAGATTAAAAATATTGACTGATATTTTTATGTTGTTTTCAGGAAATGTTATAAAGATGAGAAATACACATAAACTGAAAATAAAGACCAGGAGTAAAATTTATTATATATAAAAAAGTAGGGGTGATAATAATGATGTCAGACAAACTTAAATTAGAATGGAATGAATTAGAAGAAAAAAATAGGGAAATACATTATATACCAGTCATATTAACCAATATTGTTTAAAATGACTAGACAGTATAAGATTAGAATATTGGTGTGGTATAGGAAATGATGAGTTGGTGGGTTTAGAAAAATATGAAACTTGTGAAGAAAGATGCTATCTACCTGCCTACAGAGAAAAGAGGACAAGAAGAAATAAGCAGAGTATGGTTTTTACATATATGTGTATGCATATATGTGAATGATTATATATATCTATGTACATGTATGTTTACACACATATATGTATATTTTGTGTATTTTATATATGCATATGTATTTAGAAGGGTATTCTGGGGAAATTTTCTAAATTTAGAAAGAAATAAGATGGTAAGGGTATAGGGAAGGGGGAGATGATAAGGGAAGGATTTTAGAGGGAACATCTGCTCTGGGATGAAGAGAGAGCAACATGTAAAATTAGAGGGGAATTTTACATATATATATATACACACAAATACATATACATAATACATTTATATCTATATCTCTGCACTTAACAGTAGCCTTCTTTGGGGGTGGGATGAAGAAAGGGAAAAATAAAGTAAAAGGTACATTATAGAGAACAAAAGAAAATCTCTAAGAAAGCAAAGAAAAGATGTATAGCTCTGAACACAATGTACACTATTTATTATATAAGCTTTCTTGAAGTGGAAATTAATTGCTTTATATTTTGAATCCTCTCATGTTCTACTGCGCAGATAGCAATGTGGCTGTTTTCCTTTTCTTATTTAGTATTTAAGTTTAAAATAAATTTAAAAAGAAAGTAGGAGTTAAGATAATCAAAAGAAAGCCACCTCCAACCCATTCAGAAGTACTTGTAGAATGGAGATAGATGCTGCTTTGTCCAGGATCTTGGTTCTGTGAACTGTAAAAAGAGAATTGAGATAAGGGTCCTCAGCTTCAAAGTAATTTACACAAACAGGTCTTATTTATTTTCATATCTTTACTAGTGCAATCAATCAACAGCATTTATTGGGTATCTACTCAATTAAATGTCTGGTTCTATGCTTGTGGGGAATATGCTTTGAGAAATATGCCATAGGAAAAACTGCTATGAGAAATAAAAATGCAAAAATAGAAACAGTCCCTGCCCTTGAAGAATCTGTGGGTCTGGCAGGGAAAGTTGTACAGTCGGTACATATTTAGGTGTAGGTAAATATAGTACAGTGGGTTCACATGAACTTATACATATAAAGTTTTATATTATGTACAGATAAAGGTAAATATATGTTTTATATATCTAAAGTAGTCACCAAATCCTATACATTCATAAAAAGTCAGATGGCTTTTGTCATGTTTCTTCTGTATGATCTTAAAAAGTCTTTTAATATATCTAGGCCTGAGTTTCCTCTTCTGTAAAGTGAGATTAGACTACATGACTTGTATAGTTTTTAAATCTAATTCCATAGTCCTATGATTTCATACTATGGTTCAATACCTGGATTCCTTGAGTTCTCTCATAATAATGATATGCTTCTCTACATCTGCCTGACTTTTCATGATCTGGCACTCAAATGGCAATCCTGGCCCCATATCATCATAGCTCAGTAGAAGTTTCTCTCACAATGGCTGGCTATTACACAAATTCTCCAGAGAAAAATGGAACACAAATGCCTGTCAATCAATCTCTGTCAGTATCCCCATATTCTTCCTCCATTCCCTTCATCTCCCTCCATGACCAAAGCACAAAGTGTATATATTACCCTACGGGTGACTTGGTAAATAGTCAGTTGCTGCCTGGGGTAGTTGGAAATAGAAGCTGGAGCTTCTCTTAATCATTGCTGAATTTTGATGTTTTAGTTATTTAAGCATTTATATAAATACCAACTGCTGTGACTTTGACATACAAGCTAAGCATGCTTGAGACTAGCCACTTACCTGGGCTGTTAATTAGCATGAAAAAAGATCTCTTTCAAAGAACAAGTCCCAAATACAGGCTCTATATAATTTGACCATTTTCTCTTCTGTTAATGTAAGACATATTTGAGATACTTTACCTATAGGTTTCCATGCTAATTAATTCTTTGGCCCTGAAGCAGAAACTGGTTTCCATAACCACAGAGCATTAAAGTCTATCTTTTCCCCAGTCAAGGATCCTTTTCTCTGTGCACATCTCTTTATTTTGTTAATGTATTTCTACTGGCAAGGAGGATGAAATATTTAAACCTATGAACTTGTAAAGTGAGTTTTCAGAATCACATCCATCCAAGCAGAAAAACACTAGATTGTGTCCAACCTTTTGCATGTTCCTTTAAGAAATATGCAAAAGTGGGGGTGGAATAGCTCCAAAACAGTGGCCCAGAAAAAATGAATTCTTAATGTGAGGTTCATAAATTTTTGAAAAAAAATGTATTTTTATTATTTCAATATAATTGGTCTCTGCAACCCTGTGTATATTACTTTATGGATTCAAAAACATTATTCTCAGAAGGGATCCGTAGGCTTCACCCAATGGATAAAGGGGTCCATGGCACAAAAAAGCTCAAGAACCACTACTTTAAAGGGTTTCTTTGACAGACAGCAAAGCTAAAGTAAAGGGAAAACATATAATTCTGCTGGTGGTTCTGCTTGTCTCAAGTCTTTCCTCATTCTAAATCCATGCTCCATTCATGTTTGATCACAGGTTTGTTCACCTGCTTCACACACACACCCACCCACCCACCCCCACATACACACTCAGTAAACTCCAGTGGTTTCCTGTTGCTTCCAGAATCAAATGCAACATGTTCTGTTAAACATCAATAATCTTCATAACCTCCCTCCCTCCTGCTTTTTCAGTCTTTGTACGCATTATTCCCTGCCATATAATATAGTAATGCTGGCCTGGGTTTTTTTAGGTCTGGTCATTCTCTCTATCTGCCCTCCATATCTAAAACCCTCTCCCCCCTCCATTTATAAACTTATCTGGCTTCCTTTAAGTCACAGCTATAATCCCATTTATTTTTCTTCTGACAGCTTCTCCCAGTCCCTCTTAATTCTAGTACTTTCATTCTATTAATTAATCTAATTAATGAAATTAATGAATTTCATCCTATTAATCTACATAGAGCTTACTTTATGTATATTTGTTGGTGTGTTGTATCCCCATCAGACTGTTAGTTCTTTCAGAGCAGAGACTGTTTTTTTTTGCTTCTTTATAAATCAGTGCTAAGCTTAGTCCCTGACACATAGTAGATTCTTAATAAATATTTCTTTATTGATTAAATTTTTTAGATATGTAATACATGGCTAGTCATAACCTTGAAGGCAAGCAGTAATATTTCTGCCCATCACACTCTGAAATGGCTGGATGTAGCCAAGTTAGGCTCGTTGCAGACTTAACTTACCCAGCAGCAGAAACCAACATAGTTTTCTTGCCTATTTATCTCTCAGCTGCTTCTGCTGTTCTATGAATATTCTGACCCATCTCTTTCTTTTAAGCTCCCTAGCTTTGTCACATTCAGATTCTCCTTGTTGGATTGTTCCCACAGCACCTGCCTCCTAGCCCCACTGACTGAATGAAACCTTTGGCTCCCTGGGAATTCCTGAAGAGGTTGCTATGCTGCTCCTAGACCCAAAATTGCTTTTCTGGCAATGTCCCAAGATATTAATTTACTTATCTTATTTCAGACCACCTACAATTGTCTTTGAAGAGTTACATGACATTTGAAAAACTCTCACTATCAGGATGGTTTTTTTCCCTTTCTTTTTCCTTTCCTTTTTTGTATTCAAACTACATTTTTACCTTCCCACAATTTCCTGCCATTATTCCAACTTACAATGATTTTTGTTACATTAAGTTATCATTCTTTTTTTGATGAATCTATGCATTTTGCATTCAATTCTTCATCCCTCACCCAGAAATACTTCAAAGAAATGTGAAAGCTAACCCTTAATTGGGGAGCAGTTTAGTTCCAAGAGTACTAGGTAGCTTGTCCACAGACATAAATGCTCATCCTCATTACACATAAAGCTCTCTGGGTGGCTCTAGGAAAGTCATTTTGCTTTCTCCCTCTTACTTTTGATACTGTAAAAATACTTGCTTTCCATTGCTTTCATAGAGCTATGACGATGAATAAGATCACAAACTGTGAATGCATGAGAAGGAAAGCTTTGGAAAGATCATCTATTCAACCTCTTTCATTTTATGGATAAGGCAAAGAATACCCAGAGAGAAAAAAATAATGTCCCTAAGCATTAAAACCTGTTCTTCTGATTCATAAGTATGATATTCTCCCTGCCATAAAATCCATGTCTTTTTTTGACATTGTCTGTTCCCTATGCCTATAAGGCTTCACCTGCTTCTATCTTTTATTTTTATTTATTGATTTTGATATATTTTATGTATTTATTCTTGAATATATCTATCCATGCTAATGTTTCTCTCATCATATTGTAGAGTTCTTGAGGACAGGGACTGTTTTTATCTTATTTTTTATCCCCAGTGCCAAACACAGGACTTAGCACATTGTCATCAGTGTTTAATAAATGCTTATTGATGTGCTGATTTTCTTTTTCTTTGTTTTTAATTTTTGACATTCACTCCAATAAGACGCTGTGTTCTAATTTTTTTACCCTACCTTCCCTTATCTCTCCCCCAGTCAGCAAGTGATCCAATATATGTTGAACATGTGTAATTTCTCTATACATATTTCTACAAATATCATGCTGCTACAGAAAAATCAAATCAAAAAGGAGAAAAAAATGAGAAAGAAAGCAAAATGCAAGCAAAGAATAAATAAAAAAACCCAAAGAGTGAAAATACCATGTTGTGGTCCACTTTCTGTTCTCTCTTTGGTTGCAGATATAGCCTTTTATTTTCAAAATACATGTAAAAATGATTTTCAACATTCACCCTTGCAAAACCTGGTATCCCAAAATTTTCTCCCACCCTTCCTCCATCCCCTCCCCTAGACAGCAAGTAATATAATATATGTACCAAGTGATTTTCAAAGCCACAGGGGCCTCTTACAGGGGGGAAAACATCTGAAATAGCAAGCATATAGGTTGTGGGACAGAGTCTAAAGATCAATGGGATTAGTAATACAGAACTAGGTTCTAGTCCCGTTTTTGTCATTTACTAATTCAATGACATTGGCTAAGTCAGTCACTCTATCTATCTATCTATCTATCTATCTATCTATCTTTCTTTCTAGATTATCTATTTATCTATCTGTCTATCAACCTATCTAAATATTTATGTTTTAGTTTCTTCATCTCTGAAATAAGGAAGTACTTTGTATTTGAATGGGCTTTTCCAGGTGAAAGATTCCATGATTTTACTTTATTTTATTTTATTTTTTTAAACAATTTTTTGGTGAGGTCATTGGGGTTAAATGACAACTAGTAAGTGTTTAGTGTCTGAGGCCGCATTTGAATTCAGGTCCTCCTGACTTCAGATTTGGTACTCTATCCATTGTGCCATCTAACTTCCCCAAGATTCTATGGCTTTAGAAGACTGGCTGTGTACTCTTACTACTAACTCATGGAGTTGTTCTGAGATGGAGCTGTCACTAAAGTGAAATGAGTGAAACTGCCTGAGAATCTTCTAAAATTTAAAGAGGTCATTGCTAGAAACTTTAATCTCTAGCAACATAAAAAGAACTGAACTTAACATCTAGTTGATAAGATTAATTGAATAAGAAAAAACTATCATATGGTGGCTTCCTATTATCTCAGATGAATTCCTTCCTAGCCTAATACTGTTTCAATCCCTTCCCAGAAGCAGACTTGTAATGTCCTTTTTGTTCTCAATTGAACTGAAGGTACATTTCATGTTGCTTGCTCCAAGCAATTATTAGCTCTAGTTCTGTTTTATGGAAAGCACTATTGTAAAGCATATGTTACTATTTTAAGTGGGACCCATTTTAATTGTGTCTATTGTGTTAGCAAAAATTCTCTCAATAGCTAAATGGCTAGCCAATGGTCATCAGAATTTCCAAAATAATCTTGGATATTTTTCAAATTACAAAGACCAGAAATATCTCATTATATTCATTAGGTACTTTCCTTTTTCTATAGTAAAAATGTCATTTCCCTATGAATATTAATATTACCAAAACTTGACTTCTGCATGGCCCTATTCTTTGGTCTGTTGCCCTATAGTGAATCCATGGAAATCCAGGCAGCCTACAGGCTGACTCACAATCCATTCTGAAAGCTTCACTATCATTTGGAATATAGGCCACTGATCTTTATTCATTTAGGCTTCTAAGTAGAATATTAGCCCCTTGCAGGCAGGGATTATTTTGTTTTTATCTTTGCATTTTCAATGCCTAGAAAAGTGCCTAACATCTAGTAGATGTTTAATCAAAGTTTATTTAATTGGGTGAAATCTAATTGAATTTCTGCCAGGTAACTAGAGCTATCATGGAACTACTCAAATAATAGGTATTCAACAATACTTTTGTTTTATTTTTTTTTGATAGTAAAGATTACTCAGACTCTAAAATTTCTGAATTCTTTCCTTATCTACCATCCTCTTTCCCCCCATTAGATTTTGAATAATTCTGAGTATTTCACAGAAGACAAATAAAGACATTGGATTGAATACGATGTTAGTTGATTCAGGTGAAGACCATTCCTTAGATACTCTAGTCTAGTATTCTAGAAACTTGAACGTCTCAGATAAAGGGACTTACTCAAACTTAAACAATAAGTTAAAAATTATTAGGATTAGAACTCTGTGTTCCTGACTCCTGTTATAACCCTTCTTCCACACTGCTTCCTATGTGCAGATAGTAGTTTAAATAACATGTAAAATATGGAGTCTTTCCATCCCACTGTTAAAATACTTTGGACACAACAAGGTAGATTGGAACTATATGTCCCTACCCACTCCCAGGCACTTAGAAGCAAAGCCCAAATAAGGAAAGTTTAATTACTACTCTTTTGACATACACCCCCTTTAAAACACTGATTCGTTCTAAAGATATTTGCTTCTGATGGTTAACACCAGTAACAGATGTTCTTAGGATCAGAAAACAGAAGAATATGTAACTATTTATGACATGCTGTGATTTTAGTTCTTAAAATTTGAGGTTGGATGAAATAAATGTGCAGAATATAAAAAAAATAAATGTGTAGGAGAGATTTAAAACTTAATCTTTAAAATACAGCCTCCAGATTCTGCTAGGGACTTGTTTCTCAAGACTATATTAGGCTTCTGCAAAATGAAAAATAGGGGAAAAAAGACCAAGACTTAACATAGTCTAGTGGTTAAACATGGGATAGGGAGTTGGCAGAGTTGAATTAGAATTTTGGCCTTGGGACTAAATTGATGTTGTGCTGTAGAAAAATTTAATTCACCTCTCTGGGCCTTTTTAAATGGAAAGATTGAAACAGATGATTTCTGAATTCCCTTTCAGGTATATAACCTATAATTTTAAGATGGAATAACTATAGGAAGCCTAAAGTCAGTTTGTATGTGACCTCTGATTTCACAAGTATTCCCAGTGCAAGACTACATTCTCCTTGAGGGGGGTTAGGGCAAGGGGAGAAGGATTTATATAATAACTGTCATATGCTAGGCACTATGCTGAGTTCTTTACAAATTTTATCTCAGTTATTATAACACCCCTATGAGGTAGGTACTATTATCATTCTCTTTTCACAGTTGAGGAAACTGAGACCAATAGTGATTAAATGAATTGCCCAAAGTCACAGGCATTTGTTAACTGTACTTTGTATTTCCCAGGTGACAGCTATTGGGGAGATATTATTTCTCTTATCCCAATGCTTAGAAAATCACAAGTGATTTTTATTTTTATAACTTTATAAATCATTATTTCATAAACAAGTATATTTATTACACTATGTTCAGCTTGGTATGTGTGGTGATTTTCTTCCTTTTAATATAATAGTTCTCTCTGCAAGAGAAGGTTTCTAGAGGAGATTTTCTGGAGGCAGCCTTAGTTTCAGTTCAGATCAATAATTACCCTAAATGCAGCCAGCTGGTAAAAATACCAATGTTTATTTCTCTTTCCAAGTCTTGTCTCTTTCCTTGGGCCCGGATAGCTAGATTCTTATCTCTCTCTGCTTGGTTCCAAGAGCTCCCTCCGAATGTCTCCAAATCCAAAGGTTTTGTCCTTCAGCCTCTGCCTCTGCTTTCTTCAGCCTCCAGCCAGCACAAAGATGGAATGAATCTCTTGTCTCCTTCACTTGGGACTCAGCTAGCTTTCTGGCCAGTCTTTCAGACCAGCTTGGTCCCAGTTGGGGAAGTGCAGGAGCCCAGCCACCACCATGGTGTGAGATGAAGATGAATCTGGTTGTGCCTCTGAGAGAGCCTTCTCAATCATCAGTTCAGCTCCGACTTGTGGCTTCTTCTGACTTGATGCTCTTCTCTTCATGTAATTTGGCTGAATTCTGTCTGAGAGCCTCTGTCTATTTCTTTTATACGAGAGAGAAGAATTGTGGAATATAAGAGAGAGGGATTATGGGTTTTCTCCCATAGTACTCTCTGGCCCTAAGAGCTTCAAGGGAGGTGTGAATTCACAAAGTTACACAGTTTACTTTGTGAATCTCTTATACTTGTGAACTCCAATGAGTAAAGGTGTAAACACAAGCATTGTATTAATTAGTTCTACTTAGTATCTTGTTTCAGGTTCTGGTCCAAAACATCTTCTTGTAAGATCAGATCAATAATCTATCAACTCTAATGAGTTAGCAGTTTGTAAAGATTCCAACAGGTATGTGTAGAAAAAATAGGGTTAAAAAATTCAATCTGGTTATTAGAGTTCCATAGACTAGAATACTAGTCTTGAAGTCAGGAAGATTAGTTCACATTCTAACATTGACATTAAAGAGCAATATGGCCATAAGTTTCCTGTTGGGAATTTAATCAGTTCAATTTTTACCTACTTATTAATAATAATTTAACTTAATACATTTATAATATAATATATAAAAATAAAATTAAAAATAATTTAATTTAATAACAAAATACTTGGCACTGGGAATTTAAAGGGGGAAAATCAAGTAACCCCTGCCCTCAAGGAGCCTACATTCTATTAGGGATATAATTTGTAAACGAATAGTAAGCATATAAATAGATATACATGCATATGCACATATATGTATGTATATATATGTGTGCGTGTGTGTATGTATGTAAAGTAATAAAAAGTCATTTCATTTTAGAAGGGAGAGTGCTAATGACTTGGGAGATCAGAAGAGACCTCAGGAAGAAGGTAACCTCTGAGCTGCACTTTGAAAGGAAACTAGGTATTCAGAAAAGGCAGAGGTAATGAGGAGTAAAGCTGGAATATGCAGGACTATGTTTGCAAAAACACAGAAATGGAAGCTAGAATGGGCCATATGGGTAATAAGTAATAGACTACTTTGACTGCAATGCAAATGACTAGTTTAACTCAAAGAAGTTAAATGAAATAATACTAATAAAGTAAATGGGAACCAGACTGTAGGAGGATTTTAACTTCCAGGTTAAAAAAAACCTTGTATTTTTTATTCTTAGAAACAATAAGGAATACCCAGTGATTTTTGAGTATGGGAGTGATGTAGTCAGATTTGTATTTTTCAAATAATCAATTTGGTGGCCATGATTAGAATGAATCGAAGGGGAGAAAGACTAGAATTAAGAAGACCAATTGGAAGGCTATTATAATAGGAGGTAAGTAAAGCTTGCCTAAACTTTAGAGTTTAGAAAGAGCCCCCCCCACTGAAGAAAAAGATTGTTCTTTTGAATTTTTTAGATCACTGTAATTGAGGGTATTGGGTTCTATTTCTGGAGAGCAGACTTGATAATCCATCAAAGAGTATTAGTACTTGATTACTCAGTAAGGATGTCAAGGAATATCTAAACACAGAATGATTCAAATTTTTGGTCCTCAGAGACTTAGGGATTGCTGACTTGAGACCTACAGATCAGCCTAAACACCAAGCTGCTTAGCATCCTATACTTAGAAGATTTCTTTGAAGTATTAACCTTTGAAAATTAATGGTGGTATCGCCAGTCAGCAGTCATTTGAAAAAAAGTTACCCAGCAGATTTAAATGAGGCTGAACTTTTAATGAAAAAGTACTCAAAACAATAATTCTGAAACTTTTTTTCTTTTAAATCAATCCCTTTCTTTGCAAAGGGCATGACAGGACCTCAACAGAAGGAGACTGCTAAGGAAAGTGACATTTTAGGAATTTGGGAGAAGTCATTTTTGAAAGAGTAATTTTCTGACAGAGCTCCCTGGAGGGATTGCCCACAATCATTGGCAGTACAAATGTAAATGTGCGGGGGAAGGGTGTGCTTGGAAATCATGCTGACAGAACTATTGGCTACCCATTCTTTTTACTGCTGAATCACTGAATTTCAGTGTTGAAAAGATATTTTAATGTAGCACCAGATTCACAGCGCTGTTTTGAGACTCAAATGCATGTACCATGCTTTGTGAAATTTAAACAGCTGTATGAAATCAGGCATCATTATTCCAAAACAACTAAGAGTTTATCTAGGACTGCCATATTTGAATTGGAATTCCATTTACCATGTAATCCAAAGTGGTCAAAATATGTTTGCTTGGAAGCATCCAGTGAATGGAGGGGAGGTGTTCCTGAAGCATCTCATTCCACTTAGTGATAGCTTAAATTTTTAGTAAGTTTTTACTTAATTTTCCAGCATCTGTTTGTCACTTTGCAACTTCCATGTTCTGATTCTGGGGCAAAGGAGAACAGAACTAATCCTCTATATTGGCTCTGCTGAATATTCTACTCTTCTGCTAAAACATTTCCTTTTCTTTAATCAATCTTTCTAATATTTTGAGGTCATTCCCATCCTTTTGTTTTTCTTAGTGCATTCTTCAGATTATCTATTTCCTTCCTAATATATATATTTTTCTTAGAACTTAACACAATATTCCAGATGTGGTCATACCAGGGTAAAATACTCTTGATTATCATCTTCCTAAGGCTGAACTCTTAGCCTCTAATTCTATGACCTTCAATTGTGTCAGCTCTTTTGACTGCCAAATCACTCTGTGGTTAACTTGCATTGGATTTGTAGTACTATTCTTTCTCAGATACACTACTATGTTATCATAGTTCTTTTATCTCTACTTTGGTTGTTAACTTTTTTGAACCTAAGGATGAGAAATTATTTCATCTTTAATTTCATTTCACTGGATTCTACTACCCTGTTAGGATCTTTTGCAACCTGAACTTTTTCATATGGTGTCAATATCCACTTTAGGTTTCTGTCATTTTTAGTTTTGATAAACGTGCCCCTTGGGAATCTCCAAGGTATAGGCACCTGCCTGGTGACTGCCTCCACGAATCTCTCTGACCCTCTCCTCCAGTTCTGTAACCCCAGTTCTTTGATTAATATCTCAGCTTCCTCATCAGACGTTGCAGTCTGGTATCAAGCCCCTGAAGGTTCATGGTTTGCCTGTAGAGATGGACTGATCAAGTGTGCCTACTCTAGTACCCTCCACAGAAGGATAGATTCATTTTGTGTCCTAATAGCAGTGTTTCCCAGCCTGTCTATTCTTCCAAGAGGGGAGGGATGGAGCCTCTTCCAGTCCCATTTCTCCCCCTTGGAGATTACCAGACAGAAACGGACTCTGCCGTTCCTTCCCCTCATAGTAGGGCTCGGGCTGGCAGGCACTACCGCCCTCAGCACTGCAGCCCTCCTGAAGGGCGATTCTGGGTATGCTGAGTTAAGTGCACAAATGACCACCTGACTCAGATCGAGTCATCCATCTCAAAACTGGAAAGCCAGATTGACTCCCTGGCTGAGATGGTACTCCAAAACCGAAGGGGACTTGACCTGCTATTTCTGCAACAGGGAGGCCTGTGTGCTGCCCTGAATGAGGAATTCTGTTTTTATCTAATAATTCTGGGGTGATCAGGGAAAGTCTGGCCCTGGTTCGTAAGAATCTTGAGTTCAGACGACTGGAGCAGGGGCAAGGAAGGAACTGGTACCAGTCACTGTTTAATTCTTCCCTGTGGCTGACAACCCTTGTTACATCCCTCATGGGACTCTTGATTCTCCTTCTCCTGGCCCTTGCCATAGGTCCTTGCATCTTTTCTAATCTTGTCCATCTTATCCGCTCCCAGGTGGAATCTGTCAAAATTATGGTGCTAAGACCGCCTGGGTATCAAGAGGAAGGTGTTTCAAAGATTTGAATATTTAGGAAAGAGAGTGTGGAATGTTATGCCACAGTTCTCTTTAACTGTCCTGACTCAGTTTCCTTGTACAAGTTTCCCTTGTCTCAGTCTCCCTAATTACTCCCCTAAGCTGTAAATCTCCCTCTGGTCCATGAAGGCTGAGGATCAATTAGTCTAAGGTTATAAATTGTTAGCCCAAGAGAGTAGACCTCCTGATTATCTTCTGTCCCCAAGAATTTATTATATCCCTCTAAAATATTCCAAGATATTTCACTGACATTTTTATCTCTGGGTATTCAGACATCCTGTCTCTGAGTTTTTTTGGTTTATGGCCTTTTCCAGCTGGACAGGGGCTTTCCTGCTCTTTCCCTCTTCTTTGTCTCCAAAGGTATTTAAGAAGTTGGGGTTCCTCCATTCATTTGCTGGAGTATGGCGGCTGGCAGTTGTATGCTGGACTCCTCCAGCCCTGGGACCAACATGAATTCCTTATTCCCAGTATATCTTTATCTCTGTCTGACTGGATAATTTGAGACGTGAATCCTGTCCAGTCAATCTTACTCTCCCATTAATAAAATATTAAAAACTCCCTTCCTGCCTCAGTTTCTCCGGCATTACATTGAGAATTAGGAACCAGTGATCCTGGGTTCAAATTCCAGTTTTACCATTTAAGGACTATAAGACCTTGAGAGAATTTTGTGCCTCTCTGGGGCTTTAGTTCATCCTCATCTCTCAAATAATTAGAATAAATGAGCTGAAAAAACCTTTTCAAGATTATATCTATGATCTCATGTTCTAGGGATTAAGTTCTTCTTCCTTTTTTAGGTATTTACTAAGCCTCCCTTCAATAATATATTTTGGAATTTTCTTAAGAGTCAAAGTCAATTTCATTATATAGTTTGAAAGTTGTTTTTCTTTCAAATTGGGACATTTCTTTTCTCTCAGTTTTGGCACACCCTCTCCCATGCTTCATAATCATTCACTGATCACTGACAGTAGTTTGGCAATCACATCTGCCAATATATAAGATAATAAATTTTGAATTATTAAAGGAACGTAAGAGGAAAAATGGAGTCCCTCTCCCAGTGAGTTTTAAAGTCTGGAGGAGAAGGAAGGAAATATATTGTGAGAAGTCAATAACAAGGCAAATTGATACCAACTTTCAAAGTACTTAATATAAGAAGGATTAAAATGCTTTTAGTTTACTAGTTGAAAGTCTGTGAGTTCCATCTCTTCAAACACTGTAATGAGGTTCTTTGGTATTGTAAAATTAGTGTGTTAAGTCTTGAAGTCAGAAGGCTTGAGTTCAAATTCTGATTTATAGACTTACTAGTGTATAAGTGGTGGCTCTGGGCAAGACACTAAATTCCTTGTTTTTTTATTGGCAAAATGGGAGTTCTAGCTACTTCATAAGTTGTTAGGAGGAAAGTGTTTTGTAAACTTAAAGTGCTTTATAAATGAGAATTGTTAATTATCTTCATGCTATAGATCATGAGTATGAAAATGAAAATTTACTTTAAACTCTTTTGTAAAGAAAAAATAATATTAAAAGATAGGTGTGTCCTCTAAGTGCTAAAGAAGTGAAATAAACTAGGGGTATTGTGGAAATTCAGAGGAGGGAGATCAGAGAGAGGCAGACATGCAGATAATAGATGTTCCTTAGTGACTACCAAACTTGTCACACTGTCCTTTTGTCCCAGGATGGCATATTACGAATGTATTTATTTGTGGGTC
The DNA here is from genome assembly GCF_016432865.1 of Antechinus flavipes. Lineage (NCBI taxonomy): Eukaryota > Metazoa > Chordata > Mammalia > Dasyuromorphia > Dasyuridae > Antechinus > Antechinus flavipes. The sequence continues at coordinate 590,390,397 of NC_067399.1, read as the reverse complement.
CAGAAGAAAGCACAAAGAGAAAAAAAAATGTGACACTTCATATCAATTACTAAGTCTTCATTGAGAACTTGCTCAATGTCTCTTCTTGTGTTACCTCCTATCGTGAGATATGGGAATGGGGCATAAAAAAGGAACATATTCTGGTTAGAAATAAAGCAAACCTGTACAAAGCACATTCTCTTTTTTGTTTTTTGAGTAAATTTATTTATTTTTTAATACACATTGCTTTATGAAACATGTTGGGAGAGAAAAATCAGAGCAAAAGGAAAAGAACATAGGAGAGAGAGAAAAAAAGACGTGAACACAGCATGTGTTGATTTACCTTCAGTCTTAGTTCTTTTTCTGCATGCAAATGGCATTTTCTGTCTAAAGTCCAAAGGTATTGCTTTGTACCACTGAATTACCGAGAAGAACTAACTCTTTCATAGTTGATCATTGCAAATTATTGCTATTATTATATACAAGGTATTCCTGGGTCTGCTTATTTTCCTCAGCTTCAGTTTGTGTAAATCTTTCCAGGCTTTTAAAAAATCAGCTTGTTCATCAATTTTTTTTTTTTTGGTAGAACTTTCCAATACATTATTTAGAAGCTGCCAGATCCTTGGTAATCCTGACTTTTGCTCCTTGATATTTGAATTATTTTTGTCTGACAGCTTGTAGTACTTTTTCTTTGAGATTGTAGTTCTGGAATTTCATAATAATGTTCCTTGGGATTTTCCTTGTGGGATCTGTTGCCAAAGATGATCAATAGAGTTTTTCAATCAGTATTTCCTCCTCTGTTTCTAGCATATTGGGGCAATTTTCCTTAATAATTTTTTGAAGAATGCTTTCCAGGCTCTTTTTTTTTTTTTTCATCACGGCCTTTGGGTAGGCCAATCATTTTAAAATTGTCTCTTTTGGATCCATTTTCCAGTTCAGCTTTTTTTTTTAATGAAGTATTTCACATTTTTTTCCATTTTTCATTCTTTTTAGTTTGTTTTGACTGATTCTTGCTGTCTCACAAAGTCATTAGCTTCTATTTGCCCCATTCTAGATTTTAATATGTTATTTTCTTCAGTTAGCTTTTGTATCTCTTTTTCCATTTGGCTAATTCTTTTAATTTTGTTGTTTTCTTCAGACATTTTTTTTCTCTTTCTTTTCCAAATTGTTGACTCTCACACACATTTCTCATTTCCTTTCTCATTTTTTCTTCAACCTCTCTTATTTGCCTTGTTAATGAGTCTTTTTATGAGAATTTCCAGAAGCCTCTTTGGGCTCACCACCAATTAATATGACTGAGATTTCTTCTGTGGACATTTTGTCCTGGTGTTTTGGTGTACCCTGTGACCACAATACCTTTCTATGGTCAAGGTTCTTTTCTGTTTTTTTTTTTTTTGTTTGTTTGTTTGTTTTTTGTTCTTCATTTTCTTTCCTTTTCTTTTGGTATTTCTTTTCTTTTCTTTTCTTTTCTTTTTTATTTTTATGATTGAGCTCTATTTCTGGAGTAAAGGGAGTGCTGTCCCAAACTTCTTGGGCAGCTCTGAGCCTTGGCTTTGAGCACTGGGGTTTGCAAGGGGTAGCTTTGCCTGCTCTTTTCAGGAAATACCTGGTTTTTCAGAGTTTGCTTTCTGAGCTGGGACTAGAAGCTGCCCCACTGATTTGCTTCTGAGCCAGGACTGAAGGTTTTAGTTGCTGATTTGCTGTGATTAAGACCCTCTTATTGGCTTTCCCTGAATCTATCAGACCTGGGCTGATACTTTTTTCACCCCAGTGATACTGACCTTGAAGTTTTTCTATCTTGAGCTGGAGAGTGGTTTCATTCAGTCAAATTTGGTTCAGAGGCTTGGTTTCATGTGGTTTTTGAGGGAATGTTTGAGTAGTTTTCTGGCTTAACTCCACCATTTTGGCTCTACCTCTGGAAGTTTAAAGCACTCTTGAATGCTATGACAAGGACCACATAAACTAACTCCAAGTGGAACAGGTATTCAGACAGATGAAAGTTCATTGTGATACAAAGTAATAAATCATTTCATGGAAGAGAAAGATTTTTTTTTGTTGTTGTTGTTGTTGTTACTCTTTCAAACAGAAGGAATATTTGGAAAGGCAAAGGTTGAAAGGAAAGTATTCTAGGTAGACAACATGAGCAAAAACTGGAGTTGATCTATTTGAGGTAGAATAGGAAATTAAATTGACAAGTTACTTTATTTCCAGGTTATAGAAAAGTTTAGAATCTAGGCAAAATATTTTTGCTAACAGAAATAACACTGCATTTTAAAATTCAATTTTAAATCTTGACTATTTTTTTTATACTCATCAGTTGTGTGATCTTGGGTAAATAACATTTTTCTTAGCCTTAGTTTCCATAGTATCATGGAGATAATAATACTTAAAATTACTTTATCAGATAGTGGAGAACAAAATGTGAGACAATGGCTATCAGGTACTTTGTAACAATGAAGTAACTGTTCCTCTGTAAGAACAACTCTCTTAGACTGTAAGTTAAAGAAAAGCAGTCATTCTGTGTTGTCAAAGGGAGTTTCCCTTTGTCAACACAGAGGGAGTTTCCATATTGGGAGTTATCCCAGATGAAGGAATCACAGTTTCAACCTTCCCTTCAACAACAAAACAAAATATAAAAGAAGGGAAAAAAAAGTTGATAATGCAATGTACAAAGGTAAACTTTGATAATGATGAAATGGGGAGCTATTACGGGTTCTTGAGAAATTGCCTAATAAAAAGGGCATTTCAATGCCTCTAGAAATAAATTGATTATATATTACAGCAGGAGCTATTGGCAGATGTGAACTTTTAATGGAAAACTCTTGCATGTCCCCCTTGGCTGTTGATGAAGGACTTAATGATTTTCATGTCCTCTATCCATCTTTCCTGAGGGATGGTAGCCATTTACTTGATTGTGGGAAGCTAGGGTTAGCTTGAAGAGCATATTGAGAGTTTGCAAAAGGAATCCTATTAGAATGTATATATCTTATGTCTGTCTCACATGGCAAAAGAGTCCTAAGTAAGAGTCATTATTTAAACTTAAGTGAATTAAAAGCAGCCATTTGTTTTGTTGAATAGTTTGATACTAGTACCACTGAGAATCTAACTCTGATTTCTCTTTTGTTTCTTGGGCTATGAAGCTTTCTGCCTATCAGCATTCTTAAGCACTAATCCTTTCATTGAGAAGCATCTATCAACCTATCTCTTTGTTGCTAGAATATTTCCCAAATCCAGTCTGAATTTTACTATTTTTTTTAAATTTTAATTTTTTTTTTGGTCTTCTAATGTGTTTGTGCAGGTTGATGAGTTATATTCTGAGATAAATTCACTTTTCTAGTCAGGCACAATATCAGATCTAAGATATGTTATCGATGGGAAATAATAGAGTTTTGACACACAGGACGCTTCCCACACATTTTATTCTTTATCTTTCTATTGCTTCATTTATGAAAACTGCCAGAGAAGGCATAATCCAAGCCCAGTTGGGAGTGTCAGACTGGGAATTAGGGACACATGTCAATTCTATTTGGCTTATCCATCAGCATGTCAGGGTTTGTGAGTTTCCAATGAACTGAAACTACCTGATTTGTTTTACTAGTGAATGAATCCCATACTTCTAACTGTGCCAACAGAGATGTCTCAGTTTAATGATGGAATGAATCTGATTGCCTAGAAACTGTACAAGAAAAATTCAGGACCAAACCTATGCATTTTAGTAGTAGGATCAAAATCATTTGGATTATGGCCTCACTTCTCATGTGGCTTCAGGATAAGGGAGGGCTGGTAGCACTCTGTGGACAAAAAAGATTAGAATCAGAACAAGCATCCATTTTGGAAGTACATATGTGAATGGACAGATGTTTCAGGGAGGATTATAAATAACAAATTATGATTGGAAGCAGTATAACATAATAGAAAGAGACCTTGATAGGTGTATGACTTCTAAAAAAAAATTACTTTAATCTATCTGAGCCATGGTTTTCTCAATTGTAAAAGGAGATGAGCATATTAAATAGGAGGCAGAAGTTTGAAACTGTCAAAAATTACATAAATGAGAATAGAATAAGCATTTATTTAGTACCTATTATATGTCAGATGCTGTCTTGAGAGATACAATATTATTTTGTTCTTTACAACCCTGGGAGGTAGATACTATTATTATTTTCATTTTACACTTGAGGAAACTAAAGCAAACAGTGACTTGCTTAGAGTCCTATAGCTAGTAACTGTCTGAGGTCACATTTAAACTCAAGTTTTCTTGACTCCTAGCTCAGTAGTCTATCTACCTAATGGCTGTCAGAAGGGAAGGTTACTATCATGCATTTTGATTATATATATATATATATATATATATATATATATATATATATATATATAAAACATATATAATATATAGAAATGATTAGTCTTAGTAGTAACTGACATTTATATAATGCCCCTGGCACAAATTGGCCCATATATACAAAATTTGGCAAATAGCTTAATTTTTCAATGTTTCAGGCAGTGCTCTAAAACTTTAAGACAGAGTGGGTGAGCATCTGCCTTAATAGAAAGAGTCACTTCATTGCAAATTCCTAAACCAGAAACATCACAGGTCAAAATGTATATGTATATATAAACATGCACATATGCATATGTATGTGTATCTATGTTCGCGTGTGTATATCTATCTGTCTGTCTATCTTTCTCTTCTCTATCTAAAATCTCATTTTGTTTTTAACAGTAATGCTGTGAGGTAGGTTTTATCTACTTTTATACTTATATAAGGAGTATAAAGTACTCCTACTTTATAAATGATGAAACTGAGGCTCAATTAATTTAGGAGATTGGACCAGGGTTGTGTGGATTGAGATTTCTGACTTCAAATCAAGTGTTTTACTCACTGTGACACACTACCTTTCCACAAACTTTCCATAGAAGTTTTATTCAAGGTCACTCTTTCTCTGATTTTTTTTTTTTGAAAAAAGAATGCTGTGGATACCAATGCATTTCTCAGTTTATTGTATTAGCCTTTACTTGCTGTATGACTTGGAACATCTCCTTGTCCATTACTAAACTAGAAGAGTCTAATGGGCTGAAACTGAGCTTATGCACTGAGAGTTGGACAAGCTAATTACCAATTGGACAATACTCTATTAGCATTTGCTTGGAAAATGTCCCACACCACCATTCTGTGCTGGCTCAATCTGTTGACCTATAGATAGATTTGGAGGGGGGATTATAGGGTAGAATGAGAAAGCCAGAGTGTCTCCTGGCCGAATTTGTGTCACCATTCCTCTCACATCAACAAAAGATAAAGATCAAGGACTTTTGCTTATCTTGATCCGGCTGATTCTAAAGTATCTAGGGGCTAATGCGGTCATCACATTTGGTGCCTGAACGTGGGACAAAGGACCCTACTTTCACTGAAGAAGTTCCTCTGTGACCAGGAAATTGGGTGAGTATTTTAATAGACAAACAGGGAACTTACTTTGTTAAGGGCTAAACTAGTAACCTTTTCTGGCTGAAATGGTGCAGATGTTAGGAAAAGATTCTCCTCCATCCCCAGCCCCACCCCCACTTCCATCCCCACCCCAAAGGGGCACTATAGAAAGCATGCTTAACTTGATCAAGGGACAAGGCTTAATGTTAACTTGGGAACAGATTGCTAGACTCTTGGGTACATTAGAATGCACGTTCCCTTGGTTCTTAGAGGAAGAAGAAATTTCACCAGATAACTGGAAACTGGTGGGACAACAACTATGTGAATACTACAATGATAAAAAGTCCTCATTCAATTTCTAATGCAGCATTATATCTATATAACATAATACAGTTGGCCTTAAAGAATCCCACAAGTTATAGAAAAAAGAAAAGTTCTAGGAACAGCCAGATGAAGAAGTGTGAGGAAAAAGAGGAAGACAAAGAACAGTTTAATGACCATATCACCAGAGGACATGAGGACTTAAGTGAGATTCAAGGGTGTGGTGATTTTCCATCTCACCAAGCAGCTTCAACCCTGTCTATGGAGTAGACAATTGATACAATCCCATCAAGTCCACCTTCCAAGATGGAGAAAGGAGGAGTAGTGGGAGGGGCAGTAATGCTACCAGCACCTCCCCCCAGCAACCATCCCCTTCTATGAGTCGATTGCAAAAGGCAGTACTTAAGGCCACAGAGAAAGGGAAGGACATAGCTGAGTTAAAACTAAAAATATATCCTGTGATTCAACAGTTTAACTCTTCAGGTCAAGATAGAAGATACACTCCTTTTGATATAGAAATCCTCAAAGAGCTGAAAAAGGCTTGCACTCTTTATGGGGCAACATCAGCTTATGTTAACGTGTTATTATAGAATTTGGTTTATGAAGTTTTAACCCCTAGTGACTGGAAATCTATAACAAGGGTATGCTTAGAACCTGGACAAAACTTGTGGCTTTCTGAATATAATGAGCTCTGTAGGATACAAGTCCAACACAATAGTTAAAGTGGAGTTAATACTTCAATCACCTGTGACCAACTAACAGGTGTAGTTCTTATGCAGACATTTCGGTACAGATGAATCACTCCATAGCAGCATATGAGCAAATTGCTGCTGCTGATATCAAAGCATGTGCTTCTCTCCACAATCAAAACGACAAGGGTGAAGCCTTCATAAAAATAAAACAAGGGCCAAATGAACCCTTTGCTGATTTTGTGGGACACTGGCAGACAGCTATCATAGGAACTAATGGTAAAAATATAGTAACAGACATTTTGATAAAGCAACTTGCTAAAGAAAATGCTAATGAGATTTGTAGAAGAATTATACTAGGACTGTGCAAGGATGCTCCTTTAGAGGAGATCATAAGATGCTGTGTCACAGTGGGCACAAATGCCTTTTATAGCCAGGCTGTGATGCAGACTTCCCAAGATCCCAACATGGGAAGACAGGATCCCTTCTGGCAAGAGACTTCCAGAGGTATTCGTCAATGCTTTTAATGTGGTAAAGTAGGGCATCTGAAAGCTCAATGTTGGCATAGAGACAGAATGAGAAAACACGGTGGGAGAACAAGACCCAATACTCCATGTCCAAAATGCAATCGAGGCTTCCATTGGGCCTCAGAATGTAGACTGATTCAGGGAAACAGGATGAGGGGCCCAGTCCCAGGCAAAAAATACTTGGGGCATGATGGCAGCCAATGGTGCACCCAAAGAGTGCCTAAAAGTTCAGTACCTAGACATGACCAATCAGCCAGGAAGCCATCTGATGGGAGAAAGGGATTACACAATCAATCAGCCAGGAAGCAACCTGATGGCAGAAAGGAATTATAATTGGGGAGAATAGAGTTGTATGTAGCTGGGACAACTGAGATACCCCCTGGAGAAGTGAAATCGGTTCCTCTCCAGCCTATGGATCCCTTGCCTCCAGGCACAGTAGGCTTGATCATTTCACCTCCTGAGGGCACGTACAAAACAGTGTCCATCCATACACCGATATGGGAAACTGGGGAATGTGTAGATAATATCCCAGTCACTAATACAGGTAGACAAGGTATGGCATCACCCAGGAAAAGTAGTATTATCTAATACAGACTCCTAATAAGCAATCTGGTGATAGTTGCCCAGATTCTGACTCTAAGCCACAAAATCCAGGAATATATGGACAGCAGCTGTGACAGCTGATCGACCTATGCTCACTATTTATATAAATGGCATACCATTACAAGGATTGGTAGACACAGGTGCAGATTGCATAGTCATTAGAGGTGCCAACTGGCCCAGTCACTGGCCAAAGATTAAAGCAGACACCTACATGTCTGGAGTAGAAGGATCAATAGCAGCTGAAGTTAGTGCTACCCCTTTGAAATAGACTTTTGAAGGTGAAACAGGAGTTTTCACGCCTTTGATCGTTGAAAAAATTCTCATCAATCTGTGGGGAAGAAACATTTTACAACAATTAGGGTTAAAAATGAGTATTTTGGTTTTTTAGGCAGAGCTGCTGTTGAAGGCCTGGCAACACTTTCACCTGTTCCTATCTAATGGAAAACTGATACACCAGTGTGGATAGAACAGTGACCCCTAGGTAGCAATAAAATTTAGGCCTTATTAGATATAATACAGGAGCAACTTGACCAAGGATACTTACAACCTTCTCTAAGTCCTTGGAATTCCCTGGTATTTGTTGTAAGAAAGAAATCTGGAAAATGGAGAATGTTGACTGATTTAAGAAAAGTAAATGAACAGATGGAAACTATGGAACTCTTCAGCCTGGACTTCCATTTCCTACTCAGTTGCCTAGAGAATGGCCTCTTTGGGTTATAGACATTAAGGATTGTTTCTATTCTATCCTTCTAAACAAGGAGGATATGAAAAGATTTGCCTTTTTAGTACCTAGCACCAACTTAGTTGAGCCTCATAAAAGATATGAATGGACAGTTTTGCCACAGGGAATGAAAAACAGTCCTATTATGTGTCAAATGTATGTTGCTGCTCTTACTCCAGTAAGAAAATCATTTCCAAAACTAATGTTATTACATTACATGGATGATATATTGGGATATGCACCTGAGGAACAAATGTTAGAAGCATGTCTACAAAAAATCATAGAAACACTAAGGAACTACAAATTGTACTTAGCTCCAGAAAAAATTCAAAGACATGCTCCTTTTTTAATATTTAGGGGTGCTTATAGTACAAAAACTATCCTTAAGCACAGAGAAGCTAAACACCTTAAATGACTTTCAAAAATTGATAGGAGATATACAATGGATGTGTCCAGTGTTAGGCTTGACTACCTATCAATTGCAAATGTTATATGACATTTTAAGGGGAGACAGTGCTTTAAATTCACCATGCCAGCTTACAAAAGAAGCTCAAGAGGGTTTGAGAGAAGTTGGACTGGCTTTATCCAATGTGGTTGAAAGAGTCACTCAAAAACCCTTGGAAATATCATTTTTTGCTACACAAGAGGCACCCACAGCAGTCCTTCACCAAGGAGACAATGTGATAGAGTGGGTGAACCTCCTGGCACAACCAGAACAAAGTCTTACTCCTTACCCAGTGCTTGTGGCTAGAATTTTATTAAAGGCCATTAGGCAATCAGTACAATTATCTGGGATAAGACCTGACAATATATACAACTTTTATACGAAAACACAAATTAATGTGTGCTGTGAAAACAACCCAGAGTGGCACATTTTATTGGCCATGGCTTCAAATTTTATACACGGGTCTCCATTAAAGATAACCAGACTATTACATAGTTGGTGATGGATTCTTGAAGAAAAGGTTTCTAAAGTTCCTCTTAAAGAACCAACTATCTTTACAGATGCATCCAAACATAATATTTGCTCTGTATACTCTTGTGATTTAACTATGAAGAAAGTAATCAGAACTCCTTTTCAGTCCACTCAGCAGAATGAATTGTATGCAATCATTCTAGCTCTTACTTATTATCTAGGAGATATAAATATAATATCTGATTCAGCCTATTCAGTAGGTGTGGTACAAAGAATTGCCACAGCCCAAATAAAATTTGCAGCTTCTAATATATATCAGCTCTTTAAGAACCTTCAAGAGCAAGTGAGTAAGCATTCAGGTAAAATTTATATCTTGCATGTTCACTCTCATATTGGACTTCTAAGTCCTAAATTTTGTGGAAATTGAAAGGCAGATAGCCTTCTAACTATGTTGGTCAATTACTCCTTTATTCCAAGAAGCTCAGGCATCTCATTCTAAATATCAGGCTTCTCGAGCTTCCCATTTACAATTTGGAATAACAAGAGAGGAAGCTAGGAGCATAGTAAAAGCCTGTACAGCTTGCCTTCCTTTCCACGCTCCTACACTGTCTCCAGGGAAGAACCCTCGTAGTTTGAGACCCAATGAAATCTGGCAAATGGATGTGACCCATTATAAATCTTTTGGTTGTCTGTCTTTTATCCACATTGTGGTAGACACCTATTCAGGATTCACTTTTGCAATACCAGCAGCAAAAGAGACAGCCCGAGTGATCATTGAATTCTTCACACCAGCATTTGCTATTATGGGTGTGCCACAAGCAGTAAAAACAGACAATGGTCCTGCATATGCCTCCAAACATTTTGCACACTTTTGTGCACAATATAAGATTTTACATACCACTGGCATACCCTTTAATCCTCAAGGACAGGTGATAGTAGAGAAGAGAAACAGAGACATTAAAACTCACCTCCAAAAATAAAAGAAAGGGGAGCCACAGGTAATCTTAGAGAATTTCTAAATCTAGCCCTTTATACTATTAACTTCTTGATTTTTGACAAAGATGCCCTGGCTCTGGCAGACAGGTTTTATAACCTACTGGAAGGGCAGTGTCCAATGAGAGCAGCTCCACTATTCTTAGATAATTGCCAGGTGATGTGGAGAGACTCAGAAAGTGGTGAATGGAAGGGACCAGATAGGTTTACTGCTTGGGGTAGAGGGTTTATCTCCACAGATGGAGAAGGAATCAGATGGGTGCCAATGAACTGTATTTGCCTAATCCATCAGAGAGAGACTGAGCAGACCCTTGAAAAGAAGGAGAAGACCCAAGAAACATTGGGTGATTCCGTTGCTGCCTGTGCCCACCACTGAAAGATCAAGGCAGTTATGGCATTTGAATCATAGACATCAAAAATTGTTGGACTTGAAAACCCTCAGGAATCATTGGATTCTCTGAGACATGATAAGACTGTTACAGGACTTCAAAATCTGCGGGAATCATTGGCTTCCCTAACATATAAAAAGACTGTTGCAGGACTTCAAAAATTTGCAGGGATCACTGGATTCTCTGACACGTGAAACAATGGACAGTAGATTAGTTTTGGACTATCTTTTGGCTGCTGAAGAAGGCATATGTGTGACTGTTGTTTACAACCTTCCTTCTAGGACTTCTGGAAATCTTTTACAACACCATGCTGATTCATATTGTTTGTTATATCACCACTTGCATGTACAATTCATGTTTGTCACACCACATCGAGCCTGCATTGATGGTGGGGACAGTTATCATTAATAGCCTGTGTGTTATTGCTATGTGCTTGTGTAATACCTCCCATGCTGATGGGTTTGTGCATACCTGTTTCTAATAAGACCCTTAGCCCAGAAACCTGCTAGCAATTCCCACTTCCCTTTGGTTCTTTACATCTCCCTTCCTAAGATGTCAGGGAGGGTGTGACCACCTATGATCTAAAACAAAAAAAAGCAGAAGATGTAATGAGCTGAAACTGAGCAGATGCACTGAGGTTTGGACAAGCAAGCATTTAAGGCTAATTACTAATTGGACAATACTCTATTAGCATTTGCTTGGAAAATGGCTTGCCCTACCATTCTGTGCTGGCTCGATCTGTTGACTTATAGATAGATTTTGAGGAGGGATTATAAGGTGGAGTGAGAAAGCCAGAGTGACTCCTGGCCAAATTTGTATTGCCATTCCTCTCACATCCACAAAGAATAAAGATCAAGGACTTTTGCTTATCCTGACTCTGGCTGATTCTAAAGTATCCAGGTTGCTAATGCAGTCATCACAGAAGGGGAATAGTAGGAAAGATTCTAGATTAGAAGTTAGAAAATTGATGAGTGAGAGCTTCTGTGGTCATTGTTTTTTCCTTTGATCAAATAGATGATAATGATAGTAGGAAGGTTGACAAAGTATTCTCTGATGTCTATTCCAACTTTATATCTATTATTCTTTTGGTTGCTTTAGGGACATTTCTTATTTGTAGGCCACTGTTGGTAATGTGTTAGAACCTACACTCACCATATGTCACCTACATTTTTACATTGCCTTTGGGAAATGAAACAATTTTGATTCTTCCAAGATTTTGGTGTTCCATGATTCACAGGCATATAATATCAGCCTTTTCATAATCTATTAACTTGTAATGATTCCCTGAGGCTGACCCCCAGTTTAAAAAAAAGAAAAAAATCCCCAAAACAATACAAAGCAGTTTGATGATGAGATAATCTTATTGACAACAGTTTTCAAGTTTTCAGAGCAAGGCAGTTCTGTACATATGAAATTGCCTCATAATGGTTCTTGTCCTGTTACACCTGGCATCTGATCTAGCCATGTTGCCACGTATTCTGACTCCTTTGAGGGAGGCAAGATGGATCTTCTATGGCTCCCAGAAGCATAGTTTGCTCCAATTGATTTTAAATCTGCCAAAGAGGGAATCCTTATCTCCAGGCAATGTTCAGTATGGATGCCAAAGTGATAATGAAATGCTCCCTGAATAACAAATTCTCATCATCAACTGCTTTATCTGTGAGACCATTATAATAACAATAATCATTCTTTAAATTTCCTTAATCCTTTACACTTTAAAATGTCCTTTTCACATCCTTAACTTATTTGATCTTCATTACAGTTTTGTGAGGCAGGCAAGACATAACAGGGCAGGAATTTTTAATCTTCATTTTACAAGTAAAGAAATTGAGTCCCAATGAGAGAGGTTAAGTGATTTGAACAGAGTGAGCCATTCAGGACTTTGAACCCTGATTCCTTGTCAAATTCTCATTCAATTCAATTCAACAAGTATTAATTAAATAACTACCATATGCCAGGTATTATGCTAAATACTAGGCATATGGTGACACAAATGAAGCAGTGCTATGTGCAAAGAATGGGGTTACTGCTAGGTGTGTGAAGAAAAAAAGGAAATAGCCCCTGCCCTTGAGACATTCCACTGAAAAAGATAAAACATGTACAAAAGTAACTAGCATCAAACAGTATAGAAATTGATTTTTGGAGGGAAAAAAGTATTAATAACTTGGATAATCAGAAAAGGTCTCTTGTAGATGCCACTTAAAATTTGCTTTGAAGGAAGCTATAGCTTTTGCAAAGTGGAATTAAGAAAGGAAGTACATTTTAGACTCTTGGGACCAATGTGTAAAGGTGAATAGGGAGGGAAAGGAATGTCTTATAATGGGAAGAACAAGTTCAGTTTGACAAAAACAGAGTGAATAAGGTGGGATGAATCAAAAAAGACTGGAAAGATAGACATCAGATTTCAGCTGTTTTTCCAATACATCACAATAGAAGAGAAAAATCTGTTTACTCTGATAGACAAAATTAAATAGGACTTGGTATCTACTTAAAGAAGGGCAACGAAATTCCTTTTTTGAAGGAAGATTTTTATTTTATTGTTGTTCCAGGTTTTGGAGGACATCATTTTCTCTAGGATTATTTGGGGCTTGGTTGGCTACTTAGTATAGTTAAGAGCCTTGGACTTGAAGTCCAAAGACATAATTCTGATTCCCACTCTATCAAACTCTGTGGCCTTGGGTATTTAATCTCTTTGGGTTTCAGCATCTTCATTTGTAAAATGAGCAGATTAATCCTTGTACTTAATACTTCTCAGTGTTGTTGTAAAACAAATAATAAATAGATGGGCACATAAAGTATTTATCATTTTACTATATGCCAAGCATTGCATGAAGTGTTGGGAAACAATACAAGCAAGTTGATGGTCTCTAATCTTTTAATTGTGTGTGAAACACACACATATATAGTATTATATGCATATAATATTTTATTTTCCCCCCAATTACACACTAAAACAATTTCAAAATTTTTTTTTAAAAACATTTTGAGTTCTAAATTCTATTCCTCTTTTCCTCCCCCCCAAAGTGGTAATCAACCCAAGATAATTTACACATGTATAATCATGTAAAATTTTTCCATATTAGCAACTTTGTACCAGAAAATTTGAATTAAAAAAGAATGAAAGAAATTGAAAAATAGCATGTTTCAGACTGTGTTCAGAATGTATCAGTTCTTTCTCAGGAGGCAGATAGCATGTTTCATCATGAGTCTTTTGGGATTGCTGAGAATAGCTGTCTTTCATAGTTGATCATTATACAATGTTGCTGTTACTATGTACAATGTTCTCCTGATTCTGCTCATTTTACTTTGCATCAATTCATAAAATCTGAAATTTCTGAAATCATCCTGCTTGTCATTTCTTATAGCACAATAATATTCTATCACAATCATATAACAGAACTTCTTTAGTCATTCCTTAATTAATGGCATTGAGGGCATCCCTTTCTTAGTCACCACAAAAAAGGTCTGAATAGTTCTTACTTTTAAGAAACTCAAGGTATTACAACAGAAGACAAGTGTATCAGCCAGAACTCTGAAAAGGTTTACTTGAATCACAGAATGGTGCTTATAGCTGCCGCATGCTCAATGTGGAGTAATGAGGTAATCATATTGAAGGATTTAAGGGCTGAGGGAGGGACACAGAGCTCTTTCCATTTCAGTGCTCTCAGACAGAGAAGACTTCAGGCTCCAGACTCCAGAGTCCAGACTTCATCTTTGACCAACTACGTAGCAGCTCTCCTGCCTCCTTCACTTCTCCACCTAAAGACCAAGGACTCTGGCTGATCCAGAGGTCCTCCAGAGAACTAGGCCAGATATTACAGACAACACATAGTGGTACAGAAACTGGAAGGGCAAACTGATTGACTTATATTGAAAAGTTCTGCTTTAGCTACTTATATTTTCAGCCTTCCTTTGGGGCCTTATGAGGATATTTGACTAGGAACAAATTTATTAAAGTCTGTGGCCTAGAGGCAACCTTTTTATTTCACTAGACTTTCTCTCTCTCTCTCTCTCTCTCTCTCTCTCTCTCTCTCTCTCTCTCTCTCTCTCTCTCTCCTCTCTCTCTCTCTGCTAAGGCAATTGTAGTTAAGTGATTTGCCCCGAGTAACACAGCTAGGAAGTGTTAAGTGTCTGAGGTCAGATTTGAACTCAGGTCCTCCTCTGTTCAGGGCTGGTGCTCTAAGTACCGCATCACCTAGCTGCCCCTGAGACATATGTCTGTAAGACAAAAAAGATGTTTTGCATAAAACACTCAGGACCTTGTTATCTCTTTCCTATTACAGTTTCTCTTTTTCTACTCTCTTTACTCTCTCATTATATTCTTTGCTCTACTGCCAAAGGAATTTTTTTCAGAGGATAGATTTGAGCATTTCACTTTCATATATTAATTCAATAAATATTTATTAGGCACCTTCTATATACAAGGCACTAGATATACTATATATACGATTCTGTATTAGGTACTATAGTAGCTAGGTGGTAATGGATAATTGGTGGATAGAGCATTAGGCTAGGAATCAAGAAGTTCCATCTTCATGAGATCAAAGCCAGTTTCACATACTTATTAGGTATATGACCCTGGGCAAGTCATTTTACCCTATTTGCCTCACTTTCCTCATATGTAAAATGAGTTGGAGAAGGAAATGGCAAATTACTCCAATATCTTTGCTAATACAAACCAAAAATGGGATCACAGAGATTTACATACAATGGAAAATAACTGAAAAATAAAAATTAGGCTCTGGGGAGACAAAGATTTTTATGACATAGATTGCAGCATTTCTTACCCCCTCCCACTCTGAGATTAATATTTTCTCCCTCCTCTAATTGTCTAATTATTTAAATGAGATGTATACACATATGCAAATATTGTAATCCTGGCAATAAACTACCAGTTGGTATTTAGACACTGAATTGATCTTAAAGAACTTAAAGTAAGAGGGATAAAGGCATATGTGTCCAATTAACCCTGATTAGAAGAGAATGTAAGTTTAGTGGGGGAAAGTGTCTGCAATGTACAGGAGAAATTTTAGGAGGTAGCGGCGATATTAGGGATATTAGGGATCCCATATTATATTAGGGATGGGGGTTGAGGATTGTCAGGGAATGCTTTGTGGAAGAAGTTGTACATTAGTTTGGCCTGAGAGGAAGGGGAGAAATTCATCAGACAGATATAAGTATAGTAGAGTAAGGATTCATTCTAGAGATTCAAAACAATTTGATGACTCAGATAAGGGAGCAAGAGACATAAGAATGGTGGGTTTTGACTCACACTTAGAATATACTTAGAGGAGAAAAGTTACATTTATTTGTCAAGTTGGATGCTGCAGATAATAGGAAGTACAATGCAGAAAGGAGAAATTAAATGGAGAGAACTAATAACCCATAAGATATAGTAAGTGAAAAATGGAACAAAATTGAAATACTTAATAGTCAGATATTTATTCATGAATGTATAAAATATGGATATGAAATGAATGAAATATCCTAATAATTCAACCTTATAGATATTAGTGAGATTTAGTGTGATAAGATGCATGATTGGAATACAGTTATAAAGAATGTTATTATTCAAAAATAGATTGTCAATTATAAATTCAGTCAAATTCACCAGGCATTTATTAAATGCCTACTAAGTGCAATGCAGAAACTATTGTATTAAATCACACTAACCCCTATCCCTAATATGGTGTACCTCCTAAAATTTCTCCTTTATGTTGCATAGGTCTTCTCCCACTCTCCCCCTCCCACCACTAAACCCATATTCTCTTTTAGCAGAGTTACTTGGATATATCTTCCTCTACCCCTTTTACTTTAATTTTCTTAAGCTCAATTCAGTGTTTAAACACCAACTGGGTGCTTGGTATCAGAGATT
The DNA here is from genome assembly GCF_016432865.1 of Antechinus flavipes. Taxonomy (NCBI): domain Eukaryota; kingdom Metazoa; phylum Chordata; class Mammalia; order Dasyuromorphia; family Dasyuridae; genus Antechinus; species Antechinus flavipes. The sequence goes on along the minus strand of NC_067399.1, from coordinate 590,373,962 downwards.
CAAAAAAAAAAGTGTAATGGAGTCAGGAAGTCCTGAGTTTAAATACTCAAAGCTTTATCTCATGAGCTTACTCTTTTTCCCTTTCTCAAAATCCCTTGACATCATTCTTGCACTTGTTTTTCTTATATTGTAGTCTCTGATAATAAGCATATATATACTCTCATTATAGGCTCATTAAGGCCTAGGCTTCTATTTGGGTTCTTGATTTCATCCCCTCTTTTCTTCTCTAGGAGATTGGTTTTTCAATTATCCTTTTTCTATAACATCTAATAAATCTCCACTAATTAGTTCTTTTCTGTGTACAAACATATCCAAGTATCTCTCATGCTTAAAAAATCCCCATCTTTAAAACCTACTATCCCCTCACACTATCAAGATTGTGTGATCACTTCTTACTCCCTTTTACCATACAATATGTATGGCATTTTGCAAACTTTGAGCAACACAAATACTAGTTATCATTATTATTTAATCAACAAGCTCCTAGAAAAAGAAGCTAGTTACTTGTGCCTTTCCTTCTCATCTTATATCTCACTCCTTAATCTTTTGAAATCTATTTTCTGAAAACTCATAAACAAATCAATCTCCCTAAAATTAGCAGTGGTTGCTTAATTACCAGATATAATGGTCATTTTTAAAGTTTCTGTCCTTGACTGCTTGCCAGAATTTAACACAACTCAATATCTTTGGCTTTTTGATATCCTTGCTTCTATGGTTTTTAAAAAAATTTTTATTCTCTCTCCTATTTCTCCTTCTAGTGATATGACTCATTCCTCAGTTTCCCTTGCTGGCTCATCATTCATATTATGATTCCTAAACCTAAAGTTTTACTCTGGTCCTCTTTTTTTTCCCTCTTCTTTCATCTCACCTGGAGATCTTATTGGTTTCTATGGATTTATTTAGACTTTTGTAGATGACTCTGCATCCTATGTGGAGAACATCAGTAATGTCTCTCCTGAACTTTAGTTTAGCATTACCAGCTAGCTTTTGGTTATTTCCAAATTTATATTCTAACAATGTTTCAATTGCATTATGTTCAGAACACAACCTACTGTCTTTATTCCCAAACTCACTAATTTGTTTCATTTCTATATTTCTGTTGAGGGCAGCACTATTCTTACAATCCTTCAGGTTCAAAAACACCAGGTTCAAAATCTCGATCATCCTCTTCTCCTCACTCTCCCTTGTACCACATTTCCCTTTTCCTGAAAGGAATTTGCTCTTCACCTCCTCCTTTTAGAATACTTTATTTTCTTAAAGTTTCAGCTCAACTCATCAGCATCAATCCTTTCCTGATTGTCCTAGATGTTAATATACTCCCTCCTTAAACTCATATATTCTTTATGTACTTATATATGTATATGTTCTTTCTTATATGATGTAAACTCATTGAGGCAGAGCAATTTCATTTTTGTCTTTGTATCTTTTGTGCCTGCCCACATAGTATCTGGCACATAGCAAATATTTAATAAATTCTTAGATAATTGATTAGAATCAACAAAATTTGACAATTGGGTATTGGTGACATATATATTTAATTTTTTTTCTATTAATTAATGTTTCCAAGATGTCCTTATTGATCTCATTAGAGAACTCCTCCTTTTGCCATTAGAATTGTTTCTCTTTTATTTATTTATTTTTATTAAGAATTTTTCTTTTCTTTTTTTTTAAATAGCTTTTTATTTGCAAGATATATGCATCGGTAATTTTACAGCATTGACAATTGCCAAACCTTTTGTTCCAATTTTTCCCATCCTTCCCCCCATTCCCTCCTCCAGATGGCAGGTTGACCAATACATGTTAAATATGTTAAAGTATAAATTAAATACAATATAAGTATATATGTCCTAACAGCTATTTTGCTGTGCAAAAAGAATCGGACTCTGAAATATTATACAATTAGCCTGTGAAGGAAATCAAAAATGCAGGCAGGCAAAAATATAGGGATTGGGAATTCAATGTAATGGTTCTTAGTCATCTCCCAGAGTTCTTTCACTGGGTGTAGCTGGTTCAGTTCATTACTGCTCCATTGGAACTGATTTGATTCATCTCATTGCTGAGGATGGCCAGGTCCATCAGAATTGATCATCATATAGTATTGTTGTTGAAGTATATAGTGATCTCCTGGCCCTGTTCATTTCACTCAACATCAATTTGTGTAAGTCTCTTCAGGCCTTTCTGAAATCATCCTGTTGGTCATTTCTTACTGAACAATAATATTCCATAATATTCACATACCACAATTTATTCAGCCATTCTAGTTTCTGGCCACTACAAAGAGGGCTGTCACAAACATTCTTGCACATACAGGTCTCTTTCTTTTCTTTAAGATCTCTTTGGGATATAAGCCCAGTAGTAACACTTCTGGATTAAAGGGTATGCACAGTTTGATAACTTTTTGAGCATAGTTCCAAATTGCTCTCCATAATGGTTGGATGTATTCACAATTCCACCAACAATGTATTAATGTCCCTGTTTTCTCACATCCCCTCCAACATTCCACATTATTTTCTCCTGTCATTCTAAAGGCTTTTTATTTTCAAAATATATGCATGGATAATTTTTCAACATTAACCCCTGCAAAACCTTGTGTTCCAATTTTCCCTCCTTTTCCCCCACTCCCTTCCCTAAATGGCAAGTAATCCAATATATGTTAAATATGGTAGAAACATATACTAAAATCAATATATGCATACATATTTATGTAATTATCTTGCTGCATAAGAAAAATAAATTCAAACAGGAAAAAATGAGACAAAATAAAATGCAAGCAAACTACAAAAAGAGTGAAAATGCTATGTTGTAAACCATACTCAGTTCCTACACTCCTCTCTCTGGGTGTAGATGACTCTCTTCATCACAAAATCATTAGAATTGGTCTGAATCATCTCATTGATAAGAAGAGCCATGTCCATCAGAATTGATCAGCATATAATCTTGTTGTTGCATTATATAATGATCTCCTGGTTCTGCTCATTTCACTTGGCATCAGTTCATGTAAGTCTCTCCAGGACTCTCTGAAATCATCATGCAGATCATTTCTTATTGAACAATAATATTCTATAACATTCATATGCCATAACTTATTCAGCCATTCTCCAACTGATGGGCATCCACTCAGTTTCCCGTTTCTTGCCACTACAAAAAGGGTTGCCATGAACATTTCTGTACAAATGGGTCCCTTTCCCTCCTTTAAGATCTTTTTGGTATATAAGTCCATAGAAACACAACTGGGTCAAAGAGTATACACAGTTTCATAACTCTTTACCATAGTTCCAAATTGTTCTCCAGAATGGTTGGATCCGTTCACAGGAATTGTTTCTCTTTAGATTTTTAAATTTTAATGCTTGAATAATTCTTGTTTCCTCAATGCTGAGTTAGAATTTTTGGCCATTAAAATTTATCTATCTGTACTCTGAAATTTATGAAGCACAAATAAAGGATGCACAGGAAAATATTCTTGGATTTCATTTTCTTCTCTATTGCAAATTTTAATATGGGATGGCCACATTCTCCTAAGATTGCAACCTCATCTGATAGAACAATCAGGAATATTAAATATCAGTTTCCCTTGTTTACTAGTCCATCTTTTGAAGTTTGGAATTATAATTTAAAAATGTTCAGTACTTTGATGTTGGCAGGACTCCAGCTGATTTTTCAGTATTTGAAGTCTCTCATCACTGCAATGTTATGCTGCTATGTCAGGTTTTTAAAATCTGTTTTCTAAATTATTTCTTTTTTTTTCTGTGCACTTGGTCTAATATATATATACATATATATATATACATATGTATATATGTGTGTGTATATATATATATCCATGCTACTATCAATTTTGTTTTCCCATTGATACTCCAAATGCTTTCCCTCTTTGGATTCTCTATGTTGTTACATTAGTATTTTTTTTTTTCATATATAATGCGACTTTACCCTTATCCCTATTTACCTATCTTGTTCATTTTCATTTTCTGAAAGTATATACTTTTCAGAACAAATGAATGAAATTCATTTCCTAAGCATCATTATGTGCCAAGCAGTTTGCTAAACTCTGGGGACATATACAAAATCAAGTTAGAAAGGATTATAATCCTAGGAGTCACAAAGGCAATATTTGAAAAACACAATGGCATGATGGATGGCTTGACTCCTCCTGTCCATGAATTTTAGTGATCTAATATAGAGCATGATATAAAAGCAGGAAAAAAGGGGCAAAAAAAATAAACAACAAGCAAAAGCAAGGCAAAACAAAACAAAACACTAAACATTACCCTCAGGTCTCAGCGATATCTGTAAGATTAAATTCACCGCTTTGGCTTTTGATCTCTTATTCACCTTGTCACCTATACTTTATGTATTTTTATATAGGTAGCTGAAGCCAAAGGTTTTTTGGTTGTTGAATCTTTTCCTGTCTTCTCTGAAAGTTTATGAAAATCACTATTATTATTTTCCTTGAATGTAAGTACAGCATATTATACACACATATACATACATATAGTTACACACACATATCCATACACATTATCATTTTGTTAATAAGTGTTTTCCCCTCTTTTCAGTTTTGTTTATTTTTGTTTAGATTGGTAAAAGAAAAGGTAAATGTGACCTCATTGTCCCCTTTAAAGAATCTTTCTTCTTTGTAATGCAATTCCAATGTTTCAAGGTATTGTTCAGATACCCAAATGTCATTCTCAGTCTTCATCTTCTTAACCATATGTTCATTCTCTAGATCTATCCTTCTCTTCTGAAGTTTTTTCCTTCCATTGACAGTGATGATGTCAACAACATCTGTGTCTCTATAGTATTCAGCTTCTTGTCCAAGACTGTTATCTTTAGCATTTTCCCCTTCTTACTATCATTTTAGTTTTCCAATTACATGCAAAGAGAGTTTTCAGCATTAATTTTTTATAGGATTTTGAGTTCCAAACTTTTCCCCCTTCCTCCCTTTCCCTTCCTTCCTTTCTCCTTTCTTTCCTTCCTCACTCTCTCTTTCCTTCCTATGTTGTTCCCTCCCCTCCTTCCTCCCTCCCTCTCTCTCTCTCTCTCTCTCTCCCTCTCATCTCCTTCCCTCCCTCTTTTTACTTCCTGCCTTCCTTCCTTCCTTCCTTCCCAAGATTCCCAAGCACTAGATTATACAGGTACAATCAGGCTAACCATTTCCGTATTAGTCATCTTATAAAAGAAGAATCAGAAAAAAAGGAAAAACCATAGGAGAGCAAAAATTTGAAAAGTTAAAATAGCATGCTTTGATTTACATTCAGATGCCATAGTTCTTTCTCTGCATATAATCAGCATTTTTCATTATGAATTTTTTGATTTGTCTTAAGTAATTGTATTGCTGAGAACTAAATCTATCAAAATTGATCATTACACAATGTTGCTGTTACTGTGACAGTGTTCTCCTGGTCTTTTCATTTTATTTAGTATCAATTAATGTAAGTATTTTCAGGGTTTTCAGAAATTCATCTCCTCATCATTTCTTATAATACAATTCTAATCCATTAGTTTCATATACCACAACTAGTTCAGCCATTCTCCAATTGTTGAACATCTGTTAAATTTCCAATGTTTTTGTCACTACAAAATGAACTGCAATAAATATTTTCATAATGTGGATCGTTTGCTCTTTTTATGATTTGTTTGGGATATAGACTCAGTAGAGACATTGCTGGATTAAAGCTAAATGCTCTCCAAAATGGGCTAGATCAATTTACAACTCCACAATAATGCATCAATGTTCCAATTTCATCTCCAATATTTATCATTTTCCTTTTTTTGCCATATTAGTTGATTTGTTAGGTGTGAGGTGCTACCTTAGAGTTATTTTAATTTGCATTTCTGTATTTAACAGTGATTTAGAGCATTTTTTCATATAAATATAGACAGCTTTAACTTCTTTATTTAAAAATTGCTTTTTAATATTCTTTTTCATTTATTAATTGAGGAATGATTTCTATTTTTATAAATTTACTCAGTTCTTTAAATATTTGGGAAATGAGGCCTTTATCAGAAAAGTTTATAAATATTGCTCTCCAGATTTATACTCTCCTAATTTTAGTTGCTTTGGTTTTTGTAATGTAACCAAATTAATCCATTTTGCATTTAATAATATCTTTTATTTCTACTTTAGTTATAAATTCTTTACTTTTCTATAGATCTGACAGGTAAACTACTTTTTTGCTCTCCTAATTTGCTTATGGTATCATTATTTATGTCTAAATCATGTCTCCATTTTGAAATTATATATTTATATGGTGTGAAATGTTAGTATATTCCTACTTTCTGCCATATTATTTTTCAGTTTCCCTAGTAGTATTTTTCAAATAGTGATTTCTGACTCCAGAAACTGGAGCCTTTGGGATTACTAAGCAGTAGATTACTATAGGTTTTTTTTTATCACTCTGTCTTTCATAGCTGAACTATTCCACTGATCCACTGGTGGATCAGTCTGTTTTCTTAGTACCAAATTGTTTTGATGATTGTCAATATAGTTTTAGATCTGGTATTACTAAGCCACATTCCTTTGCATTTTTTTAAATGAAATTCTCTTGCTATGTTTGATCCATTGTTCTTCCAGATGAATTTTATTATTCTTTTTTTCAAGTGCTACAAAGTTGTTTTTGGTAGTTTTATTGGCATGGCATTGAATAAGGAAATTAATTGAGGTAGAATTGTCATTTTTATTATATTAACAGCCTACCCATGAGCAATTTATATTTTTCCTAATGTATAGATATGACTTTGTAATTATGTTTATGTGTGTTTGTCTTGGCTTGTCTTTGGAAGTAGACTTCCAAGCATCTTATTTTGTCTACAGTTATTTTAAATGGAATTACTCTTTCTATCTCACTGATGAACTTTGTTGGTAATATGAAGATGTTCTGGTGATATGTGGCTTTATTTTATATCCTACAACGTTGCTAAAGTTATTAGTTATTCCAAGTAGTTTTTTTTTCTTTTAAACTTGATTCCCTAGGATGCTGTAAGTATAACATATTGTAGAGGGCTGAAACTCTTGATTCAATGCATTGAGGTCAGGATAGCCAAGCACTTGAGGCTAACTACCAATTGGACAATACACTTTGGGCATATGCTTAGAAAATGGCTCTTCCCACAATCCTGTGCTGGCTCAATGATTGGTGTATACAGAGGATTGTAGGAGGGAATAGGGGTGGAGTAAGACTAGCCAGAGACACTTTGGCCATGGACTAGGAAGAAGGCGGTTGCGGAGATTCTACTTCCATTCCCTTCACTTCTATCCCTAAAGACAAAGACTAAAGACTAAAGACTTTTGCTTATCCTGACTCCGGCTGATTCTGAGGTATCCTGGGTGCTAGCGCAGTCATCACAACATATCATTTGCCAAGAGTGATAGTTTTGTTTCTTTATTGTCTATTCTAATTTCTTCAATTTCTTTTTTTTTTCTTTTATAGTAAAATTAACATGTCTGGTACAATATTGAATAAGAGTGGTGATAATGAGCAAACTTATTTTACCCTAATTTTGTTGGGAATGCTTTTAGCTTATCCTCATTATAGATAGTACTTGCTGATGGCTTTAGATTTGATACTGCTTATTATTTTAAGGAAATATCTATTTATTTCTATGCTTTCTAGTATTTTGAATAGGAATGGATGCCATATTTTGTCAAAAGCTTTTTCCTTAGTTATTGAAATAATCATATATTTCTGTCAGATTTGTTATTGATATGGTCAATTATGCTGATAGTTTCTCTAATATTGAATCAACCCTGAATTAGTAGTATCAACTGTGCTTATATGGTATAATGTGCTTATAGTACTTTATCCTCATAATAAATTGTTATCTCTTTGCTCATATCTTATTTATTTTTTATTTTTGCATTATTTTCATTAGGAAAATTGGTCTGTAATTTCCTTTCTCTGTTTTGTCTCTTCTTGGTTTAAGTATCAGCACCATTTTTATGTTATAAAATGAATTTAGTAGGATTTCTTCTTTTCCTGTTTTTTCAAGTAGTTTATGTTATATTGGAATTAATTGTTTTTTAAATGTTTGGTAGAATTCACTTATAAATCCATCTGATCCTAGAGATGTTTCTTAGGGAATTTTAAAATGCCTTTTTTGATTTCTTTTTTCTAAAATGGATTTATTTAAGTATTTTATTTCCTTCTCTAAATGAAAAATTTATATTTTTGTAAATATTTATCCATTTCACTTCAATTGTTACATTTATTGGCATACAGTAGTTGGTCACAATAGTTCCTAATTTAATCTTTTCATTATTGATACTGATAATTTGATTTTCTTCTTTCTTTCTTTTTTTTTTTTTTGAAATCAGGTTAGTCAAAGGTTTATCTTTTTTATTTTTTTTTATTTCTATGACTTATTGTTTGGCTCACTCATTCTTTAAGATTACATTATTTAATTTCCAATTAATTTTAAATCTACCTTACCATGGCCTCTTAATTACATGTAATTTTTATTACATCATGATCTGAAAAAAGATACATTCTTCTGCCTTTCTGCATTTGATTGTGAAGTTTTTATGTCCTAATAACATGGTCAATTTTTGTATGGGTGCTATTGCTTCTGAGAGAAAAATATATTTCTTCTACTGCCATTCAATTTTCTCTAGAGATCTAACATATCTAACTTTTTTTTTAAATTAAGGCTTTTTATTTACAAAGCATATGAATGGGTAATTTTTCCAACAATGACCCTTGCAAAACCTTTTGTCCCAAATTTTCCCCTTCTTTCTTCCTACCCCCTTCCCTAGCTGGCAGGTAGTCCAATACATGTAAAATATGTCGAGATACTTGTCAGATCCAACATATGTATATGTATTTATACAGTTAGCTTGCTGCAGAAGAAAAATCAGTATTCCATTAACATTCATATACCATAATTTATTCAGCCATTCTCCAATTGATGGGTATCCACTCAGTTTCCAGTTTCTTGCCACTACAAAAAAGGCTGCCACGAACATTTAGTTTATCTCCATTATATATGAGGCTTACTGATGGTTTTAAATTGATGCTACTGAGTATTTTAAGGAAATATCTATTTATTCCTATGCTTTCTAGTATTTTGAATAGGAATGGATGCCATATTTTGTCAAAAGCTTTTTCCTTAGTTATTGAAATAATCATATATTTCTGTCAGATTTGTTATTGATATGGTCAATTATGCTGATAGTTTCTCTAATATTGAATCAACCCTGAATTAGTAGTATCAACTGTGCTTATATGGTATAATGTGCTTATAGTACTTTATCCTCATAATAAATTGTTATCTCTTTGCTCATATCTTATTTATTTTTTATTTTTGCATTATTTTCATTAGGAAAATTGGTCTGTAATTTCCTTTCTCTGTTTTGTTCATATAAGCATCTAGGGACAGAATTTCCCCTAAGAACTGCTTTGGCTGCATCCCATAAATTTTGGCATTTTATCTCATTATCAGTGTTCTCTTGATTATATTATTATTTTTTTTTATTTCTATGACTTATTGTTTGGCTCACTCATTCTTTAAGATTACATTATTTAATTTCCAATTAATTTTCAATCTACCTTACCATGGCCTCTTAATTACATGTAATTTTTATTACATCATGATCTGAAAAAAGATACATTCTTCTGCCTTTCTGCATTTGATTGTGAAGTTTTTATGTCCTAATAACATGGTCAATTTTTGTATGGGTGCTATTGCTTCTGAGAGAAAAATATATTTCTTCTACTGCCATTCAATTTTCTCTAGAGATCTAACATATCTAACTTTTTTTTTAAATTAAGGCTTTTTATTTACAAAGCATATGAATGGGTAATTTTTCCAACAATGACCCTTGCAAAACCTTTTGTCCCAAATTTTCCCCTTCTTCCTTCCTACCCCCTTCCCTAGCTGGCAGGTAGTCCAATACATGTAAAATATGTCGAGATACTTGTCAGATCCAACATATGTATATGTATTTATACAGTTAGCTTGCTGCAGAAGAAAAATCAGTATTCCATTAACATTCATATACCATAATTTATTCAGCCATTCTCCAATTGATGGGTATCCACTCAGTTTCCAGTTTCTTGCCACTACAAAAAAGGCTGCCACGAACATTTAGTTTATCTCCATTATATATGAGGCTTACTGATGGTTTTAAATTGATGCTACTGAGTATTTTAAGGAAAAATCCACTTATTCCCATACTCTCTAGTGTTTTTTAATAGGAATGGGTGTTGGACTTTATCACATGCTTTTTCTGCATCTATTGAGATAATCATATGTTTTTTGTTAATTTAGTTATTGATATAGTCAATTATGCTAATAGTTTTCCTAATATTGAACTAGCCCTGCATTCCTGGTATAAAACCTACTTGGTCATGTTGTATTATCCTGGGGATAATTTTCCATAATCTCTTTGCTAATATTTTATTTAAGATTTTTGCATCAATATTCATTAGGGAAATTGGTCTATAATTTTCTTTCTCTATTTTTATCCTACCTCGTTTAGGTATCAGTTCCATGTCTGTGTCATAAAAGGGATTTGGTAGGAATCCTTCATTCCTCATTTTTTCAGAGAGTTTATATATTATTGGACTTAATGTTCTTTAAATGTTTGGTAGAATTCACTTATAAATCCATCTGATCCTAGAGATGTTTCTTAGGGAATTTTAAAATGCCTTTTTTGATTTCTTTTTTCTAAAATGGATTTATTTAAGTATTTTATTTCCTTCTCTAAATGAAAAATTTATATTTTTGTAAATATTTATCCATTTCACTTCAATTGTTACATTTATTGGCATACAGTAGTTGGTCACAATAGTTCCTAATTTAATCTTTTCATTATTGATACTGATAATTTGATTTTCTTCTTTCTTTCTTTTTTTTTTTTTGAAATCAGGTTAGTCAAAGGTTTATCTTTTTTATTTTTTTTATAAAACTAAATCTTAGTTTTACTTATTAGTTAATTAGTTTTCTTATTTTCAATTTCATTAATCTCTCCTTTGATTTTTAGAATTTCAAGTATTTGATTGGGGTTTTAAAATTTATTATTTTTCTAGCTTTTTAAATTGTAAGCCCAATTTATTGAATTTCTCTTTCTCTATTTTTATCCTACCTCGTTTAGGTATCAGTTCCATGTCTGTGTCATAAAAGGGATTTGGTAGGAATCCTTCATTCCTCATTTTTTCAGAGAGTTTATATATTATTGGACTTAATGTTCTTTAAATGTTTGGTAGAATTCACATGTAAATCCATCTGGTTCTGGGGATTTTTTCTTAGGGAGTTGATTAATAGCTTGTTCTATTTCTATTTCTAAAATGGGACTATTTATGTAATTTATTTCTTCTTCTATTAATCTGGGCATTCTATATTTTAGTAGGTACTCCTCCATTTCACTTAGTTTGTCAAATTTATTGTCATAAAGTTGGGCAAGGTAACTCCTAATAATTGCTCTAGTTTCCTTTTTATTGGTGGATAGTTCTCTCTTTTCATTTTTGAGACTAACAATTTGATTTTCCTCTTTCCTTTTTCTAATCAAATTAACTAAAGGTTTATTTATTTTGTTAGTTTTTTTTTAATAAAACCAGCTCTTAGCTTTATTTATTCAATATTTTTTATATTCAATTTTATTGATTTCTCCTTTTATTTTTAGAATTTCAAGTATTTGATTGGGGTTTTAAAATTTATTATTTTTCTAGCTTTTTAAATTGTAAGCCCAATTTATTGAATTTCTCTTTCTCTATTTTTATCCTACCTCGTTTAGGTATCAGTTCCATGTCTGTGTCATAAAAGGGATTTGGTAGGAATCCTTCATTCCTCATTTTTTCAGAGAGTTTATATATTATTGGACTTAATGTTCTTTAAATGTTTGGTAGAATTCACATGTAAATCCATCTGGTTCTGGGGATTTTTTCTTAGGGAGTTGATTAATAGCTTGTTCTATTTCTATTTCTAAAATGGGACTATTTATGTAATTTATTTCTTCTTCTATTAATCTGGGCATTCTATATTTTAGTAGGTACTCCTCCATTTCACTTAGTTTGTCAAATTTATTGTCATAAAGTTGGGCAAGGTAACTCCTAATAATTGCTCTAGTTTCCTTTTTATTGGTGGATAGTTCTCTCTTTTCATTTTTGAGACTAACAATTTGATTTTCCTCTTTCCTTTTTCTAATCAAATTAACTAAAGGTTTATTTATTTTGTTAGTTTTTTTTTAATAAAACCAGCTCTTAGCTTTATTTATTCAATATTTTTTATATTCAATTTTATTGATTTCTCCTTTTATTTTTAGAATTTCAAGTATTTGATTGGGGTTTTAAAATTTATTATTTTTCTAGCTTTTTAAATTGTAAGCCCAATTTATTGAATTTCTCTTTCTCTATTTTATGCAAGTCTAAAGATATAAAATTTCCCTTTATTACCACTTTGGCTGCATCCCATAAATTTTGGCATTTTATCTCATTATCAGTGTTCTCTTGATTATATTATTATTTTTTTTTATAAAACTAAATCTTAGTTTTACTTATTAGTTAATTAGTTTTCTTATTTTCAATTTCATTAATCTCTCCTTTGATTTTTAGAATTTCTAATTTGGTATTCAATTGGGTTTTTAATTTGTTCATAGTATCATTCTTTATGTCTAGATCATTAACCCATTTCTATCTTATTTTAGTATACAGTGTTAGGTTTGGGTCTGTGCCTACTTTCTGCTATACGAATTTCCAATTTTTCCAGAGGTTTTTGTCAAATTGTGAATTCTTATCCCAAAAGGTGAGGCCTTTGGATTTGTCAAATACTAGATTGTTATAGCCATTGGCTATTTGTTCTCTGAACTTTACCTATTTCACTGATCAACTTCTCTATTTCTTAGTCAGTCCCAAATGTTTTTGATGACTGCTGCTTTATAATATAGTTTTAGATCTGGTACATATAGGCCACCTTCATTTGCTTTTCTCTTCATTAACTCCTTTGAAATTCTTGCCCTTTTAGTCTTCCAGATGAATTTTGTTATTTTTTTTTATTTCTATGACTTATTGTTTGGCTCACTCATTCTTTAAGATTACATTATTTAATTTCCAATTAATTTTCAATCTACCTTACCATGGCCTCTTAATTACATGTAATTTTTATTACATCATGATCTGAAAAAAGATACATTCTTCTGCCTTTCTGCATTTGATTGTGAAGTTTTTATGTCCTAATAACATGGTCAATTTTTGTATGGGTGCTATTGCTTCTGAGAGAAAAATATATTTCTTCTACTGCCATTCAATTTTCTCTAGAGATCTAACATATCTAACTTTTTTTTTAAATTAAGGCTTTTTATTTACAAAGCATATGAATGGGTAATTTTTCCAACAATGACCCTTGCAAAACCTTTTGTCCCAAATTTTCCCCTTCTTCCTTCCTACCCCCTTCCCTAGCTGGCAGGTAGTCCAATACATGTAAAATATGTCGAGATACTTGTCAGATCCAACATATGTATATGTATTTATACAGTTAGCTTGCTGCAGAAGAAAAATCAGTATTCCATTAACATTCATATACCATAATTTATTCAGCCATTCTCCAATTGATGGGTATCCACTCAGTTTCCAGTTTCTTGCCACTACAAAAAAGGCTGCCACGAACATTTAGTTTATCTCCATTATATATGAGGCTTACTGATGGTTTTAAATTGATGCTACTGAGTATTTTAAGGAAAAATCCACTTATTCCCATACTCTCTAGTGTTTTTTAATAGGAATGGGTGTTGGACTTTATCACATGCTTTTTCTGCATCTATTGAGATAATCATATGTTTTTTGTTAATTTAGTTATTGATATAGTCAATTATGCTAATAGTTTTCCTAATATTGAACTAGCCCTGCATTCCTGGTATAAAACCTACTTGGTCATGTTGTATTATCCTGGGGATAATTTTCCATAATCTCTTTGCTAATATTTTATTTAAGATTTTTGCATCAATATTCATTAGGGAAATTGGTCTATAATTTTCTTTCTCTATTTTTATCCTACCTCGTTTAGGTATCAGTTCCATGTCTGTGTCATAAAAGGGATTTGGTAGGAATCCTTCATTCCTCATTTTTTCAGAGAGTTTATATATTATTGGACTTAATGTTCTTTAAATGTTTGGTAGAATTCACATGTAAATCCATCTGGTTCTGGGGATTTTTTCTTAGGGAGTTGATTAATAGCTTGTTCTATTTCTATTTCTAAAATGGGACTATTTATGTAATTTATTTCTTCTTCTATTAATCTGGGCATTCTATATTTTTGTAGGTACTCCTCCATTTCACTTAGTTTGTCAAATTTATTGTCATAAAGTTGGGCAAGGTAACTCCTAATAATTGCTCTAGTTTCCTTTTTATTGGTGGATAGTTCTCTCTTTTCATTTTTGAGACTAACAATTTGATTTTCCTCTTTCCTTTTTCTAATCAAATTAACTAAAGGTTTATTTATTTTGTTAGTTTTTTTTTAATAAAACCAGCTCTTAGCTTTATTTATTCAATATTTTTTATATTCAATTTTATTGATTTCTCCTTTTATTTTTAGAATTTCAAGTATTTGATTGGGGTTTTAAAATTTATTATTTTTCTAGCTTTTTAAATTGTAAGCCCAATTTATTGAATTTCTCTTTCTCTATTTTATGCAAGTCTAAAGATATAAAATTTCCCTTTATTACCACTTTGGCTGCATCCATCCCACAAATTTTGGTTATGTTGTCTCATTATTGTCATTCTCTTGGATGAAATTATTGATTGTGTCTATGATTTGTTGTTTCACCCATTCATTCTTTAGGATGAGATTATTTAGTTTCCAATTTCTTTTTGACCTATTTTCCCCTGGCCCTTTATTGAATGTAATTTTTATTGCATCATGACCTGAGAAAAATGCATTTACTATTTCTGCCTTTGATTTTGAAGTCTTTATGTCCTAATATGGTCAACTTTTATATAGATTCTATGAACTATTGAGAACAAAGTATACTCCTTTTTGTCTCCATTCAATTTTCTCCAAAGTTCTACCATATCTAGTTTTTCTAGTGTTCTATTTACCTTTTTATCTTCTTACTTATTTATTTTGTGGTTTGATTTATCTAGTTCTGAGAGAGCAAGGTTGGCATTTCCCACTATTATATTTTTGTTGTCTATTTCTTCTTGCAATTCTCTGAACTTCTCCTTTAGGAATTTAGATGCTATACCACTTGGTACATATATGTTTAATGTTTGATATTGCTTCATTATCTATGTTACCCTTTAGCAAGATATAGTTTCCTTTCTTATCTCTTTTAATTAGATCAGGTTTTGCTTTTTCTTGTTCTGAGATCAGGATGGTTACCCCTATTTTTTTTTTTTTTTAATTTCACTTGAAGCATAATAGTTTCTGCTCCAGCCTTTTACCTTTACTCTGTATATATCACTCTGCTTTAAATGTGTTTCTTGTAAAAATATATTGTAGAATTCTAGCTTTTAATCCAGTCTGCTATCCACTTACATTTTATGGGAGAGTTCATCCCATTCCTATTTACAGTTAAAACTACTAATTCTGTATTTCCTGCCATCTTATTAACCTCAAATTATACTTTTCTTTTTCCTTTGCCCCTTTCCCTTCTCCCCAGTCTTATACTTATGAGCACTACTTCCCTGAAGTAGTCCTCCCCCTTTAGAGACTTTACCCTTTTCTTATATTTTTTCCCTACTATTTCTTTTTCCCTTCTATTTAGCCTACCTATCAGATTCCAGGCTCTTCGATCCTTTAACGTGGAAGCTGCTAGGTTCTGAGGCATCCTTATTGTAGTTCCTTGGTATTTGAATTGTTTCTTTCTGGCTGCTTGTAATATTTTTTCCCTTGGTTCAATAGTTCTGAAATTTAATCATGATATTCCTTGGGGTCTTTATTTTTGGGGTCTCTTCCAGGAGGTATTCAGTGAATTCTTTCAATGTTCATTTTACCTTCTGATTCTATGATATCCAGGCAATTTTTTTTGATGATTTCCTGAAAGATAATGTCTAAGGTCTTTTTTTTTTTCATCATGTATTTCAGGGAGTCTAGTAATCCTTAGATTGTCACTCCTCTTATCTAACTTTTCTAATATTCTATTAATTTAATAGAATTCTTATTTATTTTGTGATTAGATTTATCTAGTTCTGAGAGTAGAAGTTTGAGGTCCTCTCATAATATAATTTTGCTGTCTATTTTCCCCTATAACTCACTTAATTTCTTTTCTAATAATCTGGATGTTATACAACTTGATGTTTATATGTTTAGTATTTATATTGCTTCATTTTATATGGCTCAGTTTCTTATGGTATGGTTTATGACCTATATAGCATCTTATAACTAAATGTAGAAATTATAAAATTATGATTTCTCATCAATAAATGTTTGATTTGTATACCTATTTTATATATCTATGTACCTGGGGTCATATAAAAATTCTGAGGCAAAATGGGGCCTGGTCTATTGTACTTTTTAGGAAGATATAATTTCTTTCTTCTTTTTTTCTCTCTTGATTTTTTGCTTTTATTTTGTCTGAGATCAGGATTGATACCGCTGAATTTGCTTGTCTGTCTTTTTGTTTGTTTTTTACTTCAACTGAAGCCTTTGACTTTTACTCTGGGTACATCTCTGTTTCAAATTTATTTCTTGTTAACAAAGTATTGTAGGATTCTGGTTTTTATTACCTTCCTCATCCTTTTTCTTTTTTCTCTCTCCTCCTACTTCTGTATAAGGTAATTTAAATATCTATACCCAACTGAGTATGTACATATTTCCTTTTTGAGGAAA
Organism: Antechinus flavipes; assembly: GCF_016432865.1. NCBI lineage: Eukaryota > Metazoa > Chordata > Mammalia > Dasyuromorphia > Dasyuridae > Antechinus > Antechinus flavipes. The sequence continues at coordinate 590,357,204 of NC_067399.1, read as the reverse complement.
TCAGTGAGAGTAATGTTCAAACAATGCTCATCTCCTTCTTCATCCACTCTACTCTTTTGCGCCTCTTCATGTGATACAATTTGCCATATTGTGCCTCCCCCTTTCCTCTTCTTCCAGTACAGAACTTTTTTTAACCCCTTAATTTTTAATATCATCATATCAAAATTTATTTATACCCATGCTCTCTGTCCATGTATACTCTTTCTATCTATTCTAATAGAGGTACAATTCTCAAGAGTCATAATTATCATCTTCCCATATAGGTATATAAACATTTTAATTTTATTGAAATACATGATTTTTAAAAAACTTTTCTGTTTATCTTTTTATGCTTCTCTTGAGTCTTGTATTTGAAGATTGAATTTTCTGGTCAGCCCTGGTCTTTTCATCAAGGAAATGTGAAAGTTCTCTAATTCTTTAAATGTCCATTTTTTTTCCTCTGAAAGATTATGCTTAATTTTGTTGGACAGTTGATTTCTTAGTTGTAATTCAAACTCCTTTGTCTTCAGGAATATAATATTTCAGGTCCTCCAATTCTTTATTGTGAAACCTGCTAGGTCATTGATAATCTTGACTGTAGATTCTTACTATTTGAATTGTGTATTTCTGGATATTTACAGCATTTTCTTTTTGACTTGATAATTTTGGAATTTGGCTGCAATATTCCTTGAGTTTTCATTTTGGGAGGTCCTTCAGGAGGTGACTTATGGATCCTTTCAATTATTATTTTGCCATCTGGTTATAGCATATCATGGCAGATTTCCTTGATAATTTTTTGAAAGATGCTGCTAAGTCTCTCTTTTTTTAATTTAATAAACTTATTTTTATTTATTGATTTATTTATTTAAATTAAAAAAAATAAGAAAAACATAAAAGGAATTCGAACAAAATAAAAGAAAAGAAAAAGGAACATTGTCATGTGCCTAGCAGAACATTAGGGAGGATTCAAAATATACAACAACAAATTACCAGATCAAGAAAGTACAAATATTAGTAGGAGAAATTATATTCATGAATATACATTTTTCTTTATTTCCTTGTAAATGTTCTTTTGTTTTTTGTTGCATACCTTATTTACTTTATGCTTTCCAACTAAAAAACCCCCTCCACTCCCAACAAACTATAATTAAGAAAAAATATATTTATGTATACATGTATTTATATATAGATATACACACATATACACAGAGACAGACACACACCTTTCCTGTCTCTGTTGACTTGGCTTTAATTCTGCTCCTTAACTTGCCTTACTGTTATCTAACCTCATCCCATCCACAGATTCCTCCTTTGTTTGTTTCTCACACACTTTATCTCACTATCTGCCAGCTATCTCTTTTATTTCTTTATAGATTTTGGAAGTGCTATCCCCCTCATGCTATATATGTAGTGTTGCCTATTAAACCCATTCCTGATGTGAGTAGATTTTCAGAACTACAAGCCCTCCTCCCCCCTCTAATGCCTCTGTGTCTATTCTTCTGTACCTCCTTTGTATATGATTACTATTTTTGCCTCAACTCTGCTAATCTTTCTTTTTGAACTTCCCTATTGTTGATATGAATCTTAAACATATAGTGTGCATTTCCCTTGTTAAAAAAACAACAACAACAAACATATAAACCTTTTGTCCATGTGAGTTCCTTGAAACTGATCTTTTGTACTGGCTCTTATATGTTAAATTTTCTATTAAGTTTGGATTTGGTTGCTAGAAAGTACTGAAAAAAACTGCAACTTTATTGAATGTCTATTTTTTCTCATTCAATATTATGAATAATTTTGCTGGACATGATATTTTTGGCCACAGACCTAATTCTTTTGATTGTTGGTTGATATAATTTCAGGACTGTGGTCTTTTATTATGACTGCTGATAAGTCCTGTACAATTCTAATTGTAGCTACAGTATACTTGAATTTTTTTTTCTTCTTGTTTTTTGAAAAATTTTCTCTTTGATCTGGAGGTTTCAAAATTTGGCAATAATATTCCTGTGTGTTTTCCACAAAGGATCTCATTGAGGTGGTGATCAGTGGATTTTTTTCTCTTCCTACTTTCTTCTTATGTTGCATCACTCCAGAACACTTTTCTTAGATTATTTCCTGCATTATTGTGTCAAGGTTCTCTTTTTGGTTTTAACTTTCAAGTAATCCAATCATTTTTATATTTTCTCTTCTTGATCTTTTCCCCAGATTTGTCATTTTTCTTATAAGATGTTTCACATCCTGTTCTATTTTCTGATTCTTTATAATCTCTTTTGTTATTTCTTGGTCTCTTATAGCTTCACTGATTTCCCCATGCCCAATTCTAATTTTCAAAGAATTATTTTTATCTTTGTGACTCTATTTCTTTTTCTAGTTGGTTAACATTTTTTCTCATAATCTTGGATTATGTTTTTCTTGGATGGTTTTTATTTTTTATTTATTTTTAGTTTTTTCTCTTTGCCATTTGATTTTTAAATGCTTTTCTTCTATAAATTCTCTCTGGGCAGGGAGCCATTATTTGTTACTCTTTGGGGTAGAAGCTCTTTTTTCTAAAATGTCTTCATCTGAAGAAGAACCTGGTCTTCCCTGTTCTTATAGTATGTTTCAATGGTGGGGTTTTTTCTTCTTTGCTGGTTCATTTTTTAATAAGCCTGTTGATGTAAGTATCTCTAATCCTGGGGGTGGTGCTTCAAACTTCCCTTTAGCTCTCCCCTCTGACCAGGAATTCTAAACCAAGAGCTCTCCTCTCTTGCAAGTGCTTACAGCCAGCAGTGTCCCTGCACTGTTATTTCTGCAGCTGGCTTTTTCTGTTCCAGGGCCATGTTCCTGCAGCACAGCTGGGCTTGTTGTGCCTAATCAGCTGAGTCTTCCTTGCCTCAGATTCCACAAACTAGTTTAAGTCACACTAAAGCTAGTCTGAGGGGTTTCTATTTGGTGTTTTTGTGAAGCTAGCCTGGAAATATTTGCACTTTTCATGGGTTAATCCTGAATTGGGGACTTTCTTCCTATCTTGTTGGATTGTACTCAGAGGACTACTGTTCTGTCCCAAAGTCTTTCATAGTTGATCATTTATTTTCCAGTTTTATCCTGTACTATCCTATTTTTTGGTGTATTGTTCAGGTCATCTTGAATGTCTGAAAGATATTCCCACCTCATGTCTGTTTATTGACATCATTCTCTTTCTACAAGGCCCACCTTAAGTTTCATCTTCTCCACAAAACTTTTGTTGGTCTTCCCATTTGAAAATATTTACTTTTTCAAATTTTCACATAACACTTTGGGAGTTTTTTAAAAACATTTATTACATTTTATCTTGTTTATATGCTATTTTGTCCTATTGGATTTTAAGGCCTTTGAGGGTCAAAATCTTCTTTAGATCCTTAGCACCTACCTCAGGACCTTCCTCCTTATAGACACAAATGAATGTTCAGCGTAGCAATAAATTTTTTGGTCCACTATTTTCCCTATACCTTATTGTCTCATCTCTGGAAGTTCTACATGGGAAGAAACTTCTCATTTATTGTTGGAAATCATTTTACATGCTACATCAGATGGTGGAATTCTATTTTAATTTCTTTTGTTTTCTCTTTATGAATATTTTTATTGAAGCTGTATGAAACACCAGAAATGAAGACTTAAAAGAATTTTAGAATCAGAAGTGTCCTCATCTAGTGCAATTTATTTATTACTCTATCCAGTCTCTGCTTGACTCCCTCCAATGAGGAAGACCAGTGACTTCTTGAGTTAACCTATTATGCTTTTGGGTAGTTCAAATTGGTAGGGTGTTTTTCTTTATATTGACTAGTTAATTTTTTTTTTTTTTTTTACAATTTTTGCCCATTGTATTTGATACTTCTCACTGGGACCACATAAAACAAGACAAATCTATTTTCTATATGAAAATCTTTTAAACAACTCTGGTGTGCCCATGAGTATTCTTTGGGATCAACTAAACATCTGCAGTTTATCACATATGGCAACAGAATCAAGGTTCTTTACCCTTCTGATTCCTCTCCTCTGCATGTTGTCCAACATAATTTCTTTTCTAAATTATGGCACCCATTGCTGCATATAAGACTTTAGTATTGGTCTGACCAGAACAAGGTACCTCTTAATTTAGGAACATGCTTCTGAAATTCAGCTAGACCCTCTAAGTCACTTATCTAATTTAGCATGGTACTTAGCAAGTTCTCTAGCTCACTAATGTATTTAAGTAGTCATTGGAGTTCACACTTTGGGAGATTCACAAATCAGGATTCAGTATGAGATTCACAAATTCAGTGGAGGAGATTTACAAGTCAGGAACCCACAATCCTACTTTCTCGAAGGAGGAGTCAAACTTTGAGTTCACACTTCTAAAAGAGCATATAAAAGATGAGCCTTAGTCAGGAGTCAGTAGAACTGGAGATTCAGAGAGAGCTGGAGGCTGAAGCTGGCAGAGGCAAAGGACAAGCAACAAGAGCTCTCAGAACCAAGGAAAGCTTACTGGGCTATTTTGAAAGAGATAAATAAAGGATCTGAACTTTTAACAAGCTGGCTGCATTTGAGATGATTATTACTTTGAACCGAAACTAAGGCTGCCTCCAGAAGCCCCCCCCAAGAAACCTGCTTCCGAAGAATAATCATATTTTAGAAAAGAAGAGAACACTATACCCTCTGCCTCATTTCTTTATATTGCAATGCAAGATTCCCTTTGGAGAATCAAAAGTCATTGTTATTTATCTTTTCCAAAGGTTGGCTTTGTGAATATTACTGATGCTTCTGAAAGGCTATTGTGTAGTGCAATGGTTCTAAAAATGTGATTCAAAGAATCTGAGGATCTATGAAACCATTTCAGTGGTTTTACAAATTTAAAATGTTTTTATTTCTGATTTGGTAAATATCTATAAATATAATCAACATAAAGAAAAAGTCCAAAGATAGATCCTCAATAATTTTTAATAATACAAAGACACAGAAAAGAAAAGATTGAGAGGAGTTGATGGTTTCTATTCTGTTTTCAAGAAAAGAAGAAAAAGGATGATACTTTAATTGAAGCAAGAGAGGTTTACAGTTGCTCAGGAGAGGTTCTAGAATGAATTGCCCTAAGATGATGTCCTTAAAGAATGAAACTGAATTGTCTCTTTTTGGAGTGAGTGGGTATAGTTCTCTCTAGAGTTGGGAGACATAAATAGAAGTCCTCAAGATATCCTTTCCAAATTTCTAATCTTATATTTCTATATCTTCAGAATTTCATCAGTTTTGTGGCAGTGACACATGGTGGAAGGAGGGCCAAGCTTTGAATTTGGAATAATGGAGGTCAAGTCATACCTTTGATACATAATAATTATATAACATGTCAGTGCCTCTATGCAACTCTAAGATCACACATTACAGAAACTTTGCTGATTCTCAAAGGCATTTTCTCACTAGAAAGCTCCTTATGCCAAGGACATCATAAGTCTGGGCAAAAAAGGAAAGAAACTCCAACTTATGACAAACTGGGTCTACCAGAGCAAGACTATAATTTTTTTTCAGGGTCCTAAAAATATCTCTGAGGGTTTAGGGAAATTCTTCTGAAATGCTATTGGCTTGATTGCTTGTTCTATTGTATTCTTCCCCATTAAGAAACAACACTATATAGCATTTTAAGGGAGGATTAATATCTCTTGTGTGATAGTTTGTTGAATCCTTTTCAGAGGTGCTCATCCACTTCTAATGTTTGCTTTTCATCCAACTCTCACTTGCATATTTTCTGGGTAACTGACAGGTCTAAAACTTATTGTTAAGTAAGGGTGAAGTGAAGACTTGCCCTGGTGGAATGGGTTGATGAGAGCAATTTGTTCCATTGGTCATGAAGGCAGCTGAAAAAGGCAATATAGAGTGTTGAAGATGTCAAGGTCATCCAAATCATGATCAAGTCCAAGACATCACCCCATTATTTCCTATTTATTTTGTAAATTGCTTTATTATTGTTCAGTTGCTTTTTGGTCATATCAAACTTTCTGTAACCTCATTTGGGATTTCCATGACAGAGATACTGGAGTGGTTTGTTATTTCCTTCCCCAACTCCTCTTCTAATTCCAACTCCATCTTTTTACAGATGAGGAAACTGAGGCAAACAGGGTTAAGTGACCTACCTAGATTCATTCAAGTAGTGAGTATTTGATACTAGATTAGAACTCAGCTCCTTCTGATTTCAGATTCAACCCACCCAACTATCTCCATATATAGTTTACTTTGTAAATATTTGCATATTTTCTCCTTCTGTAGATTATGAACTCCTTGAAGGCAGGAATGGTTTTTGCTTTTCTTAATATCTCCCATTAAACACAATGCTTATGGCATTTAGTATATATGTAATACTGGCTTGACTCTCTAGGATAATATAGAGAAGGCACAGTTCTGTATTAGTAGAGGAAGTTTCATAACTCAGGCTGACTATTGTGATGAACTCAAAAGTTCTGTTCTTTAAAAATAAATTACAAGGTTAGGTCCTAAGAATATGAAGACAGAGGTAAAAAAAAAATGTACCTTTCCTCAAGTAATTTAAGTTCTACTGGCTGGGATATGTGTTTGGGTTTACAACATGTAAATAAACAAATAAATGCAAATTACTCTGATAATGGAGAGCATTTATTGTTGGTTCCTTGTTCTTGAAGAGAACCCATGACATTATGAGAATGGTGTTTTGACTTGAATGTGAATCGGATTTAAAGGAGGCAGAGCTGCGGCACATTCCAGCCACAGAGGATAGATAGTTCAAAGCTACAAGTTAAATAGAAGCTGGATTGTAGTCTATGAAAAACAGTAAGACTAATGCTTTTCTCACTATATCACCCTAATTCTAATTTGTGATTTCTCCACTTAGCAAATGTGTGACTCTTGGCAAATTCTTTAACCTTTGTGAACCTCAGTTTCCTTTTTTTTCCCTAAAAGTGATAAGAATATTTGTACTTTTAACCTCACAGAACTCTTAGGTATATCAAATGAGATAATATCTGACAAATCTTTTGCAACTATAAAGCACAATACACATTTAAATTCTTTTGAATAACATCACTGCTATTACTCATTTGTTTATAACCAAAAAATCCAACACATTCAAATTCTTTCCTGCTTTTTATATTAGATATAACTTTAAGTTTTGCCTTTTTAATAAACTTTATTTTTATAGTGAGTCCATAGCGATCTCTCTCTTTCCTTATCCTGATAGTACCTACTTTATCCTTAGTTTGACTTTTTAGTATCTATTAAATTGTCTTTCAATAAGATTTTGAATTCTTTGAAGGTATGTATCCTTTTTTTTTTTTTTTTTTTGTATGCTTCTCAATAACTAGTATAGGCATATAACAGATGCTCAATAGATAATGGCTGAGTTTAATTCATTGGATACAAAACTTTCCAAATGGAAACATTTTTAAGTATTCAGAGCACAAATTTCAAAATGAAATAACTCAAAATGTCCTTCCTGGAAGATATTTTGAACATTTATGCCATCTAAAAAAATACTGGTTCTTAAATGAAAGTAACAATCATAGACATAATTGTGGACCTTTGGAAGTTGCTAGTAAGTTGTTTAATTTCTGAATAACAACTGTGTTATCTAGAAAACATGGTGGCAAAGTTTGCTGATGGAATTGTTAAACCCCTCAAAGCAAAAAATGAGAACTCTGTTTTGAAGCAGATGGCAATTTGATGGTTCAGAGGCAAAGCATTATCCTTCTGTTTTCCCCTTCTCTTTGCCACAATTCATGTGGATCAAGAGGAAAGGATCAGGAATGAGAATGTTCTGCATTTTCCTCCCATCTGTTGCTGTTAAGACAGTGTGATGGTAATATGAAAATCAATGTGTGATAACAAGATAGTTCTCAGAATAATAGAATCTTTTGGTATTTAGAAACTAGAATTGGTAGTGCTACACCTAGGGAAAAGATGGTCAATTTTCTGCCTTTTAAACTTGGAAATGGGATTCAATGATGTCCATTAAGACAGTACTGGAAAACTTCCAAGAATCAAACTGTAAAGCAGAATTTCCTGGGACAGCAAATTAATTTTGCCTCTTGTTGTCCACTAGCAAATGGAGAATTATAACTTGTTATATGGGCCAGGGGGAAGAAAGTCTACTGTTCTGCTTTCAGAATACATGAGACTCTGGTGTGGTGAATTTGGAATCGAAGATGTGGGTTCAAATTCTATCCCATATACTAGCTATTATCAGGACAAAGTACTTAAACTCTTTGTGAAGTTTTCTCCTCTTTAAAATAAGTCCCTTACTTTATAGTCCCTTAAGATCCTGATAACTCTAAATCTATGATTCTATGACTAAGATAGCCTAGGATATTGATTCTTTAAACCAGATTTGTCAATGCTTTGGTTATTACAATGATCTTTTTAGAGTCTCAGACCAAGCCCCAGCTAGCCATTGTTTGATTCAGAGTGAAAGTAAATAGCAATTACTTCTATTTTGTGCCTTCCCAATGCTAGATTGGATTTTTTTTTTTTTGATTAGGAAAAGAGGCCATTTGCTTCAGTTCTTACTTAGTCTTTTTCACTGAATGTTAAAGATATTGTGTTTTCACTTGTTAAATACCTTAACTTAAAGAGGTTAAGATCTCTACTATATCCAAGGTCATTTCCAGTCATCCTATTCTATATATCTTGTAAGTGAATCTAGATGGCTCTAGAGGAGAAAGTGGGGCTGGTGACTTTGAACAATCCAAGCTCATTTCAGTCCAACTCATTTGCGTGTCACAACATCACCTATCTGATGTTGTGGTCCTCTTCCAGAAAGAGGGACAACTAACAGCAACAGCATAAAGTATTACAAAATTTCTCAAACCTAACAATAGTAAATTTTATAAATTAAAAAAAATGCCAAATACCAATTAGGTAGCTTAAAGATATGGAAATTGTCATGAAATTTTAAAAAGGCACTTTAGATAAGATACAGGCTCTAGAGTCAGGAATCATAAACTAAGAAAGTGTTCATTATACCTCTTTAATATAAAGCATTGCTAGGGAAAAACAAAATAACCCTGGGAGGAAAAACTTATTGGATATATATCTATTGCCAAAAACAAAACTTCTTTAGTTTGGATGGGGAAAGGAAGGCAGGGTGCCTAAAGGATTAATTAAATAATTGTGTTCTAAAAAATAAGAAATGACTCAAATCACACTCCCCAGGAAAACACCACTTGCTTTTGTCTGTTAAAGAAATGATTTAAGTCCACTTAATTTCATCTGCTCTTAAGATGCTATCTGGTTCTTTTTCAGAAATGTCTAGTTAGGCTCTGCTGAAGTCTAGTTTAGATACAATAACTCTCCTCTATTGGATCTTTCATTCTTGAGAATGTATTGTGTGGACAGGCCAGAAACTAAGCCTATTGGGTATTTTTGTAAATCTTAAAGGATATGTTAGATGCGTGTGTGTGTGTGTGTGTGTGTGTGTCTGTGTGTTGGAAAGGAGGGGATAGTGTTCTGGGAAGGTGAATCATGTCTCTATCCTCTGTGTGTTCTAACTTAAATAGTAGGGTCAATTATTAATCATTTACCAAGAATCAAAATAAATTTCTTGACCAATAAACTATTGGTTTATGTTTTTTCCAATGACCTAATAACATCAGATCAATAGTCAATGTTACAATCCCTACACTTCTGATGTTTGTAGCAAGTGCTGTTTGCTAATTTCTTTTTTTTTTTAAATCAAAATTCCCAGGTTATAGTTTGGCAATATGTATATGTCCAATAAGTTTTTTTCCCAGTGTTATTTTGTTTTTCTCTAGTGATGCTTTATATTAAAGAGACAATGTGCATAATGAACATAGCTTTATACTTAAATTCAAGATTTGGGTATGAAGCTTGTTTTAGAAATGTAGTAACTTTTTGATCAAAGGCAATTCACTCTTCATTTTAAGGCCAAATTTCCTCTTCCATAAAATGGGCATAATAATAGTATCTACCTCACAGGATCGGGGTGGGTAATCACATGATATGATGCATATCTTTAAAAACCAATTGCTTTGTATATCAATCAGTCAACCTGAATTTATTAAGTACCTATTGCAGTATATAGTCTCCAGATAATATTTAAAAAATAGCTTAGCATGGTTCCTGACACATTCCCTTCCCTCAATAGACACTGAGGAGTCAAGTACAAAGAATGAAATAATTCCTAAATTTAAATTCTAATTTTAAAGTTTTGTATATTGTCAGCTAGTATGATTATTAAGACATTGAACCAGGATTGGTTGAAAGTTTGTATAAGATGTTTCTTTCTGGGACATCAAACGCCCATAGCAGCTTTCCTCCAGAGTGAACGCAATGCCCTGAGGTGCCTAAATTGGAGTTCCAGGGCCACAGTTTGAATTCTGACTCTGCTATTTACAGTTAATTGTGTATTGTCAAGAAAGTCACTTCACCTTTACAGGCTTCAATCTCTTCATTTGCAAAATGAAGGGGTTGAACAATATGACCTCTAAAGTCTCAATTTTTGTTCTGTGATCTTATGAACTCCCTCTCCTGTCCTTTTCCTTCTGCTCCTTCATCTTCCAATGAAAAGAAAAAATAACAAAAAATGTCTATTTCCTCAGGGGCTTAACCACAAAAAACTGTCAAGGAGAAAAAACATCTGATAAAAAATTGAGCTTTATAGCTGAGTGATTGACATCAACTTAATGTATGACCCTGTTTTATTCTTCTTCTAAACTCTAGTATACAATACTTGCTTAACTCAAAGAGATAGAACTCTAATGGTACCATTTTTAGTCCACTAGAAGGTCTATGAGATGATAACAGATTGGAAGTTATATTGGAGTTAGGCCATAATTGCCTGCTTTACATCTTAGTGAATTGGATGAAAATTTTCATTTTTCTTATAGAACAAAGGCTTTCTGAAGTCCCATTGTTTACATATATACATATATATGTTATATATAAAATGTGCTAATCTAATCTCTCCTTATGTATACACACACAGATTAGATATAGAGATATTTATATTTGCCTGGCATGCCATCATTAGAGAAGATGCTGTGCTCTATGAGCAAAGCAGAATTGAATCAGCTCAGAAAACAAAACAAAACAAAACAAGACAAAAAACATAAGTTGTGAAAAGTTAGAGAATCTACCCCAAATATTCATAAGGACTATATATGTCTGACCTGTGGCAGAGCATTTGGAGCTCATATTGGTCTGAACAGCCACAGTTGGATACACTTACTTGACTCTAACATAGTGATATTATTTTGGGCCTCTTTGAACATGATGGTCGATTACCAACCAACCATATGCCTGATGTTATCCTCAGTATTTTACAAATATTGTTTTATTTAATTTAAACTAGATGGCCATTGTAAATTCCTTCTAAATCTGAAATGTGATTCTGTTTCATAGGTGTTAAGAGATCTGAATTCTAGACTTTTTTTTATTAGTAGCTAGCTTTTATATAAATTTATAAATATTTGACATATGCTCATTTTTTTTTCATTCATACAAGGACTTTGTGAGGTAAGAGCTAGGATAATCCCCATTTTACAGTTAAAAATAAAGGATTTGAATTTAGGTCTTGATTTTTAGACCCATTGCTTTATTTACTACACTACCTGGTTGCCTCAATATCTTTCTGTGAGCCTTTGGATATGTTACCAGCCTTTTCTCACTTTCCTCATTTATATAAGATTGGGCTAAAGTATAGCTCTAAATAATATGAAGATGGAGGCTGCTTGATGGTTGTTCAGTCAATAAACATTTATTAAGCACTTATTGTATGCCAAGCACTATGCTAAGTATTGGGGATATAAAAAGAAGCAAAAGATAATTCCTGTCCCCAAGGACAGGGCAATCTAATAACAGAGAGGGCAAAGAAACAAGCATGAGCAAACAGGCTTCATATAGGAAAAATAGCGAGTAATAAGTAAAAAAAGGCTTTCAAAGCAAGAAAGGTTGGGGAAGGTTTTTTTACAGAATATGGAATTTTATTTGGAACTTAATGGAAGTTAGGAAAGCCAGTATTTGAGGATATGTAGATATGGGGGATAGCCAGAGAGATAGAATATCTTGTTCCTGAAATAGCTGATAGATCAGTGGCAGTGGTTTGAAGAGTAGTACTTGGCAGGAAGTAAAATGTAAGAAAACTAGAAAAGTATATGTATATAGTGGGGGTGGGATAGTCTATGAAATGGATACCAAATAGAATTAGGCCTAGAGTCAAGAAGATATGAATTTAAATCTGGTCTCAGATATTAGCGGTGTGACTCTGAGCAATTCATTTAAACTGTCTGCTTGACTTCCTCACTATAAAATGAAAATAATAAAAGCATTCATCTTCCAGAAGGGCAGCTGGGTGGTGTATTGCATAGGACATAGGGCCTGCAGTCAGGACAATTCATCTTACTGAGTTCAAATCTGGTCTCAGACATTAGTTATGTAACACTGAGCAAGTCACTTTATTCACCTCAGTTTTCTTAAATACAGATGAGAAAAGATAAGAGTTTAAGGAAAATAATTTAAATTAGTTCATTCATAATTAGGTTAAACAAATAAGATAAGTGTCTGAGACACTGGGTGGGACAGGGGGTAAGGAAGTATTTGTTCAAAAAACACAGCACCTTTTTTGTACCATGCACATATAGATATATCTATATTTCTGTCTCTGTCTTTGTTCCTGTCTCTGTCTTTCTCTGTCTCTGTGTCTCTGTCTCTGTCTATCTGTCTTTCTGTCTGTCTCTCTCCCTCTCCAAAGAAATTAAATTAGATTAGCATGATTAGCAAAGGAAATAGCAAACCATTTTAGCATCTTTGCCAAGAAAACCCCAAATGAAGTCTAGAAGAGTCAGACATAACTGAAATAACTGAACAACAACAACAAAAAAATTCCTGGGGTTGTTATGAGGATCAAATGAGATAATATTTTAAAAGTACTTAGTACTAGCACACAGTGGGTACTTAACAAATGTTTGTTTCCTTTCTTCTATGAATTAAAGAAATTTCTGTCCTAATCAGCAGCTGAACTACACCAATCTTATCAAATATTCTGACAACTTGATCAGTTTCTCCCAATACATGCAGGCCTATAAAATTGTGCTTTGCTTTGCAAACAAAAGAATATTCAGAATAATTTCAATAAAAAGAAGTTCCTTTTGGATTTTTCCAAATCTTATCTAAATTGAACTGTAAACATCTTGTTTTCATATTTAAGTTCCTAGAAAACTTCAGAGCTAGGAGATGCTATTTTCTGGTTTGCTGGGTGTCAGTACATAACTCTCCTTCAGATTTCTGGAAACATTTGTCTAGCTGTTCAGTTATAAGGATAGTTAGCAAGATAGCAAAGTAAAGATCTTTTCTAGTATAATGCTGTCTGAATAAAACGTGTTTTTTTAAATGTTACCCAGGAACTACTTTTTAAGACAAAAGAAGGGAAAAACTTTCAGAGTTTAGGATTCCTCCTCTCCCCTTTCTAAGGGCTTAGTGACTATAGGCCTAAAATATGAAGACCATATGGACTGAGTCTTTTAGAACTTCCTTCTCTGGTCCTAGCCTGTTGAAGGCAGAGGATTGCTCATCCTAGAAAATAGTTTAACATGTAAATCCCAAATGCTTCCTTATCTTCTGTCCCGCCCAGTGTCACAAACATCTTATTTGTTTAACCTAACTTTGCTTGAATTAATTTATTTTCTTTAAACTCTTTTATTTTCATGAAAATGCAGAATAATTGGTTATTATTTACTGTAGTTATTATTAACTGCAATATAATTAAGTTAGCTGCTATCTTTATGATGGACATCTTTCTGCCATCTACCCTTGATTTCATCTTTACTGTTGCCATTTGCTTCATTCTTTTGGGTATGAAATGTTTTATTTTAAAGGGTTTCCTGTCAAAATTCAAGTAGCCCCAGGAAGTTTGAAGTCCAGTTTACCAAATATTTAATAATAACACATTCTTCTAGAGTTTTAAGGCTGATGAAATATTTTCCATGTGAGGTAGATGGCCCTAACCTTTTTAACAATAAAGAAATTGAGACTCAAATAATTGCAACAAGAAATTTATAGAGATGGTAGGATCTCTCCAATTGGCTAGGGAGATAGAAATTTTTAGTACTAGGTATAGAAGAGTATCAGGTACAGAAGATTCCAGAAAAAGAATAAGGTGCCAGATGATAGAATGTAGATTGAGTAGGGAAGAAAAAATTATTGCATGAAAGATTAGAACTTGAAAACTAGAGCTATTCTGTATAGCATGAAAGAGGGTATTATATACTCATAAATAGATGTTAGCAGCATCTGAGGGCTCACCTCCCAAGCTGGCACTAGGATATGCCCACCATGTGCCTTTAACAAAGTTTACTATCATTTCATTAGGATTATTGGGGAACTCCTTAAATCACAGATTGATAATAATTAATAATATCCTCTTATAAATATAGTACAAATTAGTCTAAGATAAGAATGTTAGAGGAGTATTATTTCCAGCCAAACAGCTATCCTCTGACAACCTTTTCATTATTCTTTGAAAACAGCTTTAGATTAGAGGACCTGAGTTCAACTGTTAGATCTTTTGCTTGTTATTTCATTGATTTTGAACAAATCACCTCAATTATAAAAAGAAAGGATTAGATTAGATGATCTGAATGCCTTCTTTGGCTCTAAAATTATGAAACAATACCTTCCTATTATGCATGATAGAGAAAGAGGGGAAAGGGTCTCAGCTCAGCTTTTTTTAAATACTTAATGTTTTATTTTTTCTGATTACATTTTAAGATAGTTTTCAACATTCACTTTTGTAAGATTTTAGTTTTAAATTTTTTTCTCTGTGTCTTCTTTCTTCCCCCCCCCCCCAAGACAGCAAGCAATCTGATATAGGTTATGCACATGTAATCATTTTAAACACATTTCCATATTAGTTATGTTATGAAGGAAAATTCAAAACAAAAGGGAAAAACCACAAGAAAGAAAAAACAAATAAATAAAAATGGTGAAAATTATATACTCCAATCCTCATTGTCTTCAAAGTTCTTCCTCTGGATGCAGATAGTATTTTCCATCCCAAATCTATTGGAATTATCTTGGATCGCCACTTTGTTGAGAGGATCTAAGTCTATCTTAATTGATCATCACACAATGTTGTTGCTGTGTACAGTGTTCTCCTGGTTCTGTTCATTTCATTTAACATCAATTCACTCAATTCTCTCCAGGCTTTTCTGAAATCAGCCTGTTCATCCTTTCTTATAGAAAAATAATATTCCATAACAATCATATACCACAACTTATTCAGCCTTTCCCCAACTGATGGGCATCCACTCAATTTCCAGTGCCTTGCCACCACAAAAAGGATTTCTATAAACATTGTTGCACATGCAGATTCTTTCCCTCTTTTATGATCACATCGGGGTACAGACCCAGTAGAGACATTGCTGGATCAAAGGTATGCACAATTTGATAGCCCTTTGGAACTAGTTACAAATTGGTCTCCAAAATGACTCAGTTCAGTTTTAGACAATATTTTGTAATTCCAAACTCATTATATATTGATGACCTGACACTAATTTAAAATGATACCTTTCTCTTTTCCTGCCCTCCCAATTATTGCCTACCTTTGCTAATCCATGGAGATCAGGAGACTCTTGAAAGGACCCTTCTCATAAGGGAACAGGGATAAAATGGCCTTGTCTTGATTCAGTGATCAAGGTTCCAGTGTTTGCATAGGACACTCGGAAATCACTTGAGAAGAGATAGTATGATGAAATGAAAAAATGCTAAGCTGGAGTCAATTCTTAGCTCTTCTGCTCGCTATATATGGAAGCTTGGATCATTTTACATCTCTGAGACTCAATTTCTTGATCCATGAAATGATTTAATAATACTTATACTACTTACTTCACAAGCAAAATTCTTTATCAGCTGTAAAGTGTTATATATGTTAATTAATGTATTAAATAAGGAAGAAGGGCAGACAGAATATAATTGAAAGATCAGGCAGTGGTGGTGGTGGAGGGAGATCACATCCTGTCCTCCCACAGAAGTCTTTGGTAAAAGCAAAATCTCATCTCAGAGCAATTTTCTTAAATATTAGTAACTGGAAATCATCAGAAATCTAGAGTAGATAGCCAGAAGGGGAAAGAATCCAGTCTTTGGCCCTCAGCTTTCTTCCACTGATGGACAGAGCCACAAACCTTCTTGTGGTAGTTGATGCTTGAGCTTCTCTTTGAAGGAGGCCTGAGTTTTTTGCCTAAGCAGGAGGAAGTAAAGGGGGCATTGCAGGAAGGAAACCTGCAGGAAGAGGGCTCTCCTGTTTTTTTTTTTTCTACACTCTCCTGCTTCTTTGCTTTTCTCTTTCCTTCCCCTCTTTCCCAACAAGCAGCCCACTGGGCTTCTTGAGCATTGTGTGTAAGGAGTGAATATAGTTTGTTCTGTTCATTGTGCCAGAATAATTGAGCCTGTTGGAGAAAGCTGCTTTAATGATATGATTGAGATTCTGGGAAAATTATTGAAAATTCAGGGCAGCAGATGAGTATTTCATTTTACTGGAATTTTTGAACCAATATTGTCTCTCGAGTGGCCCCTGGCAACAAAAGGTGGTTTTGAATTCCTTTTGTTCTAATCCTTTCATCTTGGTCAGAGAAGAACCAAAGCCAGAGTATCTTTTGAAGCTTTTTTCTGTATTAAAAAATAAATACAGCCCTTCAGAGCAATGGACCCAAGCCTCCTCTAAGTACTAGTAATGGCAGTGATATTCATGCTCATGCCTGTGCCATTCCCTGTTAATGTGAATCTACAAAGCTGCTCTGTAGGGTAGAATTTGCACAGGAAGACATGGCTCTCATCTTTTCTTTCCCCTTTTGAATCTACTAAATTTATACAATATTACCTATATTTCATTATTCTCAAGGCTAATGAAGGAAGTGTTCTAAAGCACATTTTCTTTTTAAAAATTTCCTAGGATCACACACCTAGATCTGAGAGAGATCTTAAACACCATATAGTCCAACTCTGTCATTTCATTTTACAGATGAGTCAACCAAGTGAAGTCTGTGGACATTAAAGGACATAGTACAAAGTCACATGGCTAATAAATGACTCATAATAAGGTCACCTATTAGGTGAAACTAGGTGAAAGTAGATTGATGTTGGTCTTGAAGTCAAGAAATCTTGAGTTTAAGTCTTGTCTAAGACACTTATATAACATGCTTGACAATGTACTCATGTTTCTTAGCTTGTTTCTTCATCTCTTGAATGGTGATAATAGTGTCTTCTTCATTGTTATGAGACTTACATGACACAGAATTTGAATTCAGCTCTTTTGAAACTAAATCCAGTTTTCACTCTACTCTACCATACAGAAGCACATCTAGTTCTTGTTTCCTTCATAAATGAGAATATAGAACCTGTGAGGTCCAAGTCACCCTATTACTCAATGGCAGAGCCAGAATGCACATTTAGGTTTCCTGATTCCTAGGTTGATATAAGGCTGTAAGGTGCTTTGTAAATCTTAAAATACTATATTAATCCTAGCTATTATTATTATTATTATTAGTTATTATTATGTATTAAAGATGTGATTTAAATTCAGATTTGAAGGAAGATCACTAGGTGATTTTGTTTCCTTAATTATAACAATAATGATTCTCTGCATTAGCAATCCTATATACATTTTTTCCAGTAATTTAAAAGAGGCTTAAAAATCAGTTCCCAATCTTGCCAGATTCAGGCCCTTTTCCTAAATCCTGGGGTAGTAGGGAGATCATAGAATCATTAATTTAGTATTGAAATGAAAATTCAAGGTTATCTAATCTAATCATATTTTACAGTTGAGGAAACTGCCCAGTCACACAGGTTTGTACAGGGGACAGCCAAAACCTGAATAACAAAGTTGACTTTAAATCCAACTCTTTCACTGTCCCATTGGGCTTGTGTCAGCCTAAGAATCTGGAAATCTAAGCATTCATTTTGGCTCTGCCATTGAGTAGCTAAGTGACATTGAATTTCCCTGGTTCTGTTTCCTCATTTGTGAAGAAAACCAGAACTAGATATATTTCAGTATGGTAGAATAGAAAGAAAACTGGATTTAATTTCAGAAGAGTTGTATTCAAATCCCAGACTTTACTACTCACTACTGGAGTGATATTGGGATAGTCACTTGATCTCTTGGGTCACATTTTCTTCACTTATAAAGTTAGGTGATCTGCAAGGCCTCTTTCAGGTTCTAAATCCTATGATCTATAAGGTCCCAATTGATTCTAAAGATGGATAGTTATAAGAAGAATTTCTGTCTTTTCTTCCAGTGATAGCTAGATATGTCTAGTCAAAAGAAAGAAAAAGGTTTGATGCCTAATATGTTGAGGATCCTTCCAATCTTCACCTCAACTTCTGTTTTCCCTTTAGTCATTCTATCTGCTGTAAGCATATTCATCTATGATTAAAACCTAGATAGTGAGAGGTAGCAGTAATAGCAAAGCATTCAAATATATCTGGCTAGCTCATAACAAAATGGTGGAGTCAAGAAAGTGTATCTCTTTGTACTCCCAACCTTCATTTCCCCTTCTTCCCTATCAATAATTACAAAAAAATTATTCTTTAGTGTATGACTAAAATTGTGCTTAGATATAAATCTGTAGTTTTAAACGACATTTTCTTAAAGGCTAAATTTATAGCCCTTTATTTTACTGGAAATGTTTCTTAGCTGGTGGAAGTTAGGAGTTCTAGTTTTAATTTACCTCAACATTCAACAACTGGACTTCAATTTCTTTATCTTTATTTAACCAGCATCAAGTACTGCATAATCCTTTTCATTAAGAACCAGATTCTGTTAATCAAATGCTCATTTCTATCTAATATATATATACATATATATATACACACACAAATATATACACACACATATATGCATATATGTGTATATATATGTATACACACACACACACACACACACACACACACACACACACACATGCCGCTCAACACCAGAGGGTGCTCTCCAGGACTCTCAAAGAGCTAGTTGCCTTTTTTTCTTTAGCTTCCTTCTCTCCTACCCCGACCCCTTCCAATCCCCCTAAGGTGTTATCCACTAGACAGAATTTGCTACCACTTTGGAACTTGGTTAATTTATTCCTTCTCCATTTCCTTTCTGCTGCTTGCTCCACTGTTGAAGCCTGAAGAATTGGCATTGTTTACCTTCCAGAATTTCCTTCTCTTTTTAAATCTTGCTTACTTGGCATCTATAGTTTTATAGTGTTTTGTCCTGATTTTTATTGCTTTCTGAATTAGTGTTGCTATAAGTAAATGGATCATATGATAAGGAAGAACAAAGGACAAATGAACCCTGACAGCCCTTGGTAACTACTAGATGACTTATATTTAAACTCTTTCTGTCTCCATCTTTTTCTCTGGCCCAAGAAGTTTATATTTTTATCCTAAGGAGCCAAATGGACCCATTAAAAGTTTTGGGCAAAGGAGTGATCTGATCAACCTTGCAGAATAGGAAGTGATCTAGCCTGTATCTATAAAAAGAACTTTTAATCAATCAATCATCAATCAATAAATTTTATGAGTACCAATGATGAAGATATGTATGTATGTGTATATATACATACATGCATACATATAAGAGTCTTGGGCTCTCCAGGAGATCACAACTCATACTTGTAAAGGAAGCTGAAGGGAAAAGAAAGTATTCAGTTTAGGGACATGATAAACATGCCCCAAAGTATGTAGCTAGGTGGGAAATAAAGAGGTGATTGGCTTGAGTGGCTGAGAGATTCTAGGATTTTTCTGCCTTCTAATCAAAGGATGGATGAAGTATGGATTCCAAAATGCAGAAGTTTTGGGGGCATGATTGAAAAGAAAAATGCAATTGCTCTTAGAATGCCAAATTTTCAAGTATTTTACTTTGTTATACAAACACCTGGAGGGATGTGTGATTCTGTCATCTAGTTCCAAGTTATTTCTTGATGACATCATCTATTTTTCTTCAATGATTAAAGACTTTCTTTGGGCTCAAAATGAAGAAGGACATGTTGCAATTAATTTCATACCTTTGATAAATTGCTTCCATCTAGAAGTCTGGCCCTTCTGTGTTTATAATTGAGATGGGGAGGGGAACTCCTTTCATTACCTACATATCTTTCTGGTTCACCTTCTGTTTTTACATCTGCATCTTTTTCTATATGCCTTCTTATGTTTCTTGGGATTATTTATATTTATTTTTTCTTATAGTGTAATGCTATTTCATTGAAATCATAAGTTTAAAAGAGAAAGGGATTTTAGAGATCACCTAATCCAATCCCTTCATTTCATAGATGAGGAAAATGCATTCTAAGAAGGTTAAAAGACTTATTTAGATTCATGTCAGTAGAAAGCATTAGCAGCAGATTTGAACCCAGGTCCTTTGACTTCACAATCTTTTTCTTGTGCCATAATGTCTTCCTGTACATATACTACAACTTAATTCTGCCATTCTATAAATCAAATAACACTTACTTTGTTTAAAGTTTTTGCTGTGCTAAAAATTACTGCTAAAAAATTGTTTGAAATTCATGGAGTTTTTTTTTCCCCTTCTGAACTTGATCTCTTGACCATTGGGTGGTATTGCTAGGAGCAAGGGTATTCAATTTATTGACTCGTATCTTGTTAGAAATAAATTGTTCTCCAAAACAATTGGTCCAATTCATAATTCCATCAGAAGTGTGTGTGGGGTATATGAAATTCTAATTTGAAAAGAGAGAATTGAACACAAACATAAGTTCAATGGGAGGTTGTTAATGACCTACGTAGATGGAGAAACAGAATTGATATATAATTATGAACTAGAACCCAATACTCCAAGCTCTGAGTTTAGGTGAACAGGTTTCAAATTTGGAATCAAGCTCCAAAATTCATTCTTTGGTTAATTAATCCCTTATCTAAGTTTCTTTTTAGAAAAATGAAGATGTAGCTTATTTGTTTGACTATAATTTGTGTCTAGATCTCCAAAGATTGGGTAAAAACCTTTGGATCCCATGCTACACTCAAAGTAACAAATTATCTATCTATGTATCTATCTATTTGTGTTTAATGTAATCTTTATTTCATCTCCCAGAAAATACACAGAAAACTCATAGGAGACCGTAACAATCACTACAATTCTCTGTTCTCTCTAGAGAATTCTCAGGATCCTAAAGCCCTCCCAGTATGTAATTTGGATTCTGCTATAAAAAGAAATGGTTTTCTGTTGGGTTTTGCTATTGTTCAGTTGTTTCAGTCATTTCTAACTTTTCATGACCCCATTTGGGCTTTTCTTGGCAAAGATACTCAAATATTTTGCCATTTCCTTTTCCAGCTAATTTCACAGATGAGCAATTTGAGGGAAACATGGTAAAGTGACTTGCCGAGGGTCAAATGTTTGATACTGTCTTTGAACTCAGAAGATTCATTTTCTTGCTTCAGGCCTGGCAATCTCTCCTTTGTACCACCAAGCTTCCCTTTGCTATTGGATCAATTTTAGTTAGTGCCACTTTTTACTCCAAAGAAACATACAGATTAATTAGTTTTACTGGAATAATAACACATGTATTACCAATAATACCAATATTGAGCTCAATATAATGCATATAAATGTTTTTTTAATGCATAATGGTTCTTAAATTATAAGAAAAGTTATTATATTTTATATAATCTTCTCATGATGAGATTCCTTGATAAAGCTGTTGATAAGTGATGCTTCTACTACTATTCTCATTCTCTTCTAAACCTATTTAACAAATGAATTCAATGGCCTTTTCTTAGTTCTTATTCTTCTTGACCATTCTAAAAACTTTGACAGTGTCAATCATCCTCTTCTTCTTCTTCTTTTTCTTTTTTTTTTGTGATGCTTTCTATCTTAATTTTCCTTATACCTGTGGGTCCTTCTCAAACTTCTTTGCTAAATCTTCATCTGGGTTATATCCAGTATCCACTGTATCTTAAATCCTCTTCTCTTCTCCCTCTTTATCATGTTTATTTAGTCATTTCCTTAGTGCCCACAGATCACATTGATACAGATGATTTTCAGATCTATTTATCTAGGTTTCATCTTTCTGCAGATCTCCAGCCTCACATACCAAGTGCTGATTAGTCATCTCAAACTTGAAATCCATAGATATTTCAAATTGACCATGTCTAAGACACAATTGATTATCTTTCAAGTACCTTTCTTCCCTTTTATTGATTGTGAGGTTTCGTTTTGCCCTGATATATGGTCAATTTTTGTGTAGGTACTATGTACTGCTGAGAAAAAGATGTATTCCTATCTGTCCTTATTCCATTTTCTCTAAGAGGTCTATCATATCTGGGTTTTCTAGGATCCTATCAGCTTTCCTAGTTTCTTGTTTATTTTATGATTAGATTTGTCTGATTCTGAGAGAGGAAGGATGAGGTTCTCTACTAGAATAACTGTCTATTTAGTCCAGTAATTGGCTTAAAACCTTCTCCAGAAATTTACCTGTTTTACCACTTGGTGCATACACATTTACTATTGTTACTTTATGGTACCCTTTATCAAGATGTACTTTCTTAGCTTTTTTTATAAGATCTATTTTTACTTTTGCTTTATCTGAGATCAGAATTGCTACTTCTGCTTTTTTTTTTTTTACTTCAGCTGAAGCATAATAAATTCTGTTCCAGCCTTTTACCTTTACTTTGTATGTGTCTCTCTGTGTCAAATGTGTTTCTTGTACATAAAATATTGTAAGATTCTGTTTTTAAGCCACTCTGGTATTTGATTCCATTTTATGGGACAATTCATCCCATTCCCATTCACAGTTATGATTACTAGTTCTGTATTTCCCTCCATCCCTTTTTTCTCCCCTGTATATATTTATGTTCTTTCTTACTATCCTGTCCTCAGGCATGTGTTTTTTTTTTAATGACTCCAACTGCTGCCTTATCTCCTATCACCCCTCCCCACTTCTCTTACCTTTTCCCATTGTGTTTTGCCATCTCTTCTATCCTGTCCCTCCTTTTTATTTTTCTCTTTCTCCTCTTACTTCTTTATAGGGTTAGATAAATTTCAATTCCTAACTAAATGATTAAGTTATTCTCTCTTAGAGCCCAAACTGATGAGATCAAGCTTCAGGCAATGAAATATTTTTACTTGAGACCGCAGTTTTTGAATTTCTCAATGATGTTCCTAGGTGTTTTTCTTGTGGGATTTCTTTCCAAAAGTGATCAATGGATTCTTTCAATCATTATTTTCCCCTCTGTTTCTAGAAATTGGGGCAATTTTCCTTAATGATTCATTGTAGAATGCTATTCAATCTTGGTTTTTTTTTTTTTTTTTTGGTCATGGCCTTCAGGCAGGCCAATAATTTTTAAATTGTCTCTTCTGGATCTATTCAGGTCAGCTGTTTTTTATTTTATTTTATTTTATTATTTTTTTTCATTGACTTTTTTAAAAATAACTTTTTATTGATAGAACTCATGCCAGGGTAATTTTTTACAGCATTATCCCTTGCATTCACTTCTGTTCTGATTTTTCCCCTCCCTCCCTTCACCCCCTCCCCCAGATGGCAAGCAATCCTTTACATGTTGAATAGGTTACAGTATATCCTGGATACAATATACGTGTGCAGAACCGAACAGTTTTCTTGTTGCACAGGGAGACTTGAATTCAGAAGGTATAAATAATCCGGGAAGAAAAACAAAAATGCAAGCAGTTTATATTCATCTCCCAGTGTTCTTTCTTTGGATGTAGCTGCTTCTGCCCATCTTTGATCAATTGAAACTGAATTAGCTCTCTTTATCGAAGAGATCCACTTCCATCAGAATACATCTTCAAACAGTATCATTGTTGAGGTATATAATGATCTCCTGGTTCTGCTCATTTCACTTAGCATCAGTTCATGTAAGTCTTGCCAGTCCTCTCTGTATTCATCCTGCTGGTCATTCCTTACAGAACAATAATATTCAATAACGTTCATATACCACAATTTACTCAACCATTCTCCAATTGATGGGCATCCATTCATTTTCCAGCTTCTAGCCACTACAAACAGGGCTGCCACAAACATTTTGGCATATATAGGTCCCTTTCCCTTCTTTAGTATCTCTTTGGGGTATAAGCCCAGTAGAAACACTGCTGGATCAAAGGGTATGCACAGTTTGATAATTTTTTGAGCATAGTTCCAAATTGCTCTCCAGAATGGCTGGATGTGTTCACAATTCCATCAACAATGTATCAGTGTCCCTGTTTTCCTGCATCCCCTCCAACATTCCACATTATCTTTCCCTGTCACTCTAGCCAATCTGACAGGTGTGTAGTGGTATCTCAGAGTTGTCTTGCATTTCTCTGATTGATAATGATTTGGAGCATATTTTCATATGTCTATAAATAGTTTCAATTTCTTCGTCTGAAAATTGTCTGTTCATATCCTTTGACCATTTATCAATTGGAGAATGGTTTGATTTCTTATAAATTAGAGTCAATTCTCTATATATTTTGGAAATGAGGCTTTTATCAGAACATTTGACTGTAAAAATGTTTTCCCAGTTTATTGTTTCCCTTCTAATCTTGTCTGCATTTGTTTTGTTTGTACAAAAACTTTTCAATTTGATATAATCAAAATTTTCTATTTTGTGGTCAATAGTGATCTCTAGTTCTTCTTTGGTCATAAATTCCTCCCTCTTCCACAGGTCTGCGAGGTAAACTATCCTATGCTCTTCCAATTTATTTATAATCTCATTCTTTATGCCTAGGTCATGAACCCATTTTGACCTTATCTTGGTGTACAGTGTTAAGTGTGGGTCAATGCCTAGTTTCTGCCATACTAATTTCCAATTTTCCCAGCAATTTTTATCAAATAGTGCATTCTTATCCCAGAAACTGGGGTCTTTGGGTTTGTCAAACACTATATTATTAAAGTTATTGGCTGTTTTGTCCTTTGAGCCTAACCTATTCCATTGATCAACTAATCTATTTCTTAGCCAATACCAGATGGTTTTAGTAACTGCTGCTTTATAATATAATTTTAGATCTGGTACAGCTAGGTCAGCTGTTTTTTAATGACATATTTCACATTTTCTTCCATTTTTTTCATTCTTTTTAGTTTGTTTGACTGATTATTGCTGTTTCACAAAATTATTAGCATCCATTTGCCCTGTTCTAGTTTTGAAGTGTGATTTTCTTCAGTTAGCTTTTGTATATCTTTTTCCATTTTGGTTAATTCTATTTTTTAAGGAGTTGTTTTCTTCAATTTTTTTTCCTTTTCCAAATTGTGGACTCTCTCGTGCATACCTCTCATTTCCTTTCTACCTCTCTTATTTTTATTTCTACCTCTCTTATTTATTTTTGGAAGGTTTTTATGAGCACTTCCAAGAAGCCTTTTTGGGCTTGAGACTAATTTATCTCACTCTTGAGATTCTCTCTGCGGACATTCTGTCCTCATCTGAGTTTGTGTTTTGGTGTGCCCTGTCAACATAGTAGCTTTCTGTGGTCAATGAATGATCTTTTCTGTTTCTTGTTCATTTTCTTTTCTTTTGGTATTTCCTCTTTTTTTTTTTTTTCTTTTAAGGTCAATCCCTATTTCGGGAATAAAGCTTCCTGTGCAGCTCTGAGCTCTGAGCACAGCACCTCCTTGTGTTTGCAGGGAGTAGCTTTGCCTGCTCTGTCCAGGAAACAGCCTGGTTTCCCAGTTTGTCTTCTGATCTGCTACTGGAAGTTGCCCCCTGATTTACTCCTCTACTGAGCCAGAACTGAGGGTCTTAGTTGCTGATTTACTGCCCTTTCACTGGCTTTCCCAAAGTCTATCTGAGCTGAGTTGAACACCCTTTTCACCCCAGTGAGACTGGCCTTTCTTGTTGTTTTCCAAGCCTCTCTTGAGCTGCAGAGGGATTTCATTCCACCAGACTCTATTCAGAGGCTTAGTTTCATATGGTTTTCGATAGAAACTGGAGAGCTTTTTCCTGGCTTAATTCCACCATCTTGGTTCTACCCCCAGAAGTCCCCCTCTTCCTCTTTTAAACAAATCTTTTTATTGTTACTCAGGGCACTACCAGATTAGCAAAGTAGAGGAGCAAATCAGTGGGGCAGCCTCCAGTACCAGATAAGAAGGTCAACTCTGGGAAAACAGGCTATTTCCTGAACAGAGCAGGAAAAGCTGCCCCCTGCAAACACAGGAAGCTTGGGAAAGTGCCCCTTTACTTCAGGAGCAGGGCTGGACCTTAAAAGAAAAAAAAAGAGGAAATACCAAAGGAAAATAAAATAAAATGAGTTATCAGGAATGTGTCATGGTGTCCCCTGTGAAAGAATTCTGGCTCAGATAGCCTCTCCTCATAAGTAAAGGCATTTTAAGGAGATATACATACTTAATGGACAGGTCAATCTCCCTGAAGGAGATAGCAGCCTAGCAAAGGAATACAAGGATTTTTATAGAGTAAATGGTGCTGATTACAGCACAAGGTCTAAATTTTGAAGTTATAGGTGACTTTGCTAATATGGGGAAATAGAACTTTGGTAGAATTGGACATGAATGCACTCAGCAAAGCTTTCTTAGGAAGGTTTCAGTGTACGATAATGGTGTTATAAGTAGCATAAGTTCACCCAAAAACATTATAAAAGGGGAAATGCACAGGTGCCATATTAGGAGAAAGATTTATTGATGATGTTCTGCATCCCATTGGTACTACTTTCTTATTGTCTGATTTCTGTATTATGATTTTTGGTAACTGTCATGTGATAACCTGTTGATGTGATTGCAGAATATGTAAGCCTGTTAATTATTCTAGTGAGAACCATGATTAATTATTTCTGTGAGGCTCAGGACTGGGAGCAGGTTTGGGCTGGGGACAACAATCAGAATTCCATCATTGCCACCATATTGGACTCCTCCCACTTTCATAATAACTTTTACATATATTTACTTCTCTCCACTCACACTACCACCATCTTGAATTATTGCAATAGTCTAAAGATTGATATCCCTGAATTAAATGTCTCTTTACTCCCCAAATGATCATAAATCTCAGGATCAACTATATCATTTCTCTACTAAGTAAACTTTTCTGTCTTGCCATCAGGATCAAATTTAAAATGTTCTTTTTGGCATTTAAAGATTTTTTCATTCTGAATCCTTCCTATCTTTCAGTTTTCTTACATTTACTTTTCTCTAGTGTACTCTATAATCCAACAGCACAGGCCTTCTTGCTGTTCCTTCCACACTGTGTTCCATGCTAGGAATATACCCCTTCCCTCTTCACCTTCATCTCTAGCATCCTCAATGATTCAGTTCATCTTATGCAGAAAGTCTCTCTCTCTCTCTCTCTCTCTCTCTCTCTCTCTCTCTCTCTCTCTCTGTTTCTCTGTCTCTTTGTCTCTGTCTCTGTCTCTCTATCTCTCTATCTTTCTCTCTCTTCCCATATCAGACATAGTTAGTTGTTAGCATATTGTCTCTTCCATTAGAATGTGAGCTCTTTGAAGGCAGGAATTGTTACTGCCTTTTATTGTACTTACAGAACTTAGCAAAGTGCTTGATATATAGAAGGTGCTTGCTTGTTGTTAATATGGATGATTATTTTTTTCTGACTTTCTTCAAGATTTAATTTCTGTATGTTATAGCATAGCACAGTTCTTTCTTTCTTTCTTTCTTTCTTTCTTTCTTTCTTTCTTTCTTTCTTTCTTTCTTTCTTCTTTCTTTTTTCTTTCTTTCTTTTCTTTGTTTCTTTCTTTGTTTCTTTCTTTGTTTCTTTCTTTGTTTCTTTCTTTGTTTCTTTCTTTGTTTCTTTCTTTGTTTCTTTCTTTGTTTCTTTCTTTGTTTCTTTCTTTGTTTCTTTCTTTGTCCTCTCTCTAAGTGTAGATGGCTCTCTTCATCACTGAACAATTGCAACTGGTTTGAATCATCTCATGCACACTTTTTTCTTAGGGGAAAATTGAATACTTTTTTATTTATGCTTAAAAATAATAATAATGACATTTATACAGCGCTTAAGATTTGCAAAGCACTGTATAAATATTATTTCTTTCTATACTCATAACAATCATGAGAAATAAGTATTTTCTTCATTTTACAGATGAAAATGAAGCAAACAAATTTTAAGTAACTTGTTATGCTTACACAAGCTAGAAAGTGATTGGATTTGAATTCAGGATTTTTTTCATTCTAGGACCATAACACCCATTCATTTTTAACTATATAATCTACAACTAGGCTTTTTGTTACTTTGAGGATAGGCAGTCTGGATTAATGAGTAAGAGGGAAGAGAAGTTATTAAAGATCTGAGATTTTTCAAGTATTTTTTTAAATAGTGAGAATGGCATTTGCAGTCAGGTTGGTTTAGATTTATCCCCTCTCTGTGCTCTGTATGGAAAGCAGAAAACAAATTCCCTGAAGCAGTACTTGAAACCTGTCCCTTTGAGTTTCAACAGCTTTGGCTGTTGAAAAATAAAGTGTACTCAAGGAGGTAAAAAAATGGAAACAAAAATCCTATATATACCATCACATTCATAGAACACTTCTTTCAGTAGCAAAGACATAGAAACTGAAGTACCCAGGTGAGAGAAAAACAGGGCAGTCAAAATAATGAAGTTTTAAGAGCGTTTATTACTGGCCAGGATCCCCAACACCAAGACTAGAGGGGTCAGTAATGAGTGGCCTCAGGGCAACATATTTATAGAAAGAAGAGAGAGAGAGAGACATTCAAATGTTTCTTGATACATTTGTCATAATAAAGGAATTTCTATTCTAAACAGGAGGCAAAAAGTTATCACTCTAAAGGGGTCATTCCAAGACAGCAATAAGCAGTATTTCTTTAAGCTTATCAGGTTGTCAAGGTTTTAGGTTTTTCAGGACAGCACATCTAGGGGTGTAAAAATGCCATCTGCATTTAGGAGTGAAGAACTAGTAATAAACTTCAAACTACAAAGATTCAAGATTATGTTTCTCATGGTCCCATTTGGGGTGCTTTTCCACTTCAAAACAAAGTGGGTGCTCATTGACAGAATAATGACAAACTAAATTGTAGTTTAAGAATATGATGGAATATTAGTGTGTGGTAAGAAATGATGAATTTAAGACATCTAATGAAATACTGGAACATTATTATGAATGGATACAAATAAAGTAAGTAGAATGAGAAGAATAACATACATAATGAATAAGACATTATGGAAAAAAGACAAATTTAAAAAATCAATTAAAGGAGGCCATACTGTGAGTAATTAAAAAAACTAATACTTGTCCCAAAGACTAAATAAAAAGACATGCCAGTAGTGCACTGGTAAGTGTTTAACAACTGATTGTCTAGGGAAAAAATATGGATAATACACTTTTAAGTTTAGTCTACATTTTAGCATTTCTTGCATCCTTTTCTTAAGTATATACTGTCAACAACTGCCAATAAGTCAAGTTCTGTTTTGTAGCATTTACAGATTCTGGAGATGTAAAGGTTCACACTCAAAATTTAACAATCTGATCCCTTTTTTTTTTAATTAAAGCTTTTTATTTATAAAACATATGCATGGGTAATTTTTCAACAATGAGCCTTGCAAATCCTTTTGTTCCAAATTTTCCCCTCCTTTCCCTTCACCCTCCCCTAGATAGCAGGTAGTCCAATACAAGTTAAATATGTTAAAATATATGTTAAATACTATATATATATATATATATACACACATACATGCGTATTTATAGTTATCTTGTTGCACAAGAAAAATCAGATGAAGAAAGAATAAAAAAACTGTGAAAGAAAACAAAATGCAAACAAACAACAACAGAGAGAGTGAGAATGCTATGTTTGGTCCACGCTCAGTTCCCACTGTCCTCTGATGACTCTCTTCATCACTAAACAAGTGGAACTGGTTTGAATCATCTCAGTGTTGAGGAGAGCCATGTCAACCAGAATTGATCATCGTGTAATCCTGTTATTGCCATGCATAATGATCTCCTGGTTCTACTCATTTTACTTAGCATCTGTTCATGTATTCTCTCCAGGCCTCTCTGAAATCATCCTGCTGGTCATTTCTTACAGAACAATAATATTCCATAACATTCATATGACATCATTTATTCAGCCATTCTCCAATTGATGAACATCTACTCAGTTTCTATTTTCTTGCCACTACAAAAAGGGCTGCCACAAACATTTTTGCACATGTTATCCCTTTCCCTCCTTTAAGATCTTTTTGGGATACAATCTCAATAGAAACACTTCTAGGTCAAAGGGAATATACAGTTTGATAACTTTTTGAGCATAGTTCCAAAATGCTCTCCAGAATGGTTGGATCCATTCACAATTCCACCAACAATGTATCAGTGTCCTAGTTTTCCCACATCCCCTCCAACACTTGTCTTTCCTGTCATCTTAACCAATCTTCCAGACGTGTTGTGATATCTCAGAGTTGTCTTTATTTTCATTTCTCTGATCAATAGTGATTTGGAGCACCTGTTCATGCGGCTACAAATAGTTTCAATTTCTTCATCTGAAAATTGTCTGTTCATATCCTTTGACCATTTATCAATTGAAGAATGGCTTAAACTATTATAAATTTGAGTCAATTCTCTATATATGTTATAAATGAGGGCTTTATCAGAACCTTTGAATGTAAACATGTTTTCCCAGTTTATTGCTTCCCTTCTGATTTTGTCTACATTAATTTTGTTTGTACAAAATTTTTTTTAACTTAATATAATCAAAATGATCTATTTTGTGATCAATAATGATCTCTAGTTCTTCTTTGGTCACAGATTCCTTCCTCCTCCACAGATCTGAGAGGTTAACTATCCTATGTTCTTCTAATTTGTTTATAATATCACTCTTTATGTCTAGATCATGAACCCATTTTGACCTTATCTTAGTATATGGCATTAAGTGTGCCTAATTTCTGTCATACTAATTTCCAATTTTCCCAGTGGTTTTTGTCAAATAGTGAATTCTTATCCCCAAAAGTGGGGCATTTGGGTTATATAGAATGCTATAATCATTGACTATTTTGTTCCATGAACCTAATCTATTCCACTGATCAACTGCTCTATTTCTTAGCCAGTACCAAATGATTTTGATGCCTACTGCTTTATAATATAGTTTTAGAACTGGTATAGCTAGGCCACCTTCATTTGCTTTTCTTTCCATTAATTTCCTTGAAATTCTTGACCTTTTATTCTTCCACATGAATTTTGTGGTATTTTTTCTAGGTCAGTAAACTACTTTCTTGGGAGTTTGATTGTTACAGCACTAAATGAATAGATTAATTTAGATAGTATTGTCATTTTTATTATATTTGCTTGACCTATCCAAGAGCACTTGATATTTTTCCAATTGCTTAAATCTGACTTTATTTGTATGGAAAGTGTTTTGTAGTTTTGTTCATATAGTTTCTGACCCTTCCTTGGCAGATAGATCCCCGAATATTTTGCCTTATTGACAGTTATTTTAACTGGAATTCCTCTTTGTATCTCTTGTTGTTGGATTTTGTTAGTGATGTATAAAAATGCTGATGGTTCCTGTGGATTTATTTTGTATCCTGCAATTTTGCTAAAGTTGTGATTTTTTTCTAGTAGTTTTTTAGTTGACTCTCTAGGGTTCTCTCTCTATTTATATCATTATATCCTTTGTAAAGAGTGATAATTTGATTTCCTTATGGCCTACTCTAATTCTTTAAATCTCTTTTTCTTCTCTTCTTGCCAAAGCTAGCATTCCTAATACAATATTGAACAGCAATGGTGATAGAGGACAACCTTGTTTCACCCCTGATCTTATTGGGAATGCTTCCAGTTTATGTCCATTACATATGATGCTTGCTAATGATTTTAAATAGATGCTACTGACTGTCTTAAGGAAAAGTCCAAAGTTATTCCTATACTCACTAGTGTTTTTAATAGGAATGGGTGTTTTATTTTATCAAATGCTTTTTCTGCATCTATTGAGATAATCATATGGTTTTTGTTAATTTACTTATTGATATAGTCAATTATGCTAATAGTTTTCCTAATATTGAACCAGCGCTGCATTCCTGGTATAAAACTTACTTGGTCATGTTGTATTATCCTGGGGATAATTTTCTGTAATCTCTTTGCTAATATTTTATTTAAGATTTTTGCATCAACATTCATTAGGGAAATTGGTCTGTAATTTTCCTTTTCTGTTTTCACCCTACCTGGTTTAGGTATCAGCACCCTATCTGTGTCATAAAAGGAATTTGCTAGGGGCTCCTTTTTCTATTTTTTTCAAATAGTTTGCATAATATTGCGATTAATTGTTCTTTAAATGTTTGGTAGAATTTACATGTAAATCCATCCGGCCCTGGAGATTTTTTCTTATGAAGTTGATTAATAACTTGTTCTATTTCTTTTTCTAAAATGCAGCTATTTATGTAATTTATTTCCTTTATGTTAATCTGGATAATCCACATTTTTGTAGATATTCCCCCATTTCATTTAGATTGACATATTTATTGACATATAGTTGGGCATAATTGTGATGACCGCGTATTTAAAATCAGCCAGAGTCAGGAATTCAGGTTAAGGGAAAAATCTTCAATCTTTATTCTCAGTAGAGGTGAAGAAGGATTGTGATAGCAATATGGGCAGCTGGGACAGGAAGCCAGCTAGCAGAGGTGAAGGGGGATTGCAGGTGAAAAGGGGATCGTAGGTGAAGGGCGGTCATGATAGCAATGCAAGCAGCTGTCAAAAAAACAGTCAGCAGTCTCTCTTTCTGCTTCCCTTTCCACTCCTCTGCCTCCACCCACCAGAATTGTCATTTCCTATACAACACATCAGGACTTGCACAAAGAGTGGGCAGGGGCCATTCTTTCTCCAAGCATATATATTAATAGAGTATGGTCCAATTACTATTTAGCCTCACGTGCTTGGGACCTCAGTGCATCAACTCAAGCCTCAGTCCATTACACATAATAACTTCTAATAATTGTTCTAATTTCCTCTTCATTAGTGGAAAGATCTCCCTTTTCATTTTTGAGATTAACAATTTTTCTTTCCTTTTTCCTATTCAGATTTACTAAAGGTTTATCTACTTTGTTGTTTTTTTTCATAAAACCAACTCTTAATTTTATTTATTAATTCAATTGTTTTTCTCAAATTTTATTAATCTCTCTTTTTACTTTCAGAATTTCAGATTTGGTATTTAATTAGTGGTTTTTAATTATTTCTTTTTCTAGCTTTTTTAGTTGCAAGCCCAAATCATTGGTCTTCTCTTTATTTTATGCAAGTAAGCATTTAGAGATATAAAATTTCTTCTAATAATGGCTTTGGCTGCATCCCACAAATCTGGTATAGTCTCATTGTTGTCATTCTCTTGGATGAAATTATTGATTGTATCTATGATTTGTTATATGATCCATTCTTTAGGATTATGTTATTAATGTTTTCAATTAATTTTTGGTCTATTTTCTCCTGGCTTTTTATTGCATCATGATCTGAAAAAAATGCATTTAGTATTTCTGCCTTTATTTATTTGATTTTGAAGTTTTTAATGCCCCAATACATGGTAAATTTTTGTATAAGTTTTATATACTGCAAAAAAAGGGTATATTCTTTTCTGTCTCCATCAATTGTCTCCAAAGGTTTATCATCCTTCACTTTTCTAGGATTCTATTTACTTCCTTAACTTCTTTCTTATTTATTTTGTGGTTTTATTTATTTAGTTCTGAGAGAGCAAGGTTGAGATCCCCACTAGTATAGTTTTGCTGTCTAATTCTTCTTTTAGCTCTTTCAACTTCTCTAGGAATTTGGATGCTATACCACTTGGTACCTATATATGTAATATTGACATTACTTCATTTTCTATGCTACCTTTAAGTAGGGTATAGTTTCCTTCCTTATCTTTTTTAATTAGCGAAATGTGTCTGATATTCTCTCTTTGAGCCAAATCTGATGAGAGTAAGATTTACACAATGCTCACCCTCCTCCCCTCTTTCAACCTCAATTGCAATAGGTCTTTTTTGCCTCCTCATGAGATGTAATTTACCCACATTTTAACTCAATTTTCTTCATCTTCCAATAGAATTACCATTTCTCCTCCAATTTCTTTTTTAAATCATCACAATAAAATGAAATTATACCTGTACTCTCTAAATATATCCATAACAGAGATATAGATCTCAAGAGTTAAATATATCATCTTTTCCTTTTACCTTTTTATACTTCTCTTAAGTTCTGTATTTAAAGATCAAATTTTCTATTCAGCTCTGGTCTTTTCATCAGAAATACATGGAATTCACCTGTTTCATCAAATATTCATTTTTTCCCCTGAAAAATGATGTTCAATTTTTCTGGATAATTGATTCTTCAATCCAAGTTCCTTTGCCTTTCAGAATATTAGATTCCATGCCCTTTGATTTAAAGTGGAAGCTGCTAGGTTCTAGGCAATCATGATTGTGGCTCCTCAATATCTGTTTCCTTCTGCCTGCTTGCAATATTTTATCCTTGATTTGTTAATTCTGAAATTTAACTATGATGTTCCTTGGAGTTTTTATTTTGGGGACTCTTTCAGGAGGTGATTGGTGAATTCTTTCAATAGTTATTTTGTCCTCTGATTGTAGGACATCTGGGCAGTTTTCCCCAATGATTTCCTGAAAGATGATGTCTAGGGTCTTTTTTTTATCTTAATTTTCAGAAATCCAATAATACATAGATTGTGTCTCCTAGATCTATTTTCTAAGTTAGTTGTTTTCCCAATGAGATATTTTACATTTTCTTCTATTTTTTCTTTTTTTTTTTTTGGTTTTGTTTGACTGATTCTTGAAATCCCATTGATTCATTTACTTCCATTTATTCAATTCCAATTGTTATTGAGTTATTTTCTTCATTTAGCTTATTCTCCTTTTGCATTTGGCCAATCGAACTTTTATATGAAATGTCTTACTCATTACATTTTTTCCCATTTCACAAATTTTGTTTTTCAGTGAATTGGTTTCTTTTTCATATCTATTTTATAAGGAGTTATATACTTTTTCCATTTCATCAAGTCTATTTTTAAAGGAGTTTTCTTCAAGTAATTTCTGGTTTTCCTTTTCTATACCCTTTTGCAAAGATCGCATTTTCTTTCCCCATTTTTCTTCTAACTCTCTTTTAAGATCCTTTTTGAATTCTTCCAAGATACCCTAGTAAAATGGAGACCAACTCATATCATCCCTTGGGCTTCATTTTTGATTTGCCTTTAGGATCCTCAGAGTTTGAGGTCTGTTCTTCACTTTCTTCCATAAAAACTGTCTATGGTCAGAGTTCTTTTTACTTTTTTGTTCATTTATTTTTTTTAAAGATTGAGGTCTGCTTATAAGGCAAGAGTTGCTTTAGTTTGCCCTGGGACAGTTCTGCTGACTGACTTTTGGATTTGGGTAAGCACCAAGTCCTGCATTCTTCTGGGACTCAGTGCTTCTCATTTTGCCTTTTGTATTTGCTTTTTGATGTCTTACAGCAAATCTACTTAACCACCTGCTTGCAACCAGGACAGAGTAGCCTAAGAGCCTCACAGTAGATTTCCTGGCGGGGAGGATGCAGCAGTGCCCTGGCTCCCCACCTTGGCTTTCTGCCCCAGATTCACTGTGCTGCTGTCTGGGCCAGGCAGCATCTCCCTCTCCCTGATTTGTAACAGACTTTTTCTAAAATTCTTTCAAAGCATCTTCTTCTGGAAATTTGTTGTATTCCAAATATTTGTGGGTTCTGTCATTCCAAAACCAGCTCAGAGGTTTAATCTGCTCTTAATTTGAGGAAAGCTTGGAGGAGGTCACCCAGACATTTGTCTGTTCTCTGCCATCTTGATTCTGCCCCCAACATTTTTTAATTTGCTGAGGCAATTGGGGATAAATGACTTGCTCAGGGTCACAGAGCTAGGAAATGTTAAGTGTCTGAGACCAGATTTGAACTCAGGTCCTCCTGATTTCAGGGCTGGTGCTCTATTCATTTTGCCACCTAGCTGCCCTTGTCATTTTTAAAGGAAGCAAATTTGAGTTCTTGGATAAAGTAGGAGCTATTCCCACCCCCTACTTTATCCCTAATCCTCTATCTGTTGCAGATACATGTTTTTATTAGTAGAATTTAGGGTCAGTCCATTTTACTTTCACATATGGAAGGCCTTGAATTCCAGGACATAGAGTTGGGCTTCATTTGATCTGTGATAGGAAAACTCTGAAAGTTTATGAGCAGAGAAATGAGGTGACCCAGACTGTGCTTTAGAAAGATTAATCCAATAGACTAAATGATAAATTGGGAAGAGATGATAATGGACACATATAGACTGTTTGGAATGAATACTTCAATGATCCAGATGAGTGGTCATGAAAGTAGTGTCTGGGAATAGTAGAAGATTCAGATTTGAAAATCCTGAGGTTTTTTGCCATTGCTATGGCAGTGTTGTATAGTCAGGGGCACATCAACTCATGAAATAGAATTATTGGAGACATAGCTAGAATTTTATCGATCAGGGCAGAAGTCAAGAAAGGCATCTATATACAGAGAGAGTAGAAGGTTAGACAGAGGCCTATAACTTGAGATGGATATGGAACTTAGCCTTTTAAAGCATTTTGTGGCTTCTATTTCCACAAAAAATACATAAAATAATTTATACATGGTATTATGGTAGGTGCTGATTGTACAAGAGTAAAATAAAGAAAAAAGTCTGGAATCTTACATTCTAACATCTGAATGCTTACTTTCACATAGGAGGAATGTAGTACACAAATGGATAAATGTAAATATGAAAATTTGAAGAGCAAGAGAGCACCAGCAACTAGGAAAATTGGGGAAGGATCCTTTTAGGAAGTGACATATTAATTGAGTCTGGGAGGAAGATAAGGATTCTAAGAAGTGAAAGGGAGAAAGGGGGAATTGAAAGCATGAGGGAAAGCTATGTAGAGGTATGAAGGTAGGACATGGAATGCCAAATTTGATTAATAACCAATAGACCTATTTAGATGAGATGAAGAATGCATGAAGGAGATTAAGCATGAGATTTTTATTGTTGTTTGTCCTTCATTCTCTAAGAGTTCCGTGACATCAGAAAGGTGACATGAAAGTAAATTGTATTTAAGTGAGGGAGGGCTGGGAAACGTCACTTTTCCCTCCAGGGTCATCTGAGCCCAGTGGCAACTTATATTTCATGATGACTGGAAATGGCTCTGGATGCAATAGGAGAACTTGGCTTTTTAAATCTAAGGTGGTTGTTGTTTCTTTTTAACAGATTCCAGTTTGTCTAAAGTAATGCCCATTCAGTGATTAAGCCTAGGTAACAAATGGGGCAGAGACCAGCCTCTTTTACTTAGTCAAAAAAATCAATTTGGGACGGGGAGACCCTCAGGGTTTTTGGCCAAAACAAAACAATTGATATTTACATTTATTCTGAGTCAATCTGGGTCCAAACATTGATCAAGTAGGGGTTGGTCTGAGATTTAGTGTTGGCCAATCAGTGAGAGTCAGATCAGTTTGGGTTAAGCCTACTTGTGGACCCTGAGATATCTTCTGAGATTTCAGTAATCAAAATAAGCCTGAGAAAGTAGGCTGGAACTAGATTATGAAGAGCTTTAAAGATCAAAATGAAAAATTTACATTTTACCCTAAAAAAGAGTAAGGAACTCAGATACTGGCTGATGGTAGGTGAAGCTCAGTCCCAAGAAGGATATTTCAGAGAGATAAAACTATACATTGAGATACAAAATAGAAATTAGAAATATATTTGCTGTCACAGATTTTAAATGCAAGTTTACTATATCCATTATGTTAACTAAGCAAATGTCTGAATTGTTAACCCCAATGTGTGTGTGTGTATGTGTGTGTGTGTGTGTGTGTGTGTGTGTGTGTGTGTGTGTTGTAGGGAAAGGAATAAAGAAGAAAGATAGTAAACAACAGAAAGGTGAATATCCCCAAGAATCTTTCTCCTCCAACTGATTGAGTGGATTCAGTGCAAAGGGAATGGATTGTGAAGCCCAGGGAAATGCTATTGGGTATAGGTTCTTTGTAGTTTCTCACCAATGTTAAGAGAATTCTTTTTCTTACCCAACAATGATGGCAGGGATATAAATACCCCAGGGATTCACTTGCCAGCCTGGTCTGAACTTCTTTTTCACTTTTGGATGAAATGGTTTAAGTCAAGACAGAAATGTTGAGCCACAGACATCTTCCTTTCCCTCCTACACTTCCTGTGCCCAGAAACTCATTTTAAAAATTGAGGGCTATGCAACATTTCAAATCCAATTTTCCATTTTGGTTTTACCTTAGATGGGAAGTGCTCAGGATATTGGAATTCTGGAAGAGGAGATGCTCAGCTCTGACATTCCCAGACTCCATAGGACTTACCATGGCATTTTGGAATGTTGGTGATTCTTTGGTTTCTAATACCAGTCTCTGAGAGTCCAAAGCAACTGCTTCCATGACTTTGGGGACATTTTGGCACTTTCTAAATTTCTAAATCCTAGGGAAATCCCGCACTTTTCTTGCCTTGGTTATAACTCTGAGCCACATTTAGCATAATATGTATATTCTTTAAATACTTTTCCAAGGGCTTTAGGTCACTAAGGAATGACCTAAAGAAAACAAACTAGAATGTTGTTTTATGGGAATCTTCCTTTTAATGTAATTTTAAGTATATACATTTAAAATAGTCCTATGCAAATTTTACTGTGACCTAAATCATTTCTGTAGAATTCAGTATTATTCTCATTTCCAGTATATCTCCATGTTCCAGTATTCCAGACTCACAATCCAGTATTATATATTCAACTCATATCCAGTTGCTGGAGGAAAGGTAATTTAAAAAAGCATCTTCTCCCCAGTCCCTAGACTTCAAATATATGCAGGAATTCAGGGATAAAGTTTGTTAGCTTGACTGGATAAAGAACTCATATTGTACAAGTGAACAAAGGATCACATGGCTGACTTTTTTACAATGATATTTAGTCCACAGCATGGCACTGAGAATGATAATTCTGCATTCCTGAATTTCTCTATACCTCATTGACTTTTCATCTCTTAGGAGCTGATCTTAAGACATATCTTGATTCCCCTGTCTGTGTTTCTTAATTTCTTTTCCCTCCACTAATAGGCTTATGATGGAATGCTATAATTTATTCACCACACAGTACTATGTCAGTTCCATCCCTTCTTTCTATAATTTATAATATATATTATTTTCTTCTCTGAATAATTTAACTCTTAGAAGCTTTTGGCGATATATTTTGTCTAAAAGGTGATATGTAAAACAGGATTGCTGCATTATTGAATTAACGAGATAAGGATAGAGTCCAGAATGGATGAGTTAAGTAAAGAATACTGCTAGCATAATTGTCTCATCACTCTGTAACTACTTCTTTGAGATCTATCATCCAATATAGAGTTTGGTGGTGATCATTTATTGGTTTCCTGACCATATTGTCTACTTTCTCAAGGAGTTTGATCCCTGGCTTCTTTTACATCTATCCCTGTTCTCATTCAACAGTACTTCAAGATAAACACTTCTCTCCCAATTCCTCAATCTTGATTATGATGACCTCTTTCACTCCATCTCAACCATCCACAAAGAAAGTCATATCCTTAAACTTACTATCATCTCCAAGTGAAGTATTTCCATAATTAAGAACTCTGAGATTCCTTGACTTAGCTATGATCTCTTATCATTACATTTCTCCCTATATCTTGCTTCTTCTGAATTTTTTCTGATCATTCTAAGGCACTTCTAAGTTTATATTTCTTGCTCTGACTTTACTTTTCTTCTTTCCAAATCTTGACCTTTTAGATAATCAGTTCAATATTAATACTGTTCTCTATCTTTAAGACTGTCCCTTATTTTGCCCATGTTCATGCCTCCAAAACTTGGAGGTTTCTTCTTTTCCTTCTCCCATGCTCCTGAAAAGAGCAGGAGGAAGTTATGGCTATGTGCTGATTGTCTCCTTTAAGCATTAGTTATCTAATCTTAACTGTGGTCTCACTGCAGCAAGATCAGTCATTTACTGGTTCTTTATTCTCCATTGCACTCTCCACAATGGTAGTCTCAAACTCCTCAAAAACTGCTCCCTCTCCTACTCCCCACCCACATTACTGCTACTCTTCTAGAAGAGAGCATCAACTTATAGTTTATTGAAGAAATAGAAGCCAATCATTTATAGAGGTCATTCCCAATGATCAAATCTACATTTTGAAACTCTTTGGCATAATTTTCTCTTTACTTCTCCTAAACCAACTGTTCTTCAGTTGCACTTCTATCCCTTCTTGTGGAACCTTCTCATTGCCAACCCCCTTTTCTCTAATCTTGGATCTTTTCCAATCTATGGTCTTATTTCCTATTATACAAATAAATGTCCTATCATTTCCCATCTTGAATTCATCTCCTTAATCTATTGCCTTTTTTTCTCCATAGCCAAACTCCTAAAAAAAGTTATCTTTGTTGTCTGCACTTCTCCTTTCATTCATTCTTCAACACTTGGGAAGTCTCCCATCCTCACTCCCATCCCTTTTCTGTGTTTCTTTCTTTCTGTCAAGGGTATCATCTAACAGTTGCCCCAAATCATCACCTCAAGGTCATTCTTGACTCCTTTTTATTCCTTACTCTACTTATCCAAATCAGTTGCCAATTCTTGCCACTTCTACATCCATAGCAGCCCGTCTCCATCTATCTGCTTAAGCCATCACCATCCTAGTTCAGGTCCTCAACATTTCATGCCTTGGTTTTTATCATAGCTTACTAATTAATTTTCTTTGCCTCTTCTCTCAGACCATCCTCTTCCTGCATGCTAAAGTCATGTTTCTAAAGCATTTTCTGATCATCTCACTCCCCTGTTATGTAAATGTCAGTGACTCTCTATTATATTGAAGATCAAATATACTTTCATATATTATTCATTCTCTATATAACATGAGCTATATGGTAGCAGAGATATTTTAATTTTTTTCTTTATGTTTTCAATGCATATTACACATACCATATAGTAAGCATATACCATATAGCACATACCATATAGTAAGCAGATAATAAATTCTTATTAGTTGGCTGATCTTTTCCATATAGCACATACCATATAATAAGCAGATAATAAATTCTTATTAGTTGGCTGATTTTTTCCATATGGCACATACCATATAGTAAGCAGATAATAAATTCTTAATAGTTGACTAATCATTTCCAATCAAGATATTTTTGAACATATTAAATTTTTTTTATTAAAATAAATTCAAAAGGAATGCAGGACATGAATTGAGGACCTGAGTTCAAGGCATGATTCTGACATTTATTAGTTGTAGGACCCTAGACAAGTCAATTAAATTCTGTCATGAGTGAGCTTGCAAATATCATATCCTGGTATGATCAGCATTCAGACATATCCAACATGCTCACTCATTTAGTGGATA
Source organism: Antechinus flavipes (assembly GCF_016432865.1). Taxonomy (NCBI): domain Eukaryota; kingdom Metazoa; phylum Chordata; class Mammalia; order Dasyuromorphia; family Dasyuridae; genus Antechinus; species Antechinus flavipes. The sequence goes on along the minus strand of NC_067399.1, from coordinate 590,315,961 downwards.
TAAGTAATTTCAAGAATATATAGTGGAGAGCAATGATGATGATGATGATAGTAATGGATCACATTTGTATAGAATTTCACAGTTTTAAAAGTACTTCATTCCTAACAATCCCATGTGATAGATGGCAAAACATTTATAAGTCTTCTAACTTTCTCTATGAAGAATAGTTCTTGGGCACATTGTTAATGAATGTTAGGGTCAGGTTTTGAATTTGGCTTCTGATTCAACATCTAATATATTTTTTTCTACTTCAGCTGTTTTTAGTGGCTTTATTTTTAAAGGCAAGGCAAAGTTGAACATTTCAGTCAGATTTTTTTTCAAATGGTTTTTATCATTTTTTTTCATGTTTTTATCGAATGGTGATTAGAAATCATCTTACCCATTTTTAAAGGCATTGTATCTAAAATCTTATTAATATATTGGCTATTTGGTATGCTGGAAATGGTTCAATTTTAGTAGTTACATTTGTGAGATTTCCCACTACAGTCTACTTTATCTATAATAATGAGGCAAAAATTAGCAAAAAGTCATAATGCTGCAAATGTACAATATTTTGACTACACTGTGGGTACCATAGAGGAAACTGAAATGGAAAGTGGGAAGCCATAAGAGATTTGTTGACTAATTTGTCCTCAGTCCTGTCCTTGCACTTTTATCATTTCACAAGATTTCATAATAAATTAAAGCATTACAAACAAAGTATGATTGAATTGAATGAGAGTGAGTGATACCAACTATGGTAATTCCTTTCATAAATGCAGATCACAACTTGTCTATGATTTTAGAAAATTTGAGGCACATGAATTCAAATTTTTAAAATTTATTTGTTAAATATTTCTCAATTACATGCATTTTTTTCAATAATCTTTTTTTAAAATTGAGTTCCAAATTTTCCCTTTGTTCTTGCTTCTCCCCCTTCCTTAAGAAGGCAAGCATACAAAACATATTTTCTAATTATCCATATTGCAAAAGAAAACACAAGTTCAATAAAACAATAAAAATAAAGTTAAAACAACCCTAGTATCAATCCACGTTCAGAATTCATCAGTTTTGTCTCTGAAGGTGGATAGCATCATTTATATGACTCCTTTAGAATTGTCTTGGATCAATATATGGTTCAGAGTAGCTCAGTCTTTCATAATTGATCATCCTTAAAATGTTGTTGTTATTATGTACAATGTTCTCCCAGTTCTGGTCAATTCACCAGCATCGATTCATATTAGGTTCCTCAGGTTTTTCTGAAATTATCCTGCTTGTCATTTCTTATCACATGATAATATTACATTACAATAGTATGCCACAACTTGTTCAGTCATAGTTGCCAAATTATCAAATTATCAAAAATTATGTTGATAATTTTTCTAATATTGAACTAGACCTATATTCCTGGTATAAGTTCCACCTGATTGTAGTTCATGATCTTCATGATATATTTCTATCATCTTCCTGCTAGCATTTTATTTAAATTTTTTACATCAGTTTTCATTTAACTAACAATCTTTGGCACATAGGAATTTAATAATTGCTTATTGTATTACATTGAATTTCTGATTCCAAGCCTAGCAATATATTTTGCAACATTGCCTCTATTTTTTGGAAGACACCAGTTATTTCATTGGTTTAGGGAAGTCCTCAGTAAGAAAATTCTCTATACTAAAGCAAATTAACCCTTGCTTTCTAATCTATTGTGTGGAATTGCTTGGAGGATAAATCACTTAAAGAATCAGTTAAATTGATTCAGAATTCCTTTATGAATCATCTGAAGTAATTTGTAAGTTAGGGAAAGGAAGACAGTCTGGTCACTGTAGGGATGATGGCTCATGAAAGGATTGCAGGATTAAGGATCATGAACATGAATACTTGTGTATGGTGGCAAGATTATGAGTGTGATCTTTCTAGGTAGATGAAGAGTAGTGAAGATGGAGGGCATGGGAAATAATTTGACTAAGAGATTTAGAAATTAGTGTATTTGAGGGAGTATCTGAGTATAAGTTCCCTGGTATGAAGGCAGGAAAGTGGAAAAAGAGAAAGACTATAAGGCAGGCAGTGAGTCTATCAAGGTAAAAAGGAAAATGTCTTATGAGCAGAGAGATAACAGACACTTGAATATGAACTTGTTGATACATTTGAAGAGCATGGTCCTCAAAGAAGTAGAAGTTATTAAGGGATGGTAGTAAAGTGAGAATCTGAAAGTGACAGTGGAGAACAAGGAACATTCCGACTCATCACAAAGACCAGTGAATTGGCGAGTATGAAGGAAAATGCAATACATAAGGGCAGAGGTGACTAGGAGGGAACCAGATCTCAGTAAAATCCAGAAGATAAAAGGACTGAGAAAGGGAAAAAAGTTTCAAATAAAAGTAAATTCATTAATTATGGAGCAGGCATTTCAGTTAGCATTATGATAGGTGTGGGAAGATCTGAAACAGGACATTGTGAAGTAGGATTGAAGGAGATGAAGTGAGGAAGAAGGATTTGAGAATCAAGTACAGAGACTTCTTGGAGGTTTAACTTTGTGTCTCATGATCTTATCCTATTTTAAGGACAGATCAATTGATCCATAATCATGGAAAAGTCAGACTTCTGGACTTTTTCATCCTTGTCTTAACTTTCCATGACACTTGATTAGATACTTTGACATTGCTCTTAATTTTCATATAGTTACCCAAACTATGATGTTAAAATATGGTTGAATTCCTCTTGTACCTTATCCTTCCACAAGTAGCCTCAGAATTCCTGTCTCATTCTTGAATCCATTTAAACATATTGCATTCCACATTCACTCTCTGCAGGATATATATAAATATAGTCTTTATTTTTTTAAAACTAAGGCAGCTTTGGGTAATGCAATGGGAAGAGCACTGGTTCTTAAGTAAGATGATCTGGGTTCAAATTCTAACTCTAATGCATATTATCTATATAATCTTGCAAACATCTTTTATATTTCCTAAATCTCAGTTTGTCCATTTGGAAAATGATGGGGTTGGTCCTGTAAGATCTCTTCCAGCTCTAGATCTATGATCATTTTGATCCTTGAATGACAACACATTTAGGTATTAGCACTTTTGTCTTCTCTCGTAGAATGTGAATTCCTTAAAGAGAAGGAAGGTTTCATTTTTTTTTTCTGTTTTTAATTGATCAGTGCCTAGCACAGCTTTTGGCATATAGTATGATTTATTAATTTGTGGTGTTTTTCTTCTTTAAAATAATAATGGTTTTCTGGGGTAGAGAGCAGGTTTCTTGGGGAGGTTTTCTGGAGGCAGTCTTAATATCAGTTAAAAGTAATAATCACCCAAAAAGCATCCAGGTGATAAAAGTTCAGATCTTTTATTGCCTCCAATATAGCCCTGTTAGTTTAGGCCTATCTCTCTGCTTGGTTCAGCTCCTTCCAAATGTCTCCAAATCCAGAGATTTGTCCTTCAGCCTTTTGGTCCCAAGAGCTCCCTCTGAATGTCTCCAAAGCCAAAGGTTTGTCCTTCAATCCAGCCAGCACAAAGGTAAATCTGTCTTGCCTCTGAGAGAGGGCTTCTGGCTCTCAATCTCCCAGAGTGCTCCTCTCCGACCCCAGTCAATGTTCAGAAGTAACTCTCTCTAACCCGAAGTAACTCTCTTCCGAGAGAGGGCTTCTGGCTGAACTCACTTAATGCTCCCCTCTCAATCTAATTCAGCTGAACTCCCCTAACTGGGCCTCTGCTTTCTTCTTATATATCAGAGAGAGAGATTATGGCTTTTCTTCCATAGTGCTCTCTGGCCCTAAGAGCTTCAAGGGAGGTGTGAATTCAGATATCTCATACTAAACCCTGAAATCTCCCAAACGTATGAACTCCAATGCATAAAGGTGTGAACACAAGCATTATTGTCTATTAATTCTACTTAGTACCTTGTTTCTTCTGGCCCATAACATCTCCTTATAGGATTAGATCAATCATACTGGACCATGCTAAATTAGATAATTATTATCTCTATCAACTCTAATGACTTAACAGTTTGTAAAGATTCCAACATTAATCCTTGTTGACTGATTGTTGATAGACTTACAAGTGAATAGAGGACTCTGGAATCAGTTCAATTTCAGGTTCATATAATACCTCTGAAACAGATTTGCTATGAAGAATCTGGACAAGTTATGTTGAAGTATCCCCAAGAAACTTTCTGGAACTATAGATCATAGAAAAGTTTCTGATCTGCATGAATAGAGGGAGCTTTCATTCTGGGAGTTCCTACACTGAAGAAATCATATCTTTTATTTGCTGCTCACCTGCTCCTCTTCTACAAATCTCATACAAATGTTTTAGGAATTGAGAACAACTGTATAGGAATAAGAATGTTAACTATATAGGAATAAGAATCAGCTTAAGGATACCAGCTAGAAATACATGAATATCTTCTAAGATTCATGGTATCCTCAGTGCTCTTTACACTATTATGTTATGTCCTGCTTTCTAGAACCCCCAAGTTGGGGTGACAAAATATACAGTGATTTCTAGAGTCCCCATGCTGGGGTGATTAAAATATACCATCTTAGTGGAGAAGTGATGAAGCGAGACTCCTGAGGATGGTGGAAATATGGAGTCTGTTTATTCCCAATTCTTTCACCCTTATATATCCTCATACCCTTATGTAACCAAAATGAGACTGGACATGCACTAAGTACATAGTGTGCACATGGCACCACACAAACATTTTGCTATTGTATGTAGAGTGACACTTGGTATCACTCTATTTAAATCACAACACAGGTTGTCACTACCCCTTGACTTCTCAGGAAAGCTGCGAGCCCTTAGGGAAGATGGGGAGATGAAACAGATACTGTTTAGGTTCTCTCTGGGCTGAAGAGTCTTATACCTCACCCAGAGTTCCTCCACTGTCTGTGGCCCTCTACACTCTTACATATTAACTATTATAGGATCATGAGGCTTGAGATAGTATGGAGTTTGCATGACGTGACTATCTTGAATCCTTTTTTAAATCTTTCCTTTCTGCTTTGTTTGGTTCCTAGCGTGTCAGTTAATGCAATCATTGCAATTTCCCTAGTGGCTTTGGTGATGGAGGGATAACAGCTTATAATTTAGCTCTTACCTTGAGGCTTCTGTAACTCTTGACTAAGAACAAGAGATACTGATGGAGATATTCAACCATCTCCAATCCATCTGTTTTTGGCTCTCTCAGATATGTATGTGTTCAATGGATTTGTAAAGGTAAAGGGAGAGCAGAACAAAATACTATAAATCACAGTCCATTAGAACTGGTCAGGATTTTAGAGATCACCTAGTCAACCCTCCTTCATTTTATAGATGAGGAAATTGAGACCCAAAGACATGAAATGATTTGCCCAAGCACACAGTTACGAAGTAGTTGAGTGGTGACTGAAAATCATTCCTCCTGATTTTTTAGCCTGTGTCAAATTTGAGTTCTATATGCCCTAAAAACTAGGTTATATGAGGATGGTTCAATTATTTTTGCTGTTGCTTTTATTTTTTTCTTTAAAAAATGTACCATTTGATTGTGCCTCTCTCAACTCACTTTTAATGTCCTACTTTTTGGTCTCTCCAAAGGTTTAGATTGCTAAAAATTCTAGATGCCAAGAAATTTCCAAATGGGGAGAAAAAGCTTTTTGAGAATAAGGAGAACTGAATTTCTGGGACACAACATTCTCTATGAGGAATGTTTTTTTTTTTTTCCTTTTTAAAAGAGCACCATTTCATTTAAGTATGAGCAGAAGCATTAATTAATAAGAAAACTATTATGCATAAAACATGCCCTTCTGGCATCTGGAATCTGACAGTCTTCATTTTTTTCCTTGTATATTTTATAAATAGTAACAAGAATTCAACCAGTAAGTTGCAAATTAATGAGTTTTTGGTTACCAACTATAATTATGGCCATTGGGGAATTTTCCAAATTGTCATGTTTGCAAGTCTCTCCATTGCTTAGTGATTCATATAGGTGATGTTAGTTAGCATAAAGTTGTTCAAACTGAATTTGTTAAAAGTCTAGGAGATACATGGATATCAAATAAATTTTAGCACTATAAAGGATCTCATAGGTTATTCAACTTAAACCTTATCCAAGAGATGAATTCAATACCCTCATTTTGTAGATAAAGACATTATCTGGCTCTCATTTTCTTCATTTGTAAAGCAAAGTGGTTGGAAAAGATGGGACTAAGATATTGACCCTTACTGCTCCAAATCCTCTGATCTTAAATAATTGATCAATTAATTATTTAACAAGGCTCTATAATGTGCCACGCATATAGGTTTTGGGGATATGAAATGAAATACATTTTCTGCCCTCAGTGAGTTTACTTTCTATGGGGAAAGGAAAGGCAGGAAGAGGAATAGACACATGTATAAATATATAAAAATAAATACATTTTTTTGTACACTATTGACTATCTTAAGTTCCTGAGTCTTTCATCAAGAGTATATTTGGCATTTGAACAATGTGGCTAACCCAACAGAGTTGTACTCTCTGCAGTAGAGTTGTAATGCTTGACAGTTTAGTTCAAAAAAGGACTTCAGTGTCTGTTTTCTTATCCTGCCAAGTAGTCTTTTGAAAAGCTGCAATTCTCACAAGCACCTCTTCGCTCCTACATGACAGCATCTTCTTTGCTGCAAATATGCTATGTTAGAAAATCCAGTGTCTCCAATTGATGCCAAAGTTTTTTTGATGACCTTAGGAATGTTCTTGTATTGGCTACAGTGTGTAGAAAGCAAAATCAAGAAAAATATACACAATAACTACATTAATAGAAAATATAAAATATTCCATAATGCTATTAAATAGGACTGATGTTTGATTCGTTTAGCTGAACTATTTTTTTATTCTTTTTTTTATTACAGTGGAAGGCTTTCAAGGTAGGAGAAAGAAAATAACATGTTTAAAATGATGGTGATATAAAAGCAAAAATATTAATAAAAATATAATACCAATGTAATGCATCATCCACTTAGGATGTAGCATTCTAATTATCTAAGTGTCTTACCTTCTTTTCCATATATCCATTTTTGATGCTCAAATGATATCTCTCAAGGATCCCCCTGTAGAAAATTCAGTCCCTATGGATGTAGGGGAAAGTGAGTCACAATAAGGAAGAAATGAAAGAAGAAGAGAATAATGACCAACAAAATGAATGATATTAATAATCTCTTGTATTGGTGGATCATTTCAGAATTTACAATACACTCTTATTTGATTCTCACAATATTCATGTGATATAAACAACAGGAGTGTTGCCCTTATTTTGTAGATGAGGAAACAAACAAGTTAAATAACTTGCCCAAGAACATATACTTAGTAAATGGAAGACTGTAAATTAGAATCCAACTCTCCCATCTCTCTTCCATGCTTTTTTTTCCTATTGCTTCATACTACTTTATCATGATGAAGAGAATGGGTTTTAACATAGCCCCCTATCTACTAAATCATACTTCCCTCTCAATTTGAATAGATAAATGAAAAATGGATGCATTAATATTATTATTATTATTATTATTACTATGCACCAAGCACTATGATAAATGCTAAGGATACATGTACAAAAATCAAGACCATTCTTGCTTTCAAGGAGCTTATACTCTAGTGGACACAACATGAAAAAAAAAAGTTCAGTTGTAGTAAACAAAGAAATCCTGAAGATACACTGGTTGGGCAGATGACAGTCAGGAAGACTTCAAGGCATAAAAAAGTGCAATTGGAAAAGTCAAGGCAGATGATAAGAATTTAGTTGCAGAAATGTGAGTAGTTAAGGAGACTTATCTGTTGTTTGTCCTTTGTTCTTGAAGAGAACCATAACTTCAGGAAGGTGATGTCATGACATACAAGTGAATTGGATTTAAGTGAGACTACAACAAAGTCAACAACCTCATTTTCTCCTCCAGAGTTAGCTGGGTCTAGTGGAACAATATAGATCTGCACAATTAGAGATGGCTTCCAGTGTGGTCCTATGGAAAGAGCACCTGGCTTTGAAATCAGAAGAACTGGGTTCAAATATCATCTTTGGTGCTTACTTGCTACCTATGTGACTTTGGGGAAGGCTCTGCCCAAGCATCCTTATCTGGGCATCAGTCAAGGAGATGAGGCAAAAGGAAAAGGAAAACTGGGAAGTTGTCCACTGCCTAAAGAACTAATTGGGTTTTGGGATAGCAAAGGCTATAGAGCAGAGGGGAATGGTATGTAGGGAGTATGTCAGATTTGTACAACTTAAACATCCTGAATCATAAGCATGATTTCATATAATATGAAAGTCTCCTTATGTTTCTGGACCTTAGTTTCTCTATCAGATTGAAAATGTTATTCTAAATATAAGATTAAAATGATTTTGCACTTTTTGTCTCTATTCAGGTAGACAAATGAAATGCATTCAAAATGATCGTTTTTCAGATTTTTTTCTCTGTCTTTAACTGGCCACTGTGGCTCTAGTAGTGAGCCAAAAAAATATCTTACATTAAGGTTCCCTACTTCAACTGCAGTATTATAAAAAATTCAATTTGAAACTGATGTGTTTGATCTGCCAAGAAGGGCTCTGAGTTAAATCTGTTCACCATTTCTTGAGTTATAATCACAGCGTTAGAGTGGTCCAGTCATTCAAAGGGAAACCATAATATGCATTTCCCAGCCTTTAAGTGTAACCATTAGAAAACTTTTAAAAGAATGTTAATTCTTTCTTTTTTTTATAATCGTATTCCCTGCCCCCCCCATTTACATGTCAAGAAAACTTTTAGCATTCATTTTTTCCCAAAATTTTGAGTTTCGGATTGTTCTCCCTCTGTCCTCCCTTCCTGTCCTCTCTTCTGAAGAGGGTAGGGTTAGTGTGCTGTCATGCAAAGTATACTTCCATATTAGTCATCATTAGTAAGAAAAAACAGATCCCGAAGAAACAGAAAAAAAAAACCCCCAAGAATAAAGGAAGTGAAAAAATGCCTCATCTGCATTCTGAGTCCATCAGTTCTTTGGATATGGAGAGCATTTTCCTTTGTGAGTTCTTTGTACTTGTCTTGGAAACTTGTGTTACTCAGAAGAGCTGAGTCAGTCATACTTGTCAATCACATGATGTTGCTGATTCTGCATACAATGTTTTCCTGATTCTGCTCATTTCATTTTGCTTCATATGAGTTTTTCCCCAGTTTTTCTTAAATCTGTCTGTCCATCATTTCTTATCGAACAATTGTATTCTATTACGTTTATATATCATAGCTTGCTCAGCCATTCCCAGTTGAAGGGTATTCCCTTAATTTCCAATATTTTTCTTCCCCCAAAAAGGGCTCCTCTAACTACTTTTGTGGAGATAGGTCCTTTACCATTTTTTGATCTCTTTGGGATATAGACCTACTAGAGGTATTGCTAAATCAAAAGATAGGCACAGTTGTGGTTGCTCTTTGGACATAGTTCCAAGTTGTGTCCAGAACTGTTGGATCTGTTTATAACTCCACCAAAAATGCATGATTGTTCCAATTTCACATCTTCTCTGACATTTCTCACTTCCCCCCCACTTTTTTTTGTCATATTAGCCAATGTGTAACATGATAGCTCAGAGTTATTTTAATTTGCATTTTTTGAATATAGGTAATATAGATAGCTTTGATTTCTTCACCTAAAAACTGCCTGTTCATATTCTTTGACCATTTATCAATTGGAGAATGGCAGGTATTTTAACAACATATTTGAGAAATGAAGCCTTTAGCAGAAATACTTGCTGAAAAGATTATTTCCTTGATTTCTGCTTTCCTTCTAATCTTGGTTGCATTGGTTTTGTCTGTACAAAAGTTGTTTAATTAATAAATTTAAATTGTCTATTTTTTCATTTTGTAATTCTATTTCTTGTTTGATCATAATTTTTTTCTTTTCCCATAGGTCTCACAGGTAGATTTTTCCTTGTTCTCATAAGTGTTTTGAAAACAACATGGATTTAAGTTTTGGCCCTGTTAATTCTCACTTTGTACACATTAACCAATGTCACTGAGCCATGGTTTCCACCTTTATGATACAGGGATAATGAAATATTTGTTCTGCCTGCCTTACAGATTGATGTGCTTTGTAAACCATAAAGCTCTAAATAAGTGAAAGTAATAATTTTCTCTTTTGTGATTTTTCATGAAAACAGTTAAGTGATGACAACAGTCATGAATGCTTTGTGAAGTTCTGTACATGGGAAGAAAGGTTGTTGAATACCACAGGACTCTTCACACTTTCTTCCTCTTCTTCTTCCCTGTGGAGTATGCAGAGACTGATTCAGGAGTAGAGAAGGTGGATGGTAATGAATAAAAGATTAGAGTAGAAAGTAGAAGATATTGGAACAATCCTTCCTTTGCTGGAGTGTCACGTATCCAAATGATCACATCATTAGATATATGGTAATGACTTTCTGTCACAGCTGAATTCCTACAACCCTTATCTTCTGTATTACACAATTTGGCAGTAATTATATGCTGTTTAGCATTATTCTTTAATTGTCTCATTTTTTGAACATGTATTTATTCATGTGTGCATGTGTGTGTGTGTGTGTGTGTGTTTGTGTATGTGTGTGCATGTGCAAAGAGGAGAGGACTATAGAGATGGGTATGTTAGATACAGCCTTCCTCCTCAAAGAGTGGTCATATAGTAATTGAAATAGGACCATTTTTCAGATGTAGGTCTTAACCTTGCTTTAGGATGGTCTCAGTGCTTAAAGTAATACCAGAGTAAGTGACCAATTTTGCAATGCTTGGGATAAGTTTGAGGCCTGGAGAGGAAAGAGTATTAATTCTCAAGAGATGGCTGATCATGGAGACCTATTTCTCTAAGGCCATGTTTTCTTTCTGAAAGTCTTAGTAATGCCATTCTTTTCTCTTGTGCACCTCCAGAGGGCAGAACTGGGATTCTACTGGATGGAAGTTGGAAAGGAGGCAGATTTTTATTTGCTATCCCAAGAAACTTCCTGGTTAGAGATGCTCCAAAATAGACCCGCCTTGAAAAATAATACATTCTTTGTCTCTGGAATTCATCTTGGTTTTTTATATAATTTTCTTTTTTTAATTACCTTTGCTTCTGAGTTTGTTTCTCCCCCTGCACCCTTTACCTAGTAAGACATTCCTTGAGACAAAATTTTAAAAAGAAAATTTTAAAAATCAGTTCAGGAAAACGTCTAATAATAAATGGAGGTTTGCACCCATAGTCCACCACCTCTGAAAAGAGGGAAGATAAATACATTCTCTTAATTCTTCCCTGAGGTCAAGTTGCATAGTTAGAATTAGATTCATGCTGTTGTTTTTGTAGAGAACATTCATAGTTCCAGTTTGGATTAGACTGAACAATCTTTGAATCTAAAATTCTGTAAGATAAGGAAATAAAAAGGGTAGCTGAATATCAGTGAGGGCAAAAATAAGGTTAAATAATATGGGTGTATCTATTTTGTATCATTGTAAATTCCTTGAGAGGTCATATTTTGATAGTCTTCAGGGTGTTCAGTATATAATGTTCTACCTATATCTTTTCCCATCTCATTTTCAATTTAGCACATCAACATAAAATATATTGAGGCTTGGCATAAGAAATTAAATGGGAATTTTGGGGGAGTTTTACAGACACAGAAAACACACAAAGACCAGCAGACAACAAAGAAAAAATTAGAAACTAGAAATACACAAAATATATGTACAGTATTATATACTATCAACCTAAATTTTATAGTGAGGCACCAAAAATACCCCATAAAAAAGAAAAAAAAATCAGATTTCTTCTCTGGTATGAAGGGAGATTCAAAATTTTTATATGAATTTTCCAGGTTATGGATGCACTGTGCCCATAACTTCATTCAATTTGTAAGGGATTACTGTAGTTCTTGGTATACAATAGGGACAAAGTTATTATTTGAATTGAGACAGAAAGAAACCTTTTTATTATGTAGGTACAAACTATCTTCAAATATTTCTACAATGCATTGAAGAAAGTTTGCTCTAAAGTCTTTATTTCAAAAAGTTAAAAGGCCAATTAGTTTTCACAGTCTTGAGCTTAGTAAGTAATACATATGTAAACCATTGAATTTAATTCTCAGAGCTTTATTTACTACACATTTTGTGCTTTGTATAGCTTAGTTTGATGACAAGGAACATTTTTTTCAGCCTTTGGTAGATAGAAAAAAATTTAGAAAAATATGCAATATCACAATTGAACCTAGAACTATTCCATTATCATGATCATCATCATTTTAATTAGCATTTATATAGTTCATTCATAAGTGTTGCAAAGAGCTTTACAAATATTATCTCCTTAAAACCTCTGGGAGGTAGATATAATTATTATCATCTTTATATTATCAATGAGGTAATTGACAAAAATGGAGTTTACATTTGGAGATCGTGTGTGTGCTGTATGTTGATCATGTAGATTATGTGTATTCATGTGGATATGTGGATCTATATGTGGATCACAGGCAGTTCATGGGTAGATATCTTTGCTGTTCACTCTTCTCCAATGGAATGGTATAATTCATGTCAGGTGGGTAAGTAGAAGATTGGACTAAAGACTGGCCTTTCTACTTTCCTCAAACAGAGGAATTAGAGGATTAGAATTATATCTACAGGCTCCATTAAACAGGCAGCTAGATGGTACAATAGATAGAAAGTCTATAGACTGTCCCATCTATTTGCCTGGCAGCCCATAGTGGCTTCTCTCCTGCTTTTCCTAACTTCACTTATTCATCCCCTTTCCACATATATTATTTCAAAAGGAAGAACTTAAAATTTTCAGGAATATACCATCATTTTATTTTAGAGCCCTCTCCAGGGATCAGGCCTGGTAATAAGGAATTTTTTTTTGCCTCTATGGTCTTCTATGACTTTGGTTGTTGGAATATTTACAAACAGTTAAGTCATTAGAGTTGATAGAGACAATAATTATCTAATTTAGCATGGTTCAATATCCTTGATCTAATCTTTTAAGGAGATGTTTTGGGCCAGAACCTGAAACAAGGTACTAAGTAAAACTAATTGATACAATGCTTGTGTTCACATCTTTACTCATTTGAGTTCACACATTTGGGAGATTTCAGGGTTTAGTATGAGATATCTGAATTCACACCTCCCTTGAAGCTCTTAAGGCCAGAGAGCACTATGGGAGAAAAGCCATAATCCCACTCTGTGATATATAAGAAAAAAAACAGAGGCCCAGTTAGGGGAGTTCAGCTGAATTAGATTGAGAAGGGAGCATTAAGTGAGTTCAGCCAGAAGCCCTCTCTCGGAAGAGAGTTACTTCGGGTTAGAGAGAGTTACTTCTGAACCTTGACTGGGGTCGGAGAGGAGCACTCTGGGAGATTGAGAGCCAGAAGCCCTCTCTCAGAGGCAAGACAGATTCACCTTTGTGCTGGCTGGATTGAAGGACAAACCTTTGGCTTTGGAGACATTTGGAGGGAGCTCTTGGGACCAAGAGGCTGAAGGACAAATCTCTGGATTTGGAGACATTTGGAAGGAGCTGAACCAAGCAGAGAGATAGGCCTAAACTAACAGGGCTATATTGGAGGCAATAAAAGATCTGAACTTTTATCACCTGGCTGTGTTTTGAGGTGATTATTACTTTCAACTGAAACTAAGGCTGCCTCCAGAAAACCTCCCCGAGAAACCTGCTTTCTCCCAGAGAGAGCCATTATATTATATTTTAAAGAAGAAGAACACCACATTTGGTGACATAACAGAGTTGTCAGATCATCTTCCAAAAGATCATCAGACGCTAATTTCAGCTCAATAACAGGAATTCAAGATTGGAGAGTAATCCAAAAGAGTGGAAAGAAGTGATTGTTAGAAAGAAATCAATTCTGAAAATAACAAGAAAAGGCAAAAATGGAGGCATTAACAATAAGGAGATGTCTTCTACTCTGTGAGGGAACAAACAAAAGACTGGGACAGGTTTTTTTTTTTTTTTTAAACAAAGCCTGATAAAAGGAAGCTATTTTTTGCTCTTGTGGAATCATGAAAGAAGCTGTTAACAGGACTACTTTCCCCCTAATATTTGTGAAGGTCTGAGAGAGAAGCGCCAGACGCCAAACTCATAATGAGCACTGGGTAGCATGCAGAGTGTGCCTGACGTGTGAAGGAGAAATTTAGAGCAAAGCAGAAGGACTGAGTTCTTTTGATTATTTTAATAATCCCACTGAGAGAGAGATGAAACTTTGTGGAAACAGATAAGGTTTGACCTCTCAGGAATTCCCTGCCTCCCAATTATGAGGTAAAGTACACACTCTTCTAATATCAATATTGAAAAGACCCCTTTGCGTTGAGAGCATGGGGTGAATAGGAGGATGCTTATAAATCTTTTGAAATCAATGGTTTTGGTCTTTAATTGAAATAACTCTCTATTCATCTTGGTAGGTGGACATTTTTATTGAACTAAGTTGCTTAGTCATAAGCTTTAAGTAATGAAAAGTTCTGCTTAGACTTAGTAAACACCTTAGCTATACAGAGATTGACTGCACATTTTGTTCCTAAGGATAATATTCAATTCACATTCTGAAATCAGAATAAGCTAAATGAAACATATGGGAAATTTGTACCCCTCAAGATTCAAAGTTTATTTGAGTTCTGTAGATAGTAAACTCCAACCATAAAGGTTGTGAAGGAAAAATAGCAAAATGCCCTTTCTAAAGTCAAAACATTTTTGATCAATGCAACCTTGGTTTTCTTCCCAGAAACATTAAGAAGTAGTTAATTGAATACATCTTTGTTCTGTCTTGGGAGAAAGCAGACCCTGACCTAACCCAGCTCTCAGTCCCTCTTAGCAAGGAGCCATGAAAGTGAAGGGTTTACATTAGTCAATTTCATTGCATTCCACCCCGTCCCTTCCCATCTCATTCCACAAACATTTATGAAATACCATTTATTTACTAGGTACCAGGAATAAAAAAGGATAGAATGAAGTATTTTCTTTTATGAAGGAACTTCTATTCCCAGTATATACGTGTTTCAATTGGGAGAACAGGTTATTTATACAGATAGAGAAGGGGATGATAGAAGCAAAAGAAGGATGTATATAAAGTTCTGACAGAATATTTTGGGGAGAATAGACCCTTTTCAGCTGTGCTGTTAATGATGGCTGAATTCATGGAGGGCTATGCTGAGCAATTAAACTGGACTTTCAAAGTAAAAAATGAGATGATAAATTTATTTCAGGAAGAGATGTATGGAGATAGTTTGCACAACTTCAGTGACTAGAAATAGAGGGTCACTTTGGAAGAAGAACTAGTTTAGGGAAATTTTTGATTTCTTTTGTAGTGAGCTTCTTGAGACAGGGTCTTTTACTTTTCTTTGTACCCCTAGGCACTTAATAGCAGGCCTAAACATAGTAGGCTTACAATCTGACATGTTTCAGAAAAGTGGGGCAGGAATGGGGAAAAAAAAAGGTTGGGAAAGAATCTTGGAGTCAGATTCTGGGGAACCTTTAATATTATTAAATCAAGAAGTTTGCATTTTTATCCTAGAGGCCACATGGTGCCACTAAAAGTTTTGAGTAAAGGAGTAGCCTGGTCAGTTTTGCATATTAGGAAGTTAATTTTGACCTTTGGGGATCAGAGGGGGACTAGACTAGACTAGAGGGAAAAACCCTAGGAGACTATTACAATAGTTTAAATGAGTGATTAAGGTCTGAAATATAATGTAGTGATGCAATGAAGAGAATAAAATGGACATAAAGGATGCTCTAAAGATCTAATAGATAGAACTCAACAATCAGTTTGATTCATATTGGTTCAGTTATTGTCCTTTATTCTCAAAGAGTACTTGAATGACCATGTTGGAGTGAAGGTACAGTGTGTCACATTGTGGCTGATCAGACTAATATCAACTTGGAAAGTTCTATCACAGGTTGGGTACAAATAGTCCATATGAACATTTGGAGGAAAGATGCCTCTAAATTTGTGCATATCACATTTCTTTTGAGCTAATGCAATTCTGCTTTACTCATAGAGAATATATAGCAGCTTCTTTGATTGAAGCACACTGGATAGTGTGGATAGTCTAGCTAGTCAGAGCAACCCACATCTCACAATCCAATTCCAAAATTCTTCAGAGAGACCTTAAGAATGTCTTCATGTAACATTTTCTGATGATATAAGAACTTATTTTGTATAAGTTCTTCATAAAATAGTCTTAGGAAGCATACTTTTGGCATTCACAAAATGTGGCCAATCCATCAGAGTTGTGCTCTCTGTAGTATATATAGTTCACTTGAGAAAGGAAATCGCTTTCCAGTACCTTATCCTGCCAAGTGATCTTTGGAATCTTCCTAATATAATTGAAATGGAAACAATTAAGTTTCCTGGCATGGCTCTGGTGCACTGTTCAGGTTTCAAAGGCATGCAATAATGAGGTTAGCCCAATAGTTGTATAGACTTTCAGTTTGATAGGTAATCTGATATCTCTTCTCTCCCACACTTTCCTTTGGAGTCCCCCAAATGCTGAGATACCTCTGGCAATGTGGGTGTCAACTTAATCATTCATGTTCTTAGAAAGTACACTGCTAAGACAAGTGAATTTATCCAGAGCAAATTTCCCCATTTGTTTTAATTGATGATTCCATGTATGGATGGTTTGGGTGCAGGCTGGTGAAGAACCTCTTGTTAGGCCAAAATCAGAACAATCAGTAGAGAATCAATCCATACTTTGTTGCATTTCAGCCTCAGAGGTTACACTGATGCACAATCATCTGAAAATAGAAAGTCATACACCAACTCTCCTTTCACTTTAGTCTTGACTTATAGCTTTTCAAATTAAATAATTTACCATCAGTATGGTAATGACTTTGAGACTGACCGTTTTCATTTTCACAAAAGCTGACTTCTGACAACATTACCGAAAACACTGCTGAAAAGCAAGGGAGCAAGCACACAGATCTGTTTCACTCCCTGGTGACTGGGAAAGCATGAAAGTATTGTTCATTATCTAGAACCTAGACAAACATGTAATCAAGAAATACTGACGAACTTCTCTAGGCAACAATATCCACAAGCCCTCATGACTGATAGTGTCAATGGACTTTATTAAAGCAATGAATTTTGTGTACAGGACTCTCTTCTGCTTCCCAGCATAATTTCTCCTTAAATTGTCAGGCAGCAAACACCATATTGACTTTCCTTGGCCCTTTATGAAAATACTTTTGTTCTCAGATAGATGATTATCTTCTAGGTGAAAGATCAACCTATTAAGGAGGATTCTGGCAAAAACATTGCTGGCAAAGACTAAGAGAGAAAATACTGTGTGATTGTTTCAGGACAACCTAGTTCCTTTTCCATTATAGAGATGGACAATGGAGGCATCCTTGAACTCCTGGGAAATAACCTCCTCTTGCCATGTAACCTAGAAAATTTCTGTCAACTTCTGTATGAACAGTTAATCTCTTGCCTAATAAATATCAGCTGGAATAAAATCAGAGCTAGGTACTTTGCCATGTGAGAGACCCTAATGACACTCAAAACTTCTTCTTCAGTTGGAAATTCAGCTACAGAGAAATTGACTTCAATCTGAGGTATACAATGTCTTCAGCATTGCTTGATGATGTTCTATTAAGAACATTGTGAAAGTGTTTCATATAGGAACATTCTATCTCCACATAAGAGGTGGTAGAAAGGAAAAATTTTGAGGATGACTTTAAAACTTAAAAGCTGTGTGATCATAGAATTCTGTGATTCTCGTTTGAACATTACCTTTGCTGCTTACTGCCTTGTATCACTATCAAAAATAGTCAAGTTTTGAGGTAGGACAAGGTCATGAGTTCATTTCCCCCCATAGTTCATATTGCTGAGATAATGGTTGGGTATTAAACAGGACGTGTCCAGTAGGTAGTTGGTAATGCAGAAATGAAGTTCATGGAGGAGATGTAAGCCACAGGCAAATATATTTAGCAATTATCTATGTATAGGCAAAAATCCAATTGAGAGGAGCATGTGAAATTGTATCAAGGAAAAGAAAGAGAGATTAGAGAAGGAAGAGAAGAGATTCTGAGATAGAGATTTAGGGGGGCACTTATTTTTAATGAGATGGATAATATTCCATAACTATTCAAATCAATCTGAAGCTTTCACAGCTACCCCATTCTCTAAACCAGAATCTCTTGGCCTGAGGTCTATCAGTTTGTCTTTTACATATTTTTGAAAACTGCATTTCATTATAATTGGTTTCCTTTACAATGATATTTACTTTTTAATTTTCTACATTTAATAACATTATTCTGAGAAGGCATCTATAGGTCTCAGTTGATTGCTAAAGGGGATGACTCATGGGAAAGAACCTTGCTCTAAAAACTCTAGTTTTTCAGATTTTCAGAAACTTGCATTTTAACTTTCCTTTCTTGTAAGGTATGCTATTATTTTTGTAATCTCTCCATTTTTTGGACCCCATCTTTAAGAAGAATACTTTGTTAAGAGATAGGCTCAGCAGTGGGATGTTAGGCAACTCACTTAGGCTTTCAAGGCTTTAACCCTCTAATATTATTTTCCTTTTTTCTTCTATCTCCAAGTTAGCCAAGGTTTCTCTTAAAGAAATCTTATGGCTTCACATGCTCTTGTGAATACTTATTGCATAACAGATTTTAACAGGTTTTAAGGACACGTTTTTCAAGATTGGAAAGATCATTGAATTTGGAGTAAGAGAACATGGCCTGACCCATTAATAACCGATTAGACTGGATAATTATTTGTTGAACAGAGATTCCTCTTACCTATGGTTTGGACTATAAGGATACTGAGTTCCCTTACATCTCTCAAATTTTATGATTCTACTCTGAATATGAGTTTTGATACCATCTTAGGATGAAGTTTTCTCATTTGCAAAATGAAATGTTTTGTGTGTGTGATGAACAATTTATATGTATATGATGACTAATATAGTCAAATTGAATTGGGCATAGATATAATGTATATATTTGCTACACCATTTAAAAATATATATGTGTAATATATCTATCTATCTATACATATATACACATATGTATTATGTTAATTTGGGCAGCTAGCTGACACATCTGTAAAATGAGTTGGTGAAGGAAATAACAAGACATTCCAATATTTTTGCAAAGAAAAAAACAATTGAAGTCATGAACTGTTGCATAGGACTGAAACATCTCAACAATGACAAGAAAACATATTGATATAGATAGATGCTGCTTATGAGTGGCAGTGATAGAAATGATCTAGGATGTACTTACCTTTGGGGAGAATAGGAAACATGTCATGAAAGCCCTTCTAACGTAGAGCTGGTAGGAAAAGTTAGGAAGGATTCAATATTGCCAAGCTTTAAAGGATCTTTTCTCTATTCTCCAACAGGAATTTCAGATTAAAATTTTATGCCTACCACCATTCCAAAATTTCTAATTTAGTGGTATGAGTCTAGATTCAGCACTAGAGTCATTGCAATCATCACTCTAGGGAATAGGTGGGTAGCACTTGCCTACTTAGGCCTTTCCTACTAAACAGAAGTTATACAATAAACTATCAAAAATAACAAGTCACTTTCTCTTTCAAAAAAAAAGCAAAAGAGAATGGAAATGTTATACACAGTAGGATATATCAAAGAATATGAGATTTTCATCCGGGAACAAGTAAGTGCTTGTTGATGAATAAATGCTTGTTGATGGGAAACAACTCATCAGGAGAACTATCTTATAGGAAACATTTTGTTTTACTATATCAAATGCTTTTAAAATTGACAACAAACCATTAACTTAGCAAGAATTAGACATTGGAAAAATACCATTTATGTAAACTTGCTTGTACCTTTTCATATCTTAATCAAGGATTCTTTGATTTGCATTTATATTATTCTCAATTATTGTGGTTAGCAATGGGCCTCAAACCCATTGATGATTTAAAGGAGTTTCTGTACCAAGCTTGTGAAGACTTCTACCAGTACAATGGGTCTATGAGAACATAGCATTGTTCTGACAATCATGAAGGCACTGAAGAAGGTGTGGAGTAAGCACTTAAAGGTTGGTTGATCATAAAGGATTCCTAGATCTTCCTCTGCATATTGGACCATCACTGGTCATCTTGACTTTAGTCTTGCCACAAGACTTCAATAATTCTGGAAGAAAGAGTGAAGTTGATGACTTTGTGCAATTTTGCCTTACTTAAATCTAATTCATTGGACTTCTTTGAAAAAGGACAAACAATAACAACAACAATAAAAAGAAAAAGATCATTCTAAGGAAAGTTTTGTGGAGTTGAGAGGAAAACTATAGATTAGTAACTATTGATTTTTCTTAATTGCCCTTTTTGATTTTGATTTTGATAAAATATTTGATTCTTTTAAAACATACTTTCATATACTTTGGGTTCAATCCCCCAATGACTCCAAAATATTGTTACCTCAAACATAGACTTCCTCAGTGCATTATTGATCTAGTTGTGCTGCATTTCCCAATATAATTTTCTTTACTTTCATTGTTTACATCTTTTACATTAGGGATTGTGATGACAGAGATTTAATAGATGGAGAAAAAAGTTATAAAATTCTTGACAAGTCATTTTCCATTTTCTCTATTTCTCATCCATCTTCTACTTGCATCCTTAAATACCCTTGGAATTATTTGGATCAGTTACATTTTTGCCAAAGTTTCCATAAATTTATTTTTCCTTCCACTGCTTCTTATATTGTTCATTCCTGATGATTATTGACTACTTGGAATTTCCCAAGGTTTTAGGTCTCGGTTTTTGATGAGAGGATTGAAACTAGGTCATTGATAGAATGTGTTATAGTTTTGTCTAAAATTTTAAGATTCTTTCATCTTATCATGTAAGATTTTACAACTGAATTCACATTCTTAAATGGTTCTACCTTGGTTTTCATGTTTCTCTGCTTCAAAAAGAATCTACACACACACACACACACACACACACACACACACACACTAAACACATTTCTAGATTTTTTTGGTCTTCTGAGAGGAGCTGGAGAGGCATGTGATTTATACTGTTTTTCTAAGGTGCTTTAGAAATTGGAAACAGCTTTTGCAAAATCTGGGTTGTTTTCCCTAGCATGTATAATATATTGAAATTTTTGGAATTGCTTTAAATACATACCGTGTTTTCTTTTCCTTTTTATTTTTTTCTTTTAATTTGATATTTGTTTCAATTTTTGCACTAATAAGTTAGTGGTCTGACTATATTCAGTTGTTATACATTCCTTCATTGGTAACTAATTATCTCTTTGTTAAATTATGAACAATTTATTTTTTCTATTTTGATGTGTGTGTGTATGTACATGATGTTATTTGGTTCTTGTGCAATGACTTATTATTTTCTCTTTTTTAAATTTAGGTTTATTTTTTATCATTTAACACAGATTTACTTTCTATCTCTCCTCTCTTCTCTCCCATAGTGAAAAATAAACAACAAAACCTTTGTAACAAATATGCATTGTCAAACAAAATGAATTCTAATGTTCAGATTTTTTAAAAAAAATAATGTTCTGCATGTTTAGTCCATCAACTCTTTCTTTCTCAGGAGACAGCATGCTTTATCATTGGTCCCTGGAACAAATTGGTCATTGTGTTGGTGCGAATTTTTTAAGTTTTCAAAAAAAGTTGTTTTTCTTTACATTGTGTTATGGTATAATAATTTGTTTTCTTAGTTCTGCTCAATATAATGTGCCTTTCTTTAAAGATAAAAAGCTTACTTAGCTCTAGCTGATGGGCAGTTTCCAGGTAACTAGCAACTCCTTCAATCAGGAAAACTAATCTTTATGAGTTCAAATATGGACTCAGACACTAACTATGTGACCCTGGGAAAGTCACTTTACCCAGTGTGCCTCACTTTCTCATTTGTAAAATGAACTGGCAAAGGAATAGCAAAAGAACTCAGTTTCTTTACCCAGAAAATCTCTCCTTAAAGAAAGTATTCATGATTTATAGGCATGCCACTTCTAGGTTTTCTACATCTTTGACTATTCTAATTGCTATTTAAATATGCTACTTCTATTATATTCTACATTAGAATATTCTAATTTCTGAATCATGAATTATGAACTACTAAACCATTTTTGCTAATATATTTTTGGCCTTTTTTTCCTATGCCTACTTTTTCATTTAAATCATTGCACACTGAAGTATATATTGGTTTAATTTGGAATGTCTCATCAAATGCTCTTTAGAATTTCTTCATTATTACATATCTTTTGCAACAGATGTTAAACCATAAGCTACAATTATCTTCATGGTGATTTTTTTTGGCAATGCACATCCTGATATTGTGACACTTAGCCAAAAGTGTCTCATAAAATATTTCTTGTTGCCTTTGCCTAATAAGACCAATTTATTTATTTGACTTCTAAGAGGATCTATGAACCTGCTTTCTGCTTAATTGTAATGTCCCTTAGTAATGTCTTTAGATTTCACTTTCACAGAGAATCAAGTATGACATGTCAGTTCTTCTAGAAGTATGTCCAATCAGTTGCTGGACAAGAATCTCACATTTAGAGAACCAACAGTTAAGTTTCATTCTGATAGATGACCTAGTAGCTTCATCTCTATTTTCATCACTTACTAGCACCATTATTGGAGAAACAAAAAGGCCTACATAAATTGAAGGCCATTTTAAAAATTTCTCTGTCTTGTGAGTTTCCATAACAAAATGATTTATTATCAAGAGATCAAGCTCTTGAGAATTAATTTGTCTACATGAACTAGGCTGATTCTTGGAATGCAGCCATAATCTATTGTCTAGATCATTTCAAAGCCTTTCCAAAATGGTAGAGCCCTCTCAAATTTATGGCATAGTCTAGGCAGTTAGATGGTACAGTGAATAGAGTACCAGTCCTAGAAGCAGAAAAATTTGAGTTCAAATTCAGCCTTAGAATCATGTGATCTGGCATGTCACTCTTCTTTTCCCTCTGTTTTGTAAAATCTTTTGTAAAAGATTATCTTCCAAGGCTGTTATGAGGCTCAAATGAGATTTTTGTATTATTATTTTATTTGAGATAATATTTTTAAAGAATTTAGTAAGGACTAGATAAATGTTCTTATTATTACTATAACCTATTATTGTTACAATAATCCTAATTTAATTATATAACAATATGAGGAATTAATATAGTTTATCAAGTTTAGTCATTGAATACAAGTATTATCTTACCTTTTGAGCAAATTGAGGTTCAGAGTAATAAAATATTTTGTGTACATGCTATCTCTTTCTCTTTTATCATATTACTATAAAACTACATGTCTGAGAAATACATCGCAGCTTTGTAAGCAGGAGCCAAAATCACCTGGCTTTCAATCAAGTGCCAGCAGCTAGTTCTCATCCAAGAATAAACTATTGCTGAAATAAATACTATTAGTAGTCTGGCAAAAAATGAAGTGTTGGATATAGAACTGAAAAAAAAGTGAGGGGGAGTCTCAGAGAAGAGCTTTTACCTACTTCTCAGTTTTTGTTGTTCAGTTGTTTTTCCATTGTATCTGACTCTTTGTGACCCCATTTGGAGTTATCTTAGTAAGGATACTGGGATAATGTACTATTTCCTTTTTGAAATCATTTTACAATTGAAGAAACTGAGATAAACAGGATAAAATGATGTGCCCAGCATCATCCAGCTAGTGGGTGTCTTAGGTCAGATTTGGACTCCAAAAGCTGAGACCTCCTATCTTCAGATCCAGCACTTTAACTTCCAAACTTTATATGGGGCTAGATAGAGATAAGATGAAAAGAGCAACTGCAGAAATGGAGCTGTGCAACAAAGAGCTTTTTAGGAACTTGTGCTCAAAGATCATCAAGTCCATTGTCTGCTCCTTCTATGAAGAAATAGGGAAATCTAATAGAAAAGGCCCTGGTCTGAACTCCTGGCTTGTAGTTCTGATTTTATCACTGTCTTGCTATTTGATCATGGGCAAATCACTTTCCCTTTCTGTGTTCCAGATTCTTTAAGTGTAATATGAGGGGCATGTACTAATTGATCTCCAAGGACCTTGTTCTATTCTACCATGCCAGGAAACTGAAGTGAGAGATCTGGAGGATTTGGGCATCTGTTTTGTCATTCCAGTCTTGTTTTATTATTTTTTTTCTTACAGAAATCCTCTAGGGACTAGCATATTACTATAGTTAATTAATTTGAGTAAATTAACCACAGCATTTACATTTTTAGCATGGCAGTGGAGCTAGTAGCATTCTTAATATTTGCAATATTTTCCTGAAGTGTTTTGAATAAGTAGAACTCCAGCACCAATTTCTCACTTATGTTTCTGTCTTTAAGAAATGCAAAGATATGCCTGATAGTTTAAGGTGAAACTATAATCTTAGGTGAAAGTTAAGGTGAAACCATTAACTATCAATTCATCAATTTAACAAACTTAAAAACTTACTATAATCAATGCTCTATGTTTTGTATAGAGGAAGCTACAAAGATAAATGGTTGTGGTTTCTGTCTTTAAATGGTTTATAACTTAGAAGGAGAAATATATGAAAACTGATCGACATAACATTGATTTTTGTAAAGGTCTGAAACTCTTAAAAGGTATGCTTGAATCAGACAACTGAGCACTTAAGGCTAATTACCTATTGGACAGTGACAATTAGCATATGTTTGGAAAAATGGCCCTTCTCACTGTTCTGTGTTGACTTGTTGTTTTGGTGTATACAGATAATCATAGGAGGGATTAGAGGGTCCTGTGAGATGAGCCAGACTCACTTTGCAGCCAGACCAGGAGAAGGGAGGTTGGTGGAGAGCTTGTGGCAATTTTGTCCGTCTCCTTCACTTCTCCTCCTAAAGACCAAGGACTTTTGCTTATCCTGGCTCTGGCTGATCCTGAGGTCTCCAGGGAGCTAGCCCGGAATTTACAGATTTTAATAATGAAATGATAAAGAAAATAAAGTGCTATGAGATCAGATAAAGAGGCAATACCCATTAAGGAATGGATAGATCTGAACTATAAGACCCAACTCTTTTGTAACTTAGAGTATTGACTGGAAGATTGAAAAAGTAAAAGATTTGACCATGGTCACATGGCTCATGTATCAGAGGAAGACTTTGAATACAAGTCTTCCTGACTTCAAGACCAGGCATTTTCCCCTTATGTCAACTTGCCTGTTCTCTTGAGGATGTAGAAAGGAAAAATAAGATAAATTGTAGATAACTGATTTTGATCCATTTGCAGTGAATAAAGGCATGAGGTGGTGGGAGGAGCTGTGCTGAGTAGGGAACCAAAAACCTTCCTAAATACTTTCCAGTGATATTGGGTCTTTGAATAATTCATACACAATTATCTTTGAAATAAGAGGCTCAGGCTTTGAGGAGTCCCTTCCAAACCACTCACTAGAGAAAATATGTGCATTTAGCAGATGGGAAGAGAGAGTCTGGCATCATCAGTGTCTGTCTTTAACCAGCTCATTGTGTAGACAAATATTAAGCACATGCAAAATTTAAGCACAAAGAAGAGAATGATGTGCCATTAAAAGATATCTCTTAGGCCCACAGGATATTCTTATGTTCCAGCTGCAATAGAAATTTGAAAAGGCAATGCTAATGTCTTTGGTGCCCTTCCTTTTGGAGTTTCAGTTCATTTTTTTATATAACCAATGCACTAAAGCAGCTGATTTTAAAAAGAAACCCACATTTCAATTTCCATTCTCATCATCATCATCATCATCTTCACTGCTGCATTTGATGAATTTCTAGTACATATACACCAAAAAAGGTAGAAAAAGGAGAAGCAATTTGTTAGAGAAGGGCTACAATGCACAAATTAGAAGGATGAGATTTTAGTCTTAGTTTGCCTTCACCCCTCATTAGCTGCATTAACTCAGACAGCTTATTTGACTGTTCTATGCTCCAGTGTCTTCATCTGTAAATGGAAATCAAAATCTTTGCCAGACTGTCACTAAGAGTTATTGTATGGGAATATATCAGCTAATGAACATGAAAGCATTTTGAAAAATGAAAGCTTGGGTCAAATCCAAAAATATGAAATTTAATAGGGTTAAATGTAAAGATTAAAACTTTAGAGCAAAAAAAATTAAACTTCAGAAGTAGGATGGTGGGGTTGGTTTGGCTGGACAGCAACTACTCTGAAAACCTAGAATGTTTGGGGGACTGAAACCTTAATATTTATCAATAGTGTGATATGGAGAAATCTCAAAATTCCACATATTATTAGGTAGCATAGAAAGGCATGTTATCCAGGATTAGAGACATCATAGTCCTGTTATATTGTCCCCTAAACAGATCATATTTGGCATTTTTGTTTAGGTTTTAGTGAAAGCCTTTAGTAAGAACATTGATAATCTGGAAATTATATATAGAAGAGATATTAAAATTATGCTATATTGAGATAAATGGGAAAAAAATTAGAAACATTTAACTTCGAAAAGAGAGTGATTTAATGGGGCATATGTGATAGATGTTCTTAAGTACCTGGGAGACTTTCATGGAAAAAAGGGATTAGACTTTATCTAGTGACCACACAAGGTAGAACTAGTAATAATGAATAAGAGTTAGCCAATGGGCAAAATTAGGATTGAGGCAAGTTGGGGAATAACCAATTGCCTATTAATTAATTAGAACTATTCAAAAAAATAATAGACTGTCTTGTCAGATAAGGGTTCCTCTTTGTTGAAGGTTTTTAAACACATTTTCTAGATAACAAGATAACTAATTGGTAGGTATGGTATAAAGGGGATGCTTGTTCTCATATGGCTTAGACTAAATCACCTCTGAGAGTCCTTCTAACTTTTTGATTCTATCATTCTGAAATTAATTTTTATTTATATAATATATATTATTATAACATATATAGTATATATCTCTATTTGTGGAGGCAATTAGGGTTAAGGGACTTGACCAGGGTCACACATCTAGGAAGTGTTAAGTGTCTGAGGTCAGATTTGAGCTTGAGTCCTTCTGACTTCAGGGTTGGTGCTCTATCCACTGAGCCACCTAGCTGCCCCAATAGTTATATTCTTTAGACAAGTGTGCTAACATAGATGTTCTGTCATGAAAACAGGAGTTTGAATTGCCATTTTCACATAAATAGTTGACATTTTACCTTGTAAAAGGAGATCAAGTCCTCTTTTAATTGGTGAATATCAATTCATATGAGAACATTTTTAATTGATTACATATAAACATTTTTCAAAAAGCAGAAGCTAGAAATTAATGGAAGCCATTGGTATACAATTACTCTTCTTGGCCAGAGCTAGAGAGATAAGAAGTTGCTTATTTGCCTAAAAACATAGATGAGAATAAGATGTCATGAGTTCTTCTGTTCTTTCTGTCCATGAATGGTCCATGGCTCAGCTTTTACTTGGATTAGTTCAAGAATACCTCATTTCCCTCAGACACCATAGGCTCCTCCTTATCCCTCATCAGGGATTGAGAAGTAGAGACAATGACTCTCAAGGTAGGGAACCTATGTAAGGTAAAGGTAGGGAACCTATGTAAAGCTAAGGTGACTGGAGGATAGCAAAGACCTTTGAGGTAAGTGGATTACTTTGTGATTTGAAGAAGAAAGTTGTTCCCTGCTCTCTGCCTCCATTGAAATTTTAGACAAATCATGATTATCTGAATAAAGAACAGAGTTTGGTGGAGAATATAAATCTGTAAATAATCAAGTTATACTTTGGTTTTAGACCTTAATTATTTGATTATTTAATAATATCCACAGAGTTAGCTATGCTATTTAATACTTGTACAATTAAGGAAAAATCACTTTCTTTGAGCTTCAGTCAAATGAGAATATTAATAAAATGAAAGTGGTCTTATGGTCTCTGAAATTCTTTCCAACTCTTTTAAAATCCTATGATCTTTCTATCTATGACTATTGTTAGCAAATAAATAAGCATTTATTAGCCTCTTCTTTGCTTAGCACTGTGCCTTTTACTAGAGATAAAAAAGCAAAAACAATCCCTAGTTTAAAGGATCTCACATTAAAAGGGGAAACAACATGAAACATGCAAGATATATATATAATGTATATAGAAGATAATCTTATAAGCCAAGGCATCATCAGCTTCAAGAGACCTGGAAAGGTTTCCTGAAAAAAAAAAAAGATGCCTTTGAGTTGAGTCAGAAAGGAAGTCAGGAAGACTAAGAGGCAGAAATGAGTATGGAGAGTACTTTAGACATGGGGAAGAGCCAATGTAAAAGGATGGATATAGGGAATGGAGGACCATGTAGAATAAGTAGTAAGCAAGCCAATGGAACTTGATTCTAGAGTCTATGGAGGGGAGGAAAATGGGAGAATCTAGAATGGCAGGAAGGGGACAGGTTTTGAAAAGTTTGAAGCATCAATCAAATGACCATTTTGGATCTTTAAGGTAATAAGTAGCCACAGTAATTTACTGAATAGGACTGACATAATCAGACACACATTTTAGGAAAATCTTCTTGGCATCTGAGTGTAGGATGGATTATAGTGAGGAGAAACTTGAGCAAGGAGGCAAATTAAAGGGCTAGTGGCTTCATGCATGGAGAGAATATTCTTTCCATATGTATACATATGTATTTGTATATACATATAGATGTATATATACACATATACACAATCTATTGGATATGTTATATTGCAACAATGCTATACATATATTTGTAAATACACATACATATATGTGCAAGAATGTTGCAAATTTAAAAATGGCAAGACTTGGAAACAAACTGGATATAGGGAATCAGAATCAGAATTCAAGGATGACACTATGGTTGCCAGCTAGGGTGACTGGAAGGATAGCAAAGACCTTTGAGGTAAATGGATTTCTTTGTGAATTGAAGAAGAAAGGTGTTCCCTGCTTCATGCCCCCACTGGAATTTTAGTCAAATCATGATTACCTGAAAAAAATAGCAGTTGGATAAGGAATACAAATCTGTAAATAATCAAGTTATACTTTTAGACTTTAATTATTTGATTATTTAATAATACCCATAGAGTTAGCACAGAGAGATGACTGGGTTTTCTAAGGTTCTGCTTTGATTAATGGTCTAATGATTGCCTTAAGTTTTGTCTTCTAAGGAGCAGCTTAACTAGTTTTTTAGGAAGTTTATCAGCAGATTGACACAAGGTGATGTATTTTTTTCAGATGACAGTTAAGGACTTTCTCCTCAGTTATGGGGGAGTTGCACATTGAGTCAGAGAAGGGAATAGTCATACCAGAGAAATCACATTTGGTTGTTATTTATAAACTTTAAGCTCATTGATACAACTGATTTTCCTGTCTTTGTGTGTTTTGTTGAGGAAAATATTAAAGGTAGTAGTAGTTATTATTGTTACTATCTATGATGCAAGTTTAGGCAGCTCATAAACTAGGAATATCTAGATTCCTGGCTAGGAGTCTGTCTTGGCACTAAACAATATGGAGCTGCCTCACAGATCATGATGAGTTGACTCTAATCTATTGGATCGTGTTGACTTTGACATAAAGGCTGTTAGGTTTGTCATGCTGAGTGGTTTCCAGGAAAGAATTTGACAATTTAATGGTGCTTAGTAACTCTCCCATCACTCATCTTCCTTTACTGGGGACATCTGAATGCTGTCTTTGCCAGCATCACTCAGAGCAACCTGTGATGGGAATTTGTCTCTGGTTTTTCTCCCTTCTTTCAGAAAATTTGATAATTGAGTTTGAGAGGGCTATAAAACACTCATCTGACAGGTGGCCTTTGCTGTTCCCATCCAACCTCACTGGTGGCAGATGGTTTCTGAGATCTATTGCTGCCAGTTAAGATGACATTAAGTGCCAACTTCTGAGGACTGGCCATAAATGGACTGGTGATGATATGCTCTTAGCTCTTTTGATCAAGGAGTAATTTCCAGAGGGAAAGTAGAATTGATGTTTGTAGGCTCAGGTGCTCCTTGTTTCAATAACTTTGTAGTTGAAACTTTTAGCCCAAGTGTTTGCAGCTGGGTGGCCAGAATTTCACTTGCAATTATCCTTATGAACAACATGAATCATTCTTCAGAGTAGTCTCATAGATAAAATGTTCCCCAAATTGAGGTATGGAATAGTGAAGAAGGTATTGTCTATGTTGCTTATGAGAAAGTTGGGAATCTACAGACTATCAACTCCATAAAGCTGGACAATGAATCTTTTCTATCCTCTATAGTGTGGGACATTTAGGAGAATCTTTATAAATTGTTATTGGCTTGATTATATGGTGCTAAGCAGTAACAATCAGTAGAAAAGGTTAAGTATATCTTCTGATTTGAATATTTTGAATGTGTACAAGCTTTAAGTACAGTTGACAACATTACTTCATTTCCTCCTTTTGTGAAACATCAGTGACAGGTCTGAGCTTTTTGCTTGCTTAAGTGAGATATGTAAGAGTTAGGGGAATGAATTAAATGAATGAGAAAAAGATTTTAAAAGTGTTTATTAGATTCCAGACATTGTACTAATTGCTAAGGATGCAAATATAATCAATCATTCAAACAGCATTTATTAATCATTGCTATGTGCCAGGTCATAGCCCTCAAAGAATTTATCTTCTAGAAGAGAGAGGCAACATATAAAGGGGTATGATAGCCAAGGAAGGGTGAAGTAACAAGGAGAGTGAACAGAACTAAGGGTAATCTAATGATGCAGCTTTTTCAGAATCATTGACAGTATTGGTTTGATTACTCTTCTCAGAATTAGGGATGGGAAAGGAAGGGGGTGGTATATAGAAATGCATGAGGTGATACAGCAAGAATATCTAATTTTTATGATCCTATGAAGGATTCAGGTTTTGTAACTAGAAGGGTGTATGGTAGAAGTGGCTGTTAAATTGAATCCAACTGAACAGATTCAACAGAATCAAATGGATTCAAATCCATTAAATATTTTTTATGTGCAAAAACACTACTAGGTGCTGATATACATACATATATATATATATATATGTATGTATGTAAAGATACTTATAATGTAACTGGGTGTGGGGTACATAAGATATGGACATAAATGCCTGTTATATAAGGATGAATAAGGTAAGTGGAAAGGAGAGGTATAATAAGCTATTAGAAATATCATTTCAAATCATAGATTCAGAGTACCTGAATTAAGCCCTGAAGGACAGAAAATTTCAATAAGGTGTCTGTGTATGTGTGTTTTTTTTGTGTGTGTGTGTATATGTGTGTGTGTGTTTTGTGTGTGTATGTGTGGTATATGAAGTACATTCCATCCATGGGAAATTGAAAGCAAAGACATGATTGTAGGAAATGACAGAATGAGAATGTGAGACAATTGACTATACAGTTTTCCCGAAGTTCCAGTTATATACTTCCAACCATTTCCTCTACTTGTTTAGCTGTCAATTCAAATTCAACATTTACAAAAGAGAGTTCATCATTTTTCTACATTTCCTCCTAGATTTCTGATTTGTCTATTTCCATTAATGGTATCCTAATTTTCCCAGTCAGGCACGAATCCTCAGGATTCTCTTTGAATCTTTCTACTTTTCCTGTACATCCAGTAAGTTGTAAATTCTCCTACAATTTCTCTGAAAATCATGGCCTTCTTTCCGCATTGACAACCACAATTCTTGATCAGACTTCTTAGACTATGCTAATTGCCTCCCAAATATTTAAATTTTCCATTTCTGGTCTCTCCCTGCTCAAATTCATCCTTCATACTGCTGCCAAGGTAATCTTCCTAGCAGACAGGTACATTATTTCCTTGCATACAAATCTTCATTGACCTTCTCATAAAGAATAAATGGATTTTGCATTCAAAGTCATTTCCAACCTGGGTTCAAATAGATTGTATAAAAATTCTACATGATGTAATTTTCTTTGCAAATTTAAGTCATTCCCTATTGTGTCCTGTGTCAATTCATGGAATTATAGACTCACAGAACAGTAGAACTGGAAAAAAAATCACTTAGCTATGTCCATGCATTTTGCAGAAAAGTAAAGTGAAGGCCAGAGTAAGAACTTTTCTCCCTGATTTTCAATATAACCCTATATAGTAAGGTGGCACTGTGGTTAAAAAATTGGACTTGGAGCCAGAAGGACTTCTGTTCATAATTGGGCTCAGACTCTCACTGACTGTGGGATCTAGGAAAATCATGTTAATTAAATCTATTTTCCCATCTGTAAAATGGGGACAGAGCCTATCTTTCAGGGTTGTTTTAAGGATAAAATGAGATAATATTTGTACAGCACTTTGCAAACTTTAAAGTGTTATAAAATGATGGCTGTATTATACATCATAGAGTCAACTAGGTATCACAGCAGAGAGAGCACTGTATTTGGAATCAGAAAGACTCATCTTCATATGAGTTCAAGTTCAGCCTCAGATATTTATTAGCTTATGACCTTTAGGCAAGTCACTTGACTCCATTTGCCTCAATTTTCTTCTCTGTAAAATGTGCTGGTGAAGGACATATCAAATCACTTCAGTATCTTTGCCAGGAAAACCCCAAAATATTTTTCTCAAAAGTCAGACAACTAAAATAACTGAACAATATTGCATTATATTATAATTATTTATTGTTACCCTGATAAACACTATTCTTCACTACTAATATCCTTACTTCTCCAAACATTCCATCCTTAGTCTCCTGTTACATGGAATGATCACTCTCCTCTAGACAAGCTCAGTAATAGCCAGTGTAGGATCACTTCTAGATATGGGTCCAGAATGGTAAAGGACTTTGAAATCATTCCATATGAAAATCAATGAAAGGCTCTAGTAATTTTTAACTTGAAGAGTAGACTTGTTTTTAGGGAAAGGGGTAATAACTGTCTTCTAGAATCAGAAAAAAGCTATGTTACAAAAGTTATTCTGAGTGGCTTGAGAAGAAAGAACTAGGAGTAATAGGTAAAAGTTTCAGAGAAGATTTCAGAAAAATTTAAGAAAATTTCTAATCATAAGTGCTGTCCTAAAAGAGAACAAGCTACCTCAGAGGTAGCTACTTCTTCCTGGAAGCCTTTAAGCAAATATTAAAGGTGAAAGGTGTCTACTTGTCAAGTCTGTTGTAGAAGGAATTCTTGTTACGTTTTCTTTAGACTAGATGGGGTTATCAGGGATTCTGTATTATGAGAGAGGAAACAGATGTGGGTATTATTGAGTTTTTGGTAAAATTTGCACCTCAAGTAATTGCAAATGTGCATGAAATATTTAAGTGGCATTAATTAAAAGTTGGTTATTATTTAAAGATCGGTATACTATGGATTGCAAGACTGTGGATAGAAAGTGGTTGGAATGTGGTGAGGAAATAATAAGGTTGCTTTATGGACCAGTATAAAGGTTGGGAGTCTGGGGCAGTGAATTTCTGGAAATGATCTTTTTAAAAAAAGATATACTTGGAAGGAGGGAATGGAAGCGAGCATTTATTAAGTATCTCCTATGTGCCTGATATAGTACTAAGAGCTTTACAATTATTAACTCATATTAAATCTTATTACATTATTATCTCATATCTCTTCACAACGACTCTGGGAGGTAAGTGTTATAATTATCCCCATTTTGTAGCTGAGAAAACTGAGATAACTAGATGTTAATGATTTGTCCAGGGTGATATAGCCAGTAAGTTTATGAGTCTGGATATGAACTCAGATCTTCCTATTCCAGGTAAAGTTCTCTCTATACCATCTCATTAAAAGAGAATCTAGGGGCTGGGAGCTTGAGACCATACAACTTGATGTCTTCACACACTTCCAATTTTCTTACACATTATTTGCCTCTTTACATGTGTTCTATCCATATTAGTTTACTTGCTGTTACACAATAGACCATTTTATCTCCTGACTCACCTTTACCTCTTAGATATCTGATTTCCTTTCAGATTGAGCTAAAGTTCCCTGCATCAGGCTTTTTCTTACCACTCTCAGCCAGCTGCTAGTTGTCTCTGTCTCCAAATTAATCTTTACTCATTTTGTATACAGTGTAGGTGTGTACACACATGTGCAAACACACATACATATATATGTATGTGTATAAGTGTATAATATATTTTCCACTCTATTCTCATTAGAATTTTGCGTCTTACAATCAAGGATTATTTCATTTTATTTTTGTATGTCTAATGTTTATATCTGACATATAGTTACTACTTGATAAATGTTTGCTGATGGATGAATTGATTAATTAGGAGTAGTTTGAATAAAGTGAGTGAATGGAAATGGCCAAAAGGAACCTTAAATGTTAAAAGGCAGCATTGTCTGAATGATAGACTTATGTGAGGTTACCTATAATATAGGCTTCTCTTTGCAAAGAAGAACACCCATAGATGAGAAGTAGGAAACAACCATTGAACCATTCTACCTAATATAGCATGAAGGAGATTCCTTGCTCTCCAATTTCTATAAAGGTCCTAGTAGAAAGTGCTGCAGAGACTGGAGAAATAGCTCTAGGTAGGCATGGGTGCTTCCCAATATATATTATCTTAATAGAGTTGGTTAGCATATTAATTTCTATTGTTCAGTAGGTAAAGTCTCTTGAGCAGAGAAATCAGGATTAGGAATGCCTTTCAGATTATATTCTTTAAGGATCAGTTGAAGCAAGCAGATGTTTACCCTGGAAAAGAGAATATCTTTTATGAGAGATATGTTGACTGGCTTCAAATATTTGGGAAATGTCATATAGAAGAAGGATTATTTATTTGTTTTGCTTGGTTCCAGAAGGCAGAATTTAGGATGTATGATCATGATTTTTTCTCTGTTTATTGAGTATCTATTACACTTTTTTTTTTGACACTATACAGGGATACTGGGCTAGGAGATTCATTCATTTAACAAACTATTCTAAAGTCACAAATATAAAGAAAGCTAGACACTTGGTAATGGTGATGTAAGATAAAAGTGAAACCATTTTTGCTCACAGGAGGCTTATATTCTACTGGGAAAGCTGGGTTTTAATCTCTCTTTCATTACAAGAACACTGTAGGAACTTAGACAAACATTGTATCTTGTTCTTGGAAGGTATTTAATAAATGTTTTTTGACTTGAGTTGAAATATTTTTGATTTTCTAGCTGTTATTGTCCATAAAATAAGGAATTTGTATTACATGCCTCAATGTTTCATCTACCTTTAACTTTCTAAGATTTCATTCCACAAATTTATCTACTACCAAGTAATATTCTCAAATTGTTTCAGGGGAATGGGATGTACAGAAAATATAGAGCAGTCTCAATAAGCCAAAGTTTCCTTCTGACTTTAAAATTTTATATGCTTTTTATTTTTTTTAACTCATAATTCTGGTCATTGTACTTTATAGCTACAAATCACGAAACACCATAGTTTCTGAAGAATGAAATATGTAGAAAATTCTATCCCATAAATTTCTGAAGCCAGTCAACATATTTCTCGTAAAAGATATTCTCTTTTCCATGGTAAACATCTGCTTGTTTCAACTGATCCTTAAAGAATACAATCTTGAAGGCACTCCCAATTCTGATTTCCCTGCTCAAGAGACTCTGCCTATTGGTCAATAGAAATTAATATGCTAACTGACTCTATTAAGCTAATATTTATTAGGAAGCACCCATGGGTACCTAGGGCTATTCCTGTATAAAGTACCAATGCTACAAATGTTTGTAGCAACTCTTTTTGTAATGGGAAGGAATTGGAAATTGTGTAGTCACCTATTACACAGGATATGGCTGAATAAATTATGGTATATGAATTTAGTGGGATATTATTGTCCAATAAGAAATGGAGAGCAGGCTGATTTCAGAAAAGCCTGGAAAGATGTATATAAACTGATGCTGAATGAAGGGAGTAGAATCAAAAGAACATTATATGTAGTAACAACAAGTTTATGTAATGTTCCATTGTGATGCAAGTGATTCAAAACAATTCCAATAGACTTAGAATGGAAAATGCCATCTGCATCCAGAGAATCATGGAGACAGAATATGGACTGAAACATAGTATTTTTACCTTTTTTGTTTGTTTGTTTTTTCTTTCTCCTGGTTTTTTTCCCTTTTGTTCTGATTTTTCTTGGACAACATGAAAAATATGGAAATATATTTGAGGAATACACATGTTTAGCCTATATTGGATTGCCTTGCTATCTTGGGAAGGCAGAGGTAAGGGATGGAGGGAGAAAGTCTTGCAAAAATGAATGTTGAAACATGTATTTGGAAAATAAAATACTATTGATTAAAAAAAAAGGAGGGAAGAAAAGTAAAGTGGAGAATATGAGGGATAGCAAGGCTGACAACTTTTGTGTTGTCTGTGTACGATATGGTGCAGTAGAACGACATTGGATTTGGGATCACAGAACCTGAGTTTGAATCCTAACACTACTCCTGTATATGCTTAGGTAACTTACTTCTCTTATCTGGACTTTTGTTTTCTTATCTGTAAAATAGGGGATTGAGCATGACTACTTCTGTGTCTCCCAACTCTAAATTTATGATCCTAAATATTAAAAAGCAGGCAAACCTTAGAAAATCTTTTCAGAGTAGTCTGAGATAGTCTATGGGTCTTTCAAAGAATGTTTTTTTTTAATTCATAAAGCAAAATACATAGGATTGCAAAGGTAATAAAATGTATTGAAATACAATCTATTCATCTATCTATCTATCTAGATATCATTTATCTACAGGATATCTCAAAAGTCTTAGTATGGTTTAAAGCTATTAAAGTTAAGCTATTAAAACTTACCTGCCATTATTAATAGCTCTTAGGCTATCAAAGTTTAAAACATCACTAAGACTTTTGCCCACTCTGTTTATACATACCAGTTTCATAAGTCCTGAATTAGAAGGAGGCCTTTAGCATGTTGGATAGGCTATGGAAGCTTTATAGAAAAATGGGATCAAGAATTTCACAGACTAGGAAGGTATGGGAAACTTTGCAGTTAGTATCAAAGGAAAAAAGAATTCACAGCTACAAGATCACTGATCTGTTAAAGTACTCTTTCTAACTGCTTCATTGGTATTACTTTTGTAAGCTTAATTTTTGCAGTAGAACATAAGCTCCTAGAAGGCAGAATCTGTTTTTTTCATGTTTTTCCTTTTAGCCCATAGCAGAAGGTACATATAGCATATGTACTTCATAAATATCTGATTGAGAAAGAAAAAAGACCTAATGCTCCTTTAGTACTTGATAATCACTCACTTAAATTAAGATATGCAATCTTGCAATTCTTTTGCTTAATTAGGATTTGAAGACCAAGCAATGAGCAATTTCAAAGGTTCTCAGCAGGACCAAGAACAACTAGTTCATTCAAGAGTGACTATAAAGCACTGTTTAAGTGTTTAATTGATCTATCATAGATTCTAAAGTGAAATGTGGCAGAAAGAGTTTGGCACATTTCTTTCGAGAAGATAATTCTTTGAAGAGCTTATCCATCTTGTCTAGTTATTTTCCTTGAAACTCAATGAAAACCCTGACATCTTCCCTTATCCCCAAGTTCCCCACTTACAACATCTAAGTATTTCCATTTGCTCAAATACTCACTACTGGGTGTCAATGTCAAGGAACAATGCTGAAATTTTGCAGGTGCATGTGAGAAATTGCCTGGATATATACTGATACTTGAACTGGAAAGGAATATCTATGTTCTGTTTTTGAAGACTACCTTTTTATTATAAGTTTCTTTTGAGTGTTTCTGATAAAAAATATAGATTGTACCACCATCTCAAATAGGCCATATGGGTTCTTTCTTCCTTTCTCTGTGCTGGTAAAACAGTGATTCCACGTGGCATAATGAAAATTTCCAAACTCTTCTGCAGATGAAAATACTGGAGAATATAATTATATAATGCAGATCTCAAATTTTAGGGTTGAAAGAGACCTTCCAAAAATCATTTCCTCCAACATTTTCACTGTACAGATAAGGAAATTGAAACAGGTGCAGTGGTGAAATGACCTACCCAAAATCACATAGGTAGTATATAGCAGAACTAGAAATAGACCTCATGTCCTGAGTGAATTTTCAATGGCTCACTGATGTGGAAGACTTAAAAAATACTTTCCAAAGCCTTTGTCTAGTGTATCTGAAGACCCAAGTAGAAATAAATAGAAAACCCAAACATTAAATAGAAGACCCAAAGAGAAGCAAATGTTGGTAAGTTCTTGGTGAGATTTACTGCTCCAGTGAGTGCTCTTTCATGTCTGGGTATTAAGGAGCATTAGTAAATAGTGAAAGGATTGAAATATTGAGGCAAAAGTGTGACCCAATGGGGTAGAAGTTATTGTGCGAGTATTCTTGATATGCTTTTTAGTAAAGGAATGATGATGATTGTTTGTTTGCTTTTTTCTTTTAGAATGTAAGCACCCTGAGGGCAGAACTTTAAAAAAAATTGTATTTATAAATCCACCACTTAGGTCAATGCCTGGCACAAACTTAAATGCTCAGTGTATGTATGTATGTATGTGTGTGTATATATATATATATAATTATCATTCATTGGTGACATTTCAAATAGGTTTTTAAGATTTACACAGTTCTTTGATATGTCATGTGATCTTTACAGCAAGCTTTTGAGGCAGGTATTATTATTGTCCCCTTTTTTACACATGAGGGAATTGAGACTTAAAGACCTTACATGTTTAGTTTAGGGTCATACAATTAATAAACTTCTGAGATAAAATTGGTACTCAGCTCTTTCTGAATCCAAATCCAGTGCTCTATGTACTTTGTCAAACTACTTCTGTGAAGGTCTCTCCACTATAAAGATGTATATGAAACAATTCAATATTTATATATTGTTTTGTACATGTGTTGAATTGTTTCATATAAATCCTTATTTAAATTCAATCCCATCAAGTATTTATTTATATTTACAATATGCAAAGCATTGTTCTGGGCTCTGGGGATAAGAAATGATGCTAAAAAGCAATAGCTGTCCTTATTCTCAAGGAGTTAACCTTCTTTTGTACTCTGTTACTTCATATATTATTATTTTTTTTATTTCAGCTAAACTTCGGGCCAAGAAAGACAGAGACCCTCACTTAGAATTTCCCGGGGCAGCTAGATTACTTAAAAGATAGAGTAACTATTTGACTTGGAATCAGGAAGAAGTGAGTTGAAATTCAGCCTTAGATATTATCTGCAAATCAATTAAACTGTTTCCTTTTCTACAAAATGGGGATCAAATAAGATAAAGTAGGTAAAATCTTTTTTTTTTAATGAAAGCACTTTAGAAATTCTAGCTATTAATATCTTCAGATTTATCTGGGCTAGCACTGGCTAATGCATTTTACAAATCTTTATTTTTTTTATCATTTGATTTACATGCCCACATTAATGTGGATAGGTGTTCAGAGGGGCTAGGAAAGAGCAGAGGACTCCTGGATTCAACACAAATTTCTCCAACTTGCTGAGATTCTTGATGTAAAATATGTCCCCTTTAGTCTTTGGGGGGACCCTATAGGCACAAAGTTTATGTTAAAGAATGGGTTTATTTACACTAAGAAGACAGTTTTCTTAATGGGCAAAGAATCCTGTTAGGATTTTTTTTTTAAGCAAAAATGGGTTTACACTGAGAAGAAACTATCTTCATCCGTGTTTTAAGTTCAGAAGAGCAACTTGGCAAAGTTTCAGAGTTCAGAGTTGGCTTTTCTTAGCCTTCTGAGGTCTGGGGCTTCTTTGATCTTTGGCTCTAAGCTGGGGACCAATCTCTGGATGAATCAGAGAGAATTGATTTTCATTTCAATTCAATTCAAAATTGAATGAGATTATTTATCTTGGGAGTTGCTTGGGAAGGGTATGCCCCTCCCAGAGGCTGGGAGGGTTAGAGTTAGGTGTATCCTTTCCCCCAAAGGGGACACACTTTACATCACCCTCACCCCCACTCTAAAGATTAAAGATGACATAATTTACATCATTTTGAGGTAAAATAAAAATCAGGATAGCCAAGGATTTCTTGCATATTGTTTGTACTATCTAAATGAGAGTCAACACTTAGGACTACTGACTGGGTTTGTGTATTCCTTCTGTGTCTGAGTAGTGAGCAGGTGGGAATATTTATTTTTGGTCCCAGACCTCCAAGCACTAGTATTTGGTTTTCATCAGCATTTCCTCTTGAGATCTAGTTTCTTGGTATTTTTGTTGCATATCTTCTGTACCACTTAAGAATCAAAAATCAATAAACATTTATTAAGGGCCTACTATGTGCCAGATAATGAATTGTGTTAATGTACAGTACAAAAAGGCAGATTTTAATTTGGTGAGAAGTACTATAGTTTTAGATGTAATAATAATCTGAGTTTGAGGTTTTTCAGTAAGGATAGTTCTCCTGTGTGTAAGTTTGGGAAAATATATGTACTTAGGGCCCCTGCAGATTCTACTGATATCTTGTTACAGCAGCCTAGCACATCTCATTGCATCTGCCCAGGGATTAATGAGAACAGCTTTTTAGAAATACATGTCTATTTTGCAATTCAATGTTTTAGAATTGAATTGAATTTTATTGATGAGATGTGAGTTTATTTCATACATTTTGCCTACCTTCTCTAGCTTAGCTGTCATCTCCATGATAAGAAAGCATTAGTAAGTATTGAATAATAAGGTGGTTTCAATGGAAAGATGACTAGAGTAAGAATCATGACACCTGAGGTCTGCTCCAGGCTCTATGGCTAAGTCATTTTGTGATTATAGACAAGCTACTTGTTTGGGTCATATTTCAGTATATTCATCTTTATCAGATGATCGCCACGCTTTCTTTGAGGCACATGAAACCAAGAATATATAAATGATATCCACAGGCTCATGCATGAGTAACCTTGAGTTCACCGAATTAGAAGACCTTGCCTCTGATTCAATAAATGTTCCTTATATGGTTTTTCTCTTTTAAGAGTGGATGAAGAAGTCACCAACCTACATAGTCCAAGTGATTAGAAGCACTAGTAGAAATAAAAACTTCCACATTTCTATCACCTCAGTCTTGCAAAGAATTTAGGAGGCAGAGAACAGCTAAATAGTCCAGCCTCTAAGTTGGCAAGGATCTACAGGAGAAGAAATCCATCCTCTTATCCTGATACAGTAGAGATCCACACAATTTTCCCACTCCAGGCT
Source organism: Antechinus flavipes (assembly GCF_016432865.1). Lineage (NCBI taxonomy): Eukaryota > Metazoa > Chordata > Mammalia > Dasyuromorphia > Dasyuridae > Antechinus > Antechinus flavipes. The sequence continues at coordinate 590,275,075 of NC_067399.1, read as the reverse complement.
GTTTTTTTTTTTTTTTTTTTGAGCTTCTGGAGTTGCTAACTCTCCAACTCTTTAATCTTTCATTGGTGAGTCCATCTAGAAACAATAAACCCCTAATTTGGATGGGACCAGGCAGGAACTATGTGGTGCCATGGTGTGTGGGGAATATGCCGGATATTTGGATATATGCATATAAATTTTTTAACCTTGAGAAAGTCAGTGGGAGTTTAATGACTAGTGTAGACTATATTAGAGGAGAAAAATACCAAAGCAATCAGAAAATACAATTACAATATTTCCTTAGTTCACTAGGTATGGGAAACTAAATGAATTTAATATTGGAACATTTTCTAATTCAAATAAATGCATTGCTAAGAAAATGATCCTCTCCTCCCTCCCATCTTTAAAAGAGAAGTAGAAATGAGCATTGTATGATATGGTGCAGTAGAAATTTAATTGAGTACTGATGAATCAATTTAGTTTGTAAATTAGCTGCCAGAGGAACCATGGATGCCAAGAATACCAGTCTAGCTATCTTTCTGTTCATTTGCTGACAAATTTGATGCAAATTAGATAATGATTTATGGCAATATAGATGCTTTCTCCAAATAGAGCAATTTTAGCTCCCGAGAAAGTCTAGGCTGTAGCATGAACATCCTAAACCAGCCCAGAAAAGTACTTTCAGGAAGTTCCTCTGGATTCATAATTTTAATATTATTTTAAAAAATTAAAATAGGATTCTTTGGTATTTGAGCTATTCACTGCATGGTTATTCACTGCAGTTAATTTTAGCAAAAGACAAAGAATAATAGAGATATGACATTTATTGTACTTTCATAACTTGGGGCTTATTGATGCATTTTTAAAGAGGATTATTTACCCCTTGTCAGGGCCTGCTATAAGGACTAAAGGAAGTTTTCAAAAATAATTACAGCGGGCAATTAAGGCTAGAGCCAATAAGCCCTTTTATCTGGACTCATTTAAGGAAACAACAAAGAGACATTCAAGAGAAGATGGAAGAGGAGTGGGGGGGGGATGATGGAGAAAGAGAGAGGGCGGAAAATGAGAGGAAAAAGGGAGAGAGGAAGGGAAAGAGAAAAGTACTAGGGTAATCTTCCCCTTCTCCTCATCCAGTCCTGGGCTTCACTCTTCTAAAAAGGGACAGGATCATATAGATCCAGAGTTGTTTCCAGTAAACTTCTGGCCAGGTACACTTCAGGGCATGTCAGGAGAAATAACTCTGGGATGATCTGGACTCCCAGGTTCATCTGCACTCCATGCTTCAGGGTAGCTTAGACACATTTCTGGGTTAAGGCACTTGGTTGTTTTATTGGGAAAGGAAAGATCCTATTAAGTGACTTTGATTGGTTTCCCACTGCCTTGGGGTTCAAGTAGGAAGAATCTGATGAATTAAGTAATTGGACTTTTCTAACCAGAAAGCTTCTGGACAGGTTTTGAGAAAAGAGCCAGAGCTAAAGGGAACAGGTACCACACAGGAGGAAGAGAAGTAGCTAAGTGAAAGTACATAGAAAAAAATTATCCCTGATTAAAAAACACAAAAATGTTTCTGGACTTCAATAGCTATGTGATAGTACAAAGAAAAAAATTAACCTTGATTAAAAATAATAAAGATTTTTTTTGGACTTCAATATCTTTCTAAAAATTTGTTACATGCTAGTAGTTACAACATATAAGGATGGTTTCTTGGCCATGTGGTTTCCACTGCAAGGAGTTATTTTGCCCAAGATTCTCTCACTATTTCCCCTTCTAGCAGTTTTAGGCACCAGAAATTTGTATTCCACATTTAATCTAAAATATTATGAAAATGTAAAAATAATGTTTTATTCAGTCAACTAGGGAGTTAGCACAGACTATACAATCTATATTCCAATGCCAAATATCACTAACATCTCTATATTTTTTCTTTTGAAAGCATGAGATAGGTAGAATTTTAGTGTCTGTACTTTAGTTTTTGAGATCTTAAGTGAATTGGGTAAGGTAAGAGTCTGAAAGAGATATTATTTAGAAATCAGTGCATTTCTTTAATCCATTATGATTTTTGATGTTTTTACTTTTGTTTTTTTTTTTAAGCTTTCCTTATAAATCTCTTACAACTTTTTCTTGCAGCTTCATTTCACTATTATGAAGTGGGATGCTTAGGGAGGAATATTAACATATGTATTCATTGAGATGAATTTTTGGTAACAAAGATTGCATGTCTCTCATGAAAGAAAGAAATAGATAAAAATATGACTTTGTGTTATATGCAATGGGCCTTAAAAATCCAACTAATTTTTCTTGTATAGACTGTGTGATTCATTTTGTATGACTACTGATCTTTGGAGTCATCATGAATGGATCTCATTGTTCTGTAGTTGATACAAGCAACATAATGGTAGCTATCAAGAGGATCCCCCTAAAAAACATCTTACAGTACCAAATACATCTGTCAGGGAGACATCTTGTTTTATGCCTCATTTGATAGTAATATTATGGTCATTGATTTAAGCTTTTGTTTGATAATGAATCTTATGTGGTCTATTAGAGGAGATCCTTTAAGATTATACTTTGTTCAATCAAACCAAATGCTTTTCATAGTTAACAAAGGATAAAGGAAATTAATGAGGTCTTGTATTTTCTGCCTTGTGGTGTGCTTTTCTTTTCTCGAATATGATGGTTCTCTGGGAGCAGGTTTCTTGGGCAGGTTTCTGGAGGCAGCCTAGGTTTGGTTCAGAGTAATAATCACCTCCAACACAGCCAGCTGATAAAAGTTCAAATCTTTTATTGTTTCTTCCAAAATTGCCCAGTTAGCTTTCTTTGGTTCTGAAAGCTCTCGTTGCTAGTCCTTTGCCTTTAGCTCAACTCCGACTCCTGGCTTCTCAATCTCCCAACTGACCCTCGCTGAGACTGAGAGTTTTTTATATATGATCTCTTAAAGATGTGAACCCAAAGGTTGACTCCTCCTCTGAGAGAGTGGGATTGTGGAAGGTGTAAACTTGGATATCTCCCAACTTGTGAACTCTCAAAGGTGTAAACATGAGCATTGTTTCTATCAACTCTAGTGAGTTAACACTTTGTTTCAAGTTCTGGCTCATAACACTGACCCTTTTTTGTCAATTGGCATAATTGTAAAGACATGGTCAATTATAGAGTGTTATAGATAGAATCCTTCCTTCTTATGTCTTCCTCAAGCATATATTTGATACTTATGTGGCCTGAAGGTATAGTGATTAATAGCTACTGATAATTTCTCAATCATCCTTATTGGCTGTTAATATCACCCATCTTCCCCTTCTTTTGGCATGTTTTCCTTTTTGAAAAATCTCATGGCAATGTTCTCAAGATTGTCAGCATTTATTTCCTTTTGGTGTGCTCATACATTCCATTTCTACCTCATATAGCACTTTACAGAGACAGCAATTTCTGTCATGGAGATGAAAATATAACATTCTAGAACTATTGATCCTTCCCTCCACCCTCCTGTTTTCTATCTTTATTTTATCATATTCTTAGTTTTATCTATGAATACCCTACGAATGATATAACTTATTGCAGTTAGATGGCCAGTTTTTTTTGAATTGTTATATAAGCACATATAATATCAGCTAAGGCCTTTAATAGATAAACCCTGATGACCCCAGGCTTGACATGTTTTAAGTGTGGGTCAGCAACCACTTAAAATCGTCATTTTGTAAGTCACCACTAATGTTTTTTAAACCAAACAGGGGGCACATTATTTCAAAGCTACACAAATTAAATAGTATAGCAAGATAACTGATAAGAAATATTTCTCTCATGAAGAAAGAATTATAATTTCCTATCTTAATATACCATTAATGGGGGACAGAACACATATGATGAGGGAACAATGCATAGTGAATCACGCACTTATGAATATGTGACTAAAGTACTTGGATAAAGGGGAATGTATATAGGAAACATATGTTGACAGTGTCAATGTGCAGACTGCTCTTTTAGCTGATCTTGAGTCTTCTGCTGCCTTATCTCTTTTCTGGGCATCTGTGCTATTGGGTATCTCCTCTATTCTCTGCTAGCTTTAGCATTCAGCTTTTTTAGATTTTCAGATGTATTCTGCTATCTTGTGCCAGAGTATAACTATTAGCCACACTATTCCATGGAAGTTAAAAATAAAACTTATCTTTTTAGTCATATCTTATATGTGCTTTTTGATCTGGTAACACTGATCTTCTTGCTCCATTTCTAATTCTGGACATTTTCTCTACTTGTTCCCCACCCCTGAAATACTCTCCCTCTTCATGTCCATCTCCTGGCTTACCTGATTGCCTTCAAGTTAAAGCTAATATTATACTTTCTACAGGAACCATTTTCCAGTCCCTTCATTCTAGAAACTTACTTCTGTTGAGGTATTCCTATTTTCCCTATTTATCCTATGTTATCTATTTTTCTTGTTTGTGCATATTTGCTTGCATGTTGTCTTATTCATTGGATTGTGAGCTTCTAGTTGAGGACCATATTTTGCCTTTCTTTGGATTCCTAGTATTTATTCCAATGCCTGGCACAGAAAAATAGATGTAGTAAGAATAATATCTACTAAGTTCCTTGCTAGATAGGCTAGATCATTCATTCATTTATGTATTTATATATTTAAAAAGTTGATGGAAATATATTTGAGATGTAAAAATGTTTCAAGGTTTCAGCTGTTGCTATAGTTTCCTGGTTGCTGAAGTACAAAAGCCCAGAAAAGTCAAGTTTGATTATTAAGCTTGATAACCACTTTTAACTAGCATACCAGCATGGCAAATCAGGAGGCAGAGGACTTATGTACTATAAAATCAATCTGGTATCCTTGCTGAATGTCATTTTCAAAACTATTACTAAGGAAAATTACTTTTACTACATATTAAATAGTCTAAGTGTATAGTATATCTTATGTTTTTTTCCCCACGCCCAAGCTTAAATCATTGGATAGGCCTCAGTCAGGTCTGACCCAAGATTGTTGATATATATAGACTATTTCATAGTTTATAATATTCTTTTCGTATTTTATCTCATTTGATCATTATAGAACCTCTATGAGGTAGGTATTATAAGTACTATTATTCAAATTTATTAAACTTATTATAAAGTTTATTAAAGACTGAAACTAATCATTAAATAGGAGAAAAGATTTTTTCAATGTCACACAGTGAGTGAAAGTCAGGATTTGATATAAATTCCATCTGACTGCAAACATAATACTATTTCCATTACAGCTTTTAATTGCTCACACTCCCAATTAATTTGCTGTATCACACATTTCATATAATTGAATCATAGAAAATAAGAGGTAGAAGTAGTCTCAGAGATTAAATCTTTTAATGTTCACAGATAATAGAATCTTATCTGAATCTTACAGATAAGAGAAATTAAGACTGAAAGAGATGATATGACTTACCCAGCTTACACAAATGGTTAGTTAATGACAGAGCTCAGACCACTGTTGAGTTCTACTTTGGTATTCTTTCCATGACACTGTTCAGTCTGTCTTCTATCAACTCAGTCCTTTCTGTTGTTTGTTCATCACCAGATCTTCCTTGACTTCATTTTCTATTGAGATCTTTAGAATTGATCTATAAAGTGAATCTCTTTACATTAAGCTGTGATCATCATCATCAATGGTAATAGTCCCTTTTTTTAATTTATGGAGTAAATACTTATATAATGCAGTATAATAAAAAGATAATTGTATATGAAACTGCGATCTATTATATATGACTTGCTATCCTTTTAAAAGATATAATAAAATTATTATGTACAATTTTTTCCCTTTTTCTTTCTTCCCCTACAGAAGCATAAAATAAGTAGGTGCCTGATTTCCAGATGTGTTTGGCACTGTAAGATGTCTTTTAGGAGATTCAAAAATAAAAATAAAAATAGAGTAACATCTTTCCAGTGTTCCTCTTGATAACTGCTGCTATGTTGCTTATATCAAGTTCAGAACAATGAGTTCCATGATTATTCAAGAGATCAGCATTCAAAATCAACCACATAGTCTATATATCCTATATTTTTCTGGATGTCTAATCTCTTTTACTCATATCTTCAAATTCATGTAATATTAAGGCTACTTCTGATGAATAAGGCATTAGTTGGTGGTTTATCTGCTGAAATCCTTCAAGCAAATAAATAAAGCTAAGGGCTTCATTTTAACAAATCCATATGATAGTTTACAGGATTATCAATTTTGATATGAAGGAACCTTATAGTGCATCTTATTTTACAAATGAGGGAACTGAGGCCATGAAGATTAAATTAGTTGCCATGGATCAGAAATCTTGTCAATGTCTGAAGCAAGTTATAAGTCCAGATCTTTCTAACTCTATATCTAGTACTCTTTCTATAAACTGTCTATCATATAATATAATACTGTCTATCAAATGGGTATTATGCAGGTCTCTCAAATTAAGATAGTGTAAAAAGAAATCAACATCATCATCATCAAAATTGAGCTGACTTGAAATGATTGCCTTTAAGGGTCACTTAAAAATGCATATTGAGCAACAACTGTGAACAAGATTCTGAACATCCTGTTTTCCCTGACTTTCTGATGACATTTCCTATATACTTCAGGTAGGACCTTGTTTCCAGTTCATCTACAAAGATGACTGAAGGACTGTTCCTGTAAAAGTAGCATAGCAGACACCATAATTACCATAAGGAATCTTGCTTTTCATTCATTAATTTGGCAACACAAGTCACCAGAGGAAAGTCTGTCTTGCTAATAACTAAGCATCTTCCATCCATCATTGACTTATTAGTTTTAAATATATCCACCTGATAAGTCTGGAATGAATAATGAATAAGAACATCCAATGCCCTGCTCTCTTGGGGCTGGGGAGGTAGTCATTTCTCATTGCTCATAAATAGGAAATTTACTGCTCAATTTGTTACTACCACTTTTTAGTCAAAACTATGCCCACTTGTGGATTAAAAAAAATTCTGGAGGTTCTTCAGTATTTTTCCAAGACATGTTTCAGACAAGTTACCTTGGTCTCCCATTGAGGTTTTCTGAGGGGTTCTTTTATTCCCATTGGCTTGGATGGTTGAATTCATCCCCACATTACCATAACTTATTCTTAATTTTTGTAGCATCAGGATGCATGATTTGCTTTCTTATTATACAAAGTCTAAATAAACTTGGTCAGAACGTTACTTCATGCCACTCTATTTTTCAGAAAAGAGATTGTAAGCAAACAGTTCAAATGTGAGGAAACTATTGTTCAAATTAGTTCGAACTATGATGTGAATGATGAATGTTGTTCAATCATTTTCAGTTGTGTCTGATTCTTTGTGATCCCATTTGAGATTTTCTTGACAAATATAATGGAGAGATTTGCCATTTTCTTCTCTAAATCATTTTATGAACACTACAAAGTAACTTGCTTAGGGTCTGCAGTCAGATTTTAACTTAGAAAGATGTTTTCTTTTCCCTAGGTTTGCCACTCTATCTATTGCACCACCTCACTGACCTTTAAATGACAATTTTTTTGTGTATGTAAATAAGATTCTATCCCTTCTGGAATACTGTCATTCTGTAAAAAACTGATCCCTATTGCTCTTCTCAACTTGTTATATGGTATTGTGTCATATTGTATTATATCATATCATGTTGAATTCTATTGTACTGTATTATATTGTTATATCATGTTACATTGTATCATATTGTATCAAATTTTATTACATTGGTTTTCAACAATATATTGTCTTTATATGTGAATCTCTGTAATATGGGATACAGACAGGAAAGAATAAGTTCTTATTCTTTTTTTTTAATTTAGTAAATTTTTATTAAGCTCCTTGAAGGCGCTGAGAATATACAAATAAATTTACAATAAAGCAAGAAAATTAAACTCTTATACCAACTGAATGGATAAAAGAAACACAAAACAATACTTTGTACATAGGCCACCAATAAAATTTTGATCGATATATACTCAGTTTTATTCATGAGGCCTTGATTTGATATAACTGGTATTCAATGTACAAAATTCTGAGAAGAGCAATAGGGATCAGAATACTCTGGTGTTAGTCCCTGGCTGAGTGATTATGGTCACATAATTTTACCTTTATGAGTCTTAACTTCCTCAGCAGTAAAAATAAGAATTTCGATTAAATGAGCTCTAATTTCTGGCTTTAATTCTTTGGTTTTGTCATTTTATTGAGTAATCCTCATTGACTTCAATCTGATGATCAGGCCCAGAACCAAGAAATCTCTAGTTAGAAAATGAAAATTCAGTTTTTTTGAGAGCTAGTATGGAGTCCTACAATTTCTGAGCATCATTATGATAGTAGTAGATAAGGCAACTTATCAAGGACAGCCTTGCTTTCAAATATTCTCCATCATTGTTAGCATAAGCTATTAAATGCCCTCAAAATAGGGATCCATAGGCAATCAATAATTGAATGAATCAAGCCAGTATTATGATGAAAGTACACATATTGGCCACAGATTGAGTCACTAAAGATGGATCATCACAAGCCTATATTTTACCTTTTATAGTAGGATCACAAACTAAAGATAAAAAGTACTGGAAGAAGTCTTAGACATCTTCACATTCAAACTTCCAAATTTACACATGAGATTAAACTCTAGAGAAGAAAAAGTGACTTGACTGAAGACAGTAACAGTTGATAGCAAATCTAGGCATAAAATTTAGATCTCCTGTTGCCATGTTCCATGTTATGTCTGCTATATCAATCTGCTGTCCTTTTCATCATTTTAAGTTCTTTTCCAACAATAGGTTTTCAGGACTTTGGTGGAGTGTTTGGCCTCTATTTAAATGCAAATTTGGGCACTTCAGTTGGGATTAGCATGAGTACTAAATCAACACCAGCCCCAAGTGAATATGATCTGTTCATTAAAAAGATACAAGGTATTGTTTTTTAAACAGAGAGCCACAATTTCCTAGGAGGATTGGTGGTTTGTATTTATTTCCTTCAAATTTTCCTTCTCAGCAGGATGAAAATACTAGCTGTTGCATGGAAACAATGACATAGTTTTCCAAAGTGACATCTAAATAAGTTTTAACCTGGTATAAATACAGCATTCTTAGTGTTCTTACTTGTCTCCTTGGGTTTAGAGGATGAAAAGAAACAAAATATGCAATTAGAATTTTTCTCTTCATATCTAATTTTCCAAATTTATGTATTGGAGTATTATTTATTGTATCTGAAGCCTGGCAGAAAATGTTAATTTGGTTACAGGCTCTTAGAATTTCATAGTTGGATGGGAACCTTAGTGACTATCTAGTTCAACCCATACATATAAAGAATCCTTCCTGCAACATCTCTAATAAGTGATCATCTCTCTTTGGCTGAAGACCTCATAATCAATCCATCCCACTTTGGGCTGGTACTAATTCTAAGGAAATTTCTTACATAAACATGACTGTGTGAGTCAGCAAACCTTACCCAAATTAAAATCAGACTCTCAAAATAAAAAGGGGAAAAAAAGGATTTTTTTTTAATCTTGAAGGAAAGGCACCTCCTAATAGAGAGGAGTGCAAAGTATAAATTGCAAAATACATTATATAGATCCACATGCAGAAACCCTGACACTGTTCTGAACTTGTCTCCCATTGGCTAGGGGAGTCCAGGCTTACATTCTAATTTAAATATCTACCTCAGAAACAAAGAATACTAGTCGGTAACATACTCATTACTATATTAGATACTTAAATGCTAATTAAAAAAAAAGAACCCGACTGAGAGGAGGGGAATGTAAGTTTATCTAAAATAATCAAGTATCTGTGGTTTTTGGCTATAGAACAATTTGTTACTGCAAAGTTTCAAGTCTTAATTAGGGCATCGGTCAAGACCACATTCTTATGAGAGGTCTTCACTCAGTTTATCTCATTCATAATACATAGAAAAGCATTATTTTATATTGGATACTCGAGCTCATGTATTCACTGTCTGTCATATACAAACCATGTGATAACTGCTTAATGTTCTTGGCAGCTTTCTAAAATTGCTATTTGCATCTGAGAACTTATCTTAAAAATTCCCTAAATTGATAAAATCATAGATAAGAATCAAAAGGAAGACATTTTTTATGAATTCAGCAAACACTTTTTAAGCATTAGCAATGTGGAAGGCACTGTAACTGTGGAAGACCTGGGTTCTAATATTACTTCTGAAACTTTTAAACTATATGCCTCTAGGCAAATCATTGAACTTTGCTAAGGCATCATTTATCCATATGGTAAATGGAGATAATAAGAAAAAAGTGGATAAATTATCTAGGAGAAAAATTTTAACATTAGACTTCAGAAGCTGCTGATGCCACTTATGTGTAATGAAATTAATTGTCCAGAATTCAAAATCATATGCTTCTTATATCTCTATTCTTGAATGTATGACTATTACTTCAAAACTTGACATTTCAATTGTCTTGTCATGCTATTTGATTGGTGAGATCCAATAAAGGGATCCAATAAAGTTCAAATGTGTGAGTGAAAGAATGAAAGTCATTTATTAAACACTTACCATGTGCCAATCATTATGGTAGGCACTGGAGAGAAAAATCCAAAAATGATCCCATCCTTGCCCTTAAGGAGCATACATTATAAATAGAGAAGATAGTAAAATAGGGCAATTTTGGTCTTAAAAATTACAGGGATAATGAGAGGAGCTATGAAGCAATCAATGACATTTTCTTTGCAGAAGCAATGGTAATAATGATTCCCAAAGCAGATCTATAAAGCTTGGCAGGAGTGGAGGAGTTAGAGAATGGAAAAACAAAACAGATGATATATACCTCTTTAGGCTTTGATTTTTTTGGTGGGTTGCTGCTGGTTACAATCTGAAGCATGGTCTATGTCAGGGACTAACTAAACTTGATGGGCCAATGAGTTTGCAATCAATAATGAGGAAATCTATGCCTTATTGTCAGAGTTCCAAAGAAGAATAGAATAAGTCCCCAAGGGGTTGCTTTAAAAGCACAATTGTTTCTTCTCTACAAAATAGTAATTAATATCCCACCATTTACATACAAAGAATTCAGCAATAGAAGAGATCTTCTACTGCTGACTTTTTACAACCAAGGACAAATTATTTAGCCATCCCTGTGAAGGGGATTGATGGAGATCCATATTTATCTATTATTACCAGACTCCTCATCCTACCAGTTCTAGAGATTACAGATTCCATTGCTTTAAAAATGTTAAGATGTATTAAAACTATATGTACTGATTGTGGATATTCTTTTTAGGGAGATAATGTTGTATCATCTGGCACTATACAGAGGTAATGTTCCACTCTGTAATTTGTGCCAGGGATTCTGTAAAGCCATGTGCCGGTTCAACATGGCCAAACACTATTCTCTCTTGTTTAGTCTTTCATTCTTCATTTTTGCTCACATTAGATACAAGAGCATGACTTCAGTCTCACTAACCAGCTCTTCAAACAACTCTTTAAAAACAGTAAACTATGTCTTTCATGGGTTTGGAAATGGTCATGTCAGAAGTCTGCACCCTCTTCTATTAATTTCCTGGAGGACAAAATTGTCCAATGAATGCCACATTTGGCACAGCCAGAGAGGAAGGAAAACTTTAAAGTTATGATGAATGTTACAGTATTCCTGGATGTTTCACTTTCTCAGCCCATCACTGTAAGTAATTACCTGTCTGATTCACGACAAGTCCTTCAGTTTGGTTCTCGTTGGCTATTGATCATTTATTTAAGAACAACATACTCTAGGGAAAGGGAAAAAAAACCCTCCTTTAAATTAATTTTTTGGAGCCCACTGTGGTCATGAATAAATATTTTTCATTTCAGGCAATTTACATCAGCAACTGCTTAGCAGTGGGGAATTGTTTACCACTTCTGACCTGATACTCAGAAAATTGGTTTCCTAACTATCTTGTGTGAGTGCCAGCTTCAAATTGACACATTAAATTTTCAGAACTGTGTTTGACTTATTGTCTCCTGCTTTCCATGCCATTCATTGTGATGACATGCACATCAGGACTCAGCCTGTCCAGAGGAACTCTGGGTTGTAAAGAACAAAAACTCATTTTGCTTCTTAGACTATGGGGAGTTTTGCTCTTTATTGGAGGGTACAGAAATAGAGTAGATAAGGCTGATACCAGTTTGGAAGGTTTTTTTCAGTTTGTTACTTCCCAGTTAAGTGGTTCAAGTCTGTAGTTCACTGCTATTGACTGTATTATAGAGGAAAGAGCCTTGGCCTTAGAGCCATTGACTTCAAGTGTTTCCTTTACTTTTTGATTAATCAGTCTGGTTCTGTTTTTTCATCTGTAAAATGAGTGTTGAATGATACTTTTATTAAAAGACAGCTTGGCATAATTAGTAAAAGTATGACTTATTCATCACATAGATTCTGGGTTCAAGTTTTGCTTCTGAAACATTGGGTTCAAGGGTAAGTTTGTTAATTTCTCAGCACCTTATTCAACTCTTCTGAACGAAAAATTATAGACAGGAGTATGATAGAGCCAATTCTAAAAGGTTTTCAAGAGTTAATTATTAAATTTTCAATGTTAGCATTTATATCTATCCCAGAAACTGGAAAATTGGGTTGTGATTTTTTTGTTTTATTAGCTATCTAGAATTTTAAAAATACAAATAATGCAGATAGAAATATTAAAAGTATCTATCTATATCTATCTATCTATCTATCTATCTATCTATCTATCTATCTATCTATCTATCTTTGCATGTATCCCTTTCTACCTTGCCCAGATTCCATTTGTTAAACATTTTTTGGCAAATCCTTGTAGTATTCTATAAGCATTGCTTAAGCTAAGCAGAAGTACAATAGAAAGTTCACAGAATGAAATGATCCCTGGATTGAAGGACTAGGGATTGTAGATGTAATAAATTAATAATAATAATAATGGTGTTTATATGGCACTTTAAGCTTTGCAAGATGCTTTATAGTATCTCTGGTTATAGATGATAATCTGCGTGGATGAGGGATATTTCCACATAAGGAGTGCCACCAAAATAATAAAAAATACTTATATTTTTCTGTCTTACAGAATTGGAATAAGGATCAAATATGTGAAAGCATTTTCCAATTATAAAGGATGTGAGTGATTATTATCATAGTTCTATATAATAACACTCCACTTCTGATAATAAGGCACAGGGTAGAGAGACTAAGTAGAAAAATAAAGATGCCCCAACTCCTGCTGTCTAAAGCTACCTTTTGTCTAGACTTAGACTTCATTTGTAAGTATCTAATTTTCTTAGCATTCACATAACTCTATTAATCTTCAAAACACTTTCTGAGCATTAATTATCCAGTCCCAACAACACCCTGAGGGTTTTTAAAAAATCTGTTTTGACAGAGGATTTGCTGCCTTTTGAAAATATAAATCAATGTAACTATAAACATTCAAACCCAAAGTGCTCTGCTTGTGTTGCTAGTTGACATTTTCTAAAGCAGATTGGGTAGCCCTTTATTCATTTGGAAGTCCTGCTCAAATAAAATAAGCCCCATGCTGAACAATGAGCTGCTGAAAATAAATGGAAATCCCACCCAGAATCACAGGATCCTAGAGTCAAAGAGACCTAGAAATCCAATCTTTTCCAACCCACAACTGAGAGAGAATTTGCAGGGGCCTCCTAAAATTGTGAGATTTGAAGACCTTTTTTTTTGGATGGGGATCTACTGGTACCTTTTGAGGCATACCTTCGAATACTGTCCACTGGATTGAAGTAGAACAAGTTGAACATAGCTATCACACTCACCTAATGCTTTTCTTTCCCAAATCCTAGTTTTTTCAACTAATTCTTATATGTTTTATTTTTATCATTTCATAGTCACCATGATCATCTTTCTCTAGATTCATTCTAGTTTATTAACATCTTTTGTAAGCCATCAAAACATTATTTCAGATATGATCTGTGCAAAGCAGAACAAACTCCAATATTCTAGACACTATGACCTACTTAAAGCATCCATATTTTGTGTTTTTTTCAGCTGTCACATCATAATGTCAATTCAGTTTGAATTTATATTTCAAATTCAAGTGTTTTTTCTCATTAAAAATCTATCTATACTTTTCTATCCTGTACTTTCTTAAGCATTTGATTTTATTATTATTATTTTTTTAAATTCCTCTTCCTAAATGTGACTTTTCATTAGGCTTTTGAGGTTGTTATAATCTTTATTCTGTCATTAGCTATAACTCTCAATTTTGTATCATACAAAAATTTGATAAACTTAATTCTTTCCATACCTTCATCCAAATTGTTGATAAAAAATATTGCATGGAAGCAGGCCAAAGACAGAGAGTCATGTGGTATTCCTCTAGAGACCTACCATATTGATATTTTTCTTTCTTCTTATTTTTACATTGATTTTATAAGATGACAGTTAGGTTTGGGGACTGTTGGAGGTCCTAATAACTATTTCAGGGGATCCATGAAGTTAAAACTCTTTTCATAATAATTCTAAGATGTTTTAGCTTCAAGTGTGATAATATTGGAATAATTTGGAAAATTCAAATAGATCTATGACACATAAACAAAAATTCTTTGGGAAGTATTCTCAATGTTTAAAATGTAAGTAGGTCCCAAGATGAAAAAAACATTGAGAATCATTTCTCTAAAACAGATTAATAGTAATAGGTTCTATGACCCAAAGCACAGAAAGCAGTTTTAAATCAATTCTGTTGCTCTGTTGAGACAATGCTGCTGTTCATGTTCTTACTAATGATAAACTTTCCTTGGCCATCTTTGTGATAGAAAGTATATGAAGAATAGTGAGTATAAAATATGGCCACTGCCTTCAAGTTGTTTATAGTTCAACTAGAGAAAAAATAGGTACACAAACCATTAAATAATAGTAGTACACCATGAGGCAATATGTGATTAAATGTTGAATGAATGTGAATTTTTCATTTTCAGGAGTTTGGATGCTAGAAATTTATAGGAATGAGAGAAGTGCTATGAGATAGAGAATAGTAAAAGAAATTGGGAGGAATTGGTATCTGGAGGTGCTGAAAGCTTTAAAAAGTTATGATCTTTCAGGAATTGTCATGAATTGGAGAACCTGCAACAGTGGAGACAAGTGAATTTTATCCAGTTGTGAAACAGGGCAAAAAGGTGTTTAAAGTAATGTAAACAGTGCTTTAAAAGCTCTGGATTTCAGTTGCTGGTAAAATTCTATAACAAAGAGGCATTTTTATGAATGTTTAGAAAAGATGGAGATGATCCTTAAAAATCAATATTGACCCAGAGTCCAAACTTCTATCTATTATGCTATATTGCTTTTTGATTCGTTTTTTAATATAGGGAAACAGTGTCAGAATGGCTTGATCATTTGACTTTTTTTTTTTTTTTTTTTGGATAGAGCTACTAGACTAGCAGATGAAGGTAATGCATGCTGTGGACACAGTGCATTTGAATGGAATCTGACAGAGTGTCTTAAAATATCCTTGTTGAGGAGATTGAGAAATTTATATTGGCTAAAAATATAGTTGTGTGACTTTGAAATGGATTGATTTGCTGTCCTCAATGAGAGTTAATTAGTGGCTTTTTGTCAACCTAGTAAAAGATCTAGTTTAGTGTCAGAGATTGCTATTCTTAGCCATATTCCATTCCATATTTTTTAACTAATGACTTGGTTGAAAACATAAGTGACATTATTACCAAATATTGAAGGAAAAATATTTTGGACCAGAAGGTCCTTTGATGTTTAGCTATATGAAAAAGTTATATCTGGAGATATAGCATTTCAATTAGGAAAATGGGGCAAACTATGGAGTGTAGCCATAAATGTTTGGTGCACAGGTGAATTGATCACTTTGACTGGGGCAAAGATGTAAAAGGGAAGTAGGAAAATTTTTATGAATAAGATTTGGCCAGAATGTAGAGGGACTTAAATATTTAGATGTAAAGTTTCCTAGATTTTATTTTGTGATCAGTTAGAATCCATTGAGCATATTTGCACAGTTACTAATGTGCAAACTACTATTTTAGAAATATTGATTTGGATGGTGGAGTCAAGGTGGCTAGAGAGCTCATTGCTTGAAGTCTTCCCAGCTTCCTTTAGAATCAACACTAGCTCAAATTCAATGAATGAATTTTGGAGTGACAGAACCCATAAACATTCAGGATATAATAATTTTTCAGCTTAAGATATCTTGGAAGAACTTCAGGAGAGGTTTTTCTAAAGTTGGGCAGGGGGAAATCCAGCACAGTGAAGGTTTGGCAGGGGGAGGCCTGGTGTGAGGAATCTAATGGGAGGCTCTTGGTCAAAATACAGGAGTAATGGCTACTCTATACTGGTTCAGAAGGCCAGTGGATCTGTAGACCAACTGTGAGACCTCCAAGGCAAACACAGAAGGCAAATTGTGAGCCCCTGAACCACAGAATAATAGGAGGAACTGGCCAGACCAACCCAGAGCAATGAGAGAGCCTGGAGCACCACCAGCCCCAGCATAGTCAGTGAGAGGACCCCATCTCCCATTAAAAGAAGTTTGGGACTATCTCTTCTTTGTTCTAGGAACAGACCTTGACATTAAAAGTGAGCACAAAAGCAAAAAGAATTCTGACTATAGAAAGCTATTATGGAGATAGGGAAGATCAGAACACAAAGCCAGAAGAGAATAGCAAAGGCAAAATGCCTTCAGATGAAATCTCAAAGGGAGGCTTTCTCAAGCGCAAAAAGGCTTTCTTGGAAGAGATGGAGAGAGGGAGAGAGGGAGAGAACATGAACACGGAGGGAAATGAGAATTATGTGGAAGAATTATGAAAGTTTTGGGAGAAAAAAGCCAACAGTTTGGAAAAGGAAGCACAAAAATTGACTGAAGAAAGCAACTATTTAAAAATAGAATTGGCAAAATGGAAAAGGAAACAACTCCTTAAAAATATAATTGACAAAATGAAAATGAGAAATCTACTGGGAAAAAAAACAAAAGAAAACAAACAAAACAAAAACTCCTTCAAAGGTGCAATTAGTCTAATGCAAAAGGAATTTAAAAGAAAAACTAACTGAAAAAAATAATTCATTAAAATTAGAATTGGAAAAATGGATGTGAATGATTCAATGAAACATCAAGAATCAGTCAAACAATCCCCTCCAAAATGACAAAAATAGGAGAAAATGTAAAATATCTAATTAAAAAAGCTCACCTAGAAAATATATTCAGGGGATCTAAGAATTATTGGATGATCTGAAACCTATGATTTAAAAAAAAAGCATCTGTACAATCTCTCAAGAAATCATCAAGATAAACTGCTCTGATATCCTAGAACCAGAGGATAAAAGAATCATTGAAAGAATCCATTGAGAAAGGGACCTGTATGTGCCAAAATGTTTGTAGCAGCCCTGTTTGTAGTGGCTAGAAACTGGAAAATGAATGGATGCCCATCAATTGGAGAATGGCTGGGTAAATTGTGGTATATGAATGTTATGGAATATTATTGTTCTGTAAGAAATGACCAGCAGGATGAATACAGAGAGGCTTGGAGAGACCTACATGAACTGATGCTAAGTGAAATGAGCAGAACCAGGAGATCATTATACACTTCGACAACGATATTGTATGAGGACATATTTTGATGGAAGTGGATTTCTTTGACAAAGAGACCTGAGTTTCAATTGATAAATGACGGACAAAAGCAGCTACACCCAAAGAAAGAACACTGGAAACGAATGTGAACTATCTGCATTTTTGTTTCTCTTCCCGGATTATTTATACCTTCTGAATCCAATTCTCCCTATGCAACAAGAGAACTGTTTGGTTCTGCAAACATATATTGTATCTAGGACATACTGCAACATATCCAACATATAAAGGACTGCTTGCCATCTAGGGGAGGGGGTGGAGGGAGGGAGGGGAAAAAAAAATCGGAACAGAAATGAGTGTAAATATAATGTAATTATTAAATAAAAAAATTAAAAAAAAAAAAAGAAAGAATCCATTGATCACCTCCTAAAAGAGACCCCAAAACAAAAACTTCAAGGATATTGTAGCTAAATTTCAGCTCAAAAAAACAGCTCAAATCAGATCAAGGAGAAAATTGTGCAACCGGTCAGAAAGAAAAAAAAATTAAATATCAATTAGCCACAATCAGAACTTTCTAGGACCTAGAACCTTCCACATTAAAGGATTGGAGGAGCTGGAATATACTACTTTGGAAGGCAATAAATTATCAAGCAAAATTAAGCATTATCTTTCAGGGCAAAAGATGGTCATTCAGTGAAATGGGGAATTTTAAATCATTTCTGATAAAAAAAGACCACAGTTGAATAGAAAATTTGGTCTTTAAACACAAGAATTAAGAGAAGCACAAAAAGGTAAAAGGAAAAAAAAAGACTATGTTTTTTAAAGGTGAAAATGTTTACATCCTTATATAGGAAAATGATACTTATAATTCTTAAGAGCTATATCTTTGTTAAGGCAGTTAGAAAGGATATACATAAACTAAGGATGTAGGTTTAAGTTAACTTTAATGTGATGATGAAAAATGACATTAGGGCTGAAAAAGGGATTGTACTGGGAGAAGATGCAAGATGGGATAAAAAGGGATAAATTATGGCACAAGAGATCTATTACAGTAGAGGGAAAGAAAAAAAAGGGTAATGAGTATTGTTTTAACTTCAATATCATCATATTTGTCCCAGAGAGGGAATATCATTCATATTTAGTCTGGTGTAGAAATTTGTTTCACCCTTTAGGGACATAAGAGGGGATAGGAGAAAGAAAAAGGGGAGGCTAATGAAAAGAAGGTCAGAAGTTGATGGGGAAAGGGATAAGAAAGGGTAGATTGAAAAAAGGGATGGAAGATTGAGGGAGATGGTGATCAGAAGCAAAACACTGGTGAAAAAAGCCCTTGAAAGTTAGAGTTCCTGAGGTAGAGTCAAGATGTCAGAATAAAGTCAAGAAACTGCTTCAGCTGTGCCAGTTTCCCTTGAAAACCACATGAAACCACGATTCTGAACAGTCTTATGAGTTGAAACCACTCTCCAGCTCAAGATAGACTAGAAAAACTTCAAGAAAGGTCACTTTCACCAAGGTGAAAGCAGACTAGCTCAGATAGACTCTGGGAAAGTCAGTGAGAGGGTCTTAACTATAGCAAATCAGCAACTAAAACCCTCAGTCCTGTCTCAGTAGAGGAGCAAACCAGTATGGCAGTTTCCTGTCCCAGCTCAGAAGGTAAAATCTCAGAAACTAGGCTGTTTCCTGGAAAGAGCAGTCAAACTATCCCCTGCAAACACAAGGGATACCTCTGCTGAAAGCCAAGGCTCAGAGCTGCTAGAAAGCTTGGGACAGTGCCACCTTTACCCCAGGAGCAGAGTTCCATGTCAAAAGTAAAACAAACAAACAAACAAACAAACAAAAACAAAAAGAAGAAATACCAAAAGAAAAGGAAAGAAAATGTGCAAGAAACAGAAAAGAACCTTGACCATAGAAAGCTATCATAGTGTCAGGGAAGACCAAATTTGACATAAACTCAGACAAGGACAAAATATCCACAAAAGAAATCTCAGAGTGAGATATATTGGTGTCAAGCTCAAAGAGACTTCTTAGAAATGTTAATAAAAGACTTCAAAAGGCAAATAAGAGAGATAGAAGAAAAAATGAGAAAAGAAATGAGAGGTATGCATAAGAGAGTCAGCAGTTTGGAAGAGGAAGGAAAAAAAATGTCTGAAGAAAACAAGTGCATAAAAAGTAGAATAAACCAAACAGGAAAAGAGATACAAAAATTAACTGAAGAAAATCACACATTAAAAACTACAAAAAGACAAATAGAAGCTAATGACTGTGAGACAGCAAAAATCAATCAAACAAAAAAGAATGAAAAAAATGGAAGAAAATGTGAAATACGTCATTGGCAAAACAGCTGATGTGGAAAAGAGTTCCAGAAGAGACAGTTTAAAAATCTGTTGCCTACCTGAAAGCCATGACCAAAAAAAGAACCTGGATAGCATTCTACAAGAGATCATTAAGGAAAAGTACCCCAATGTTCTAGAAACAGAGGGTGAAATACTGATTGAAAGAATCCATCCATCATTTCTGGAAAGAGATACCACAAGGAAAACCTCAAGGAATATTATTGCATAACTCCAAAATGATAATTTTAAGGAAAAAATACTGCAAGCTGCAAAAACAATTCAAATATTGAGGAGCAACAATCAGGATTACCCAGAATCTGGCAGCTTCTACAATAAAAGATCAGATGGCTTGGTATATCATATTCCAGAAAACAAAGAACCTGGTGTTTACAAGCAAGGATTGATAGAAGGTAAGGTAGTGGTTGGAGTGGATTAAAAAAACATTACTAAGAGGTGGAGAGGGTGATAGGAGATAAGGTAGTGGATGGAGTGAGTAAAAAAAAAAATCACACCACTAAGGACAGGATGAAAAGAGAGAACAAAAGTATATACAAGAGAATACATATTATGGAGTGAAACAAAGAGTTGGTAATCATAACTGTTGATGTGAATGGGAAGAACTCTTCCAGAAAATGGAAGCAAAAAGGAGAGTGGATAAAAAGCAAAATGCTACAATATGTTGTTTATAAGAAACACATTTGACACAAAGAGACACGTTTAGAATAAAAGTAAAAGGCTGGAACAGAATTTATTATGCTTCAGTTGAAATAAAAAAAAAGCAAGGGTAGCAATTCTGATTTCAGATAAAGCAAAAGTAAGAATAGATCTTATTAAGAGATAAGAAGGGAAAGTACAACTTGATAAAGGGTACAAGAAATAATGAAGTAGTAATGATACTAAATTTGTATCTATCAAGTGGTAGAGCAGGCACATTCCTAGAGAAGATTTTAAACCAGTCACAAGAAGAAATAAATAGCAAAACTATTCTTGGGGGGACCTCAAGCTTCCCCTCTCAGAATCAGACAAATCTAACTACAAAATAAATAAGAAAAAAACTAGGAAGGTTAATAGGATCCAAGAAAACCTAGATATGATAGACCTCTGGAGAATATTGAATAAGGACAGAAAGGAATACACTTTTTCTCATCAATACATGGCCCTTACACAAAAGTTGACAATGTTTTAGGGCATAAAAACCTCACAATCAAATCCAAAAATACTAAATACTTCCTTTTCAGACTCCAATGCAATAAAAATTATATTCAATAAAGGGCCAGGGAAGGATAGACTAAAAATCATTTGGAAACTAAATAACCTAATTCTAACGAATGAGTAGGTCAAACAACAAATCACAGAAACAATTCATAATGACAAGAAAATGACAATAATGAGAAAACATACTAAAACCTATGGGATTCAGCCAAAGAGATTCCTGGGGGGAAATGTTATTCCTCTAAATAGATACATAAATAAAATAGAGAAAAAAAAGATAAATGAATTAGGCATGCAACTACAAAAACTAGAAAAATAACAAATTAAAAATCCCTAATTAAATATCAAATTAGAAATTCTGAAACTCAAAAGAGAGATTAATAAAATTGAAACTAATAAAACTATTGAACTAATAAACAAAACTAAGAATTGGTTTTATGAAAAAATCAACAAAATAGATAAATCTTTGGTTAATTTATCAGAAAAATGAAAGAAAAAAAATAACCCACATCAAAAATGAATGGGTTGAACTTACCATCAATGAAAAAGAAATTAAAGCAATAATTAGGAACTATTTTGCCCAACAGTATGGCAGCAAGTCTGACAATCTAGCTGAAATGGATGAATACTTACAAAAATATAAATTGCCCAGGTTAACAGAAGAGGAAATAAATTACTTAACTAATCACATTTTAGAAAATATAATTGAATAAGTCATTAATGAACTCTATAAGAAAAAAAATCTCTAGGGACAGACGGATTCACAAGTGAATTTTACCAAATATTTAAAGAACAAATAATTCCAATCCATGTAAACTATTTGGAATAATAGATAAAGAAGGAATACTGCCAAATTCATTCTATGATACAAAGATGATACTGATACTTAAGCCAGGAAGTGCCAAAACAGAGAAAATAGTTTTATAAAATAATGTTTTAGTAGTTTGATTGGTATGGCAATTATCAGTATACCAATTTAGACAGGATTGTCATTTTTATTATATTAGCTCAGCCTACCCATGAACAATTTATATTTTTCCATTTGTTTAGATCTGACTTTATTTGTTTGAGAAGTATTTTGTAATTGTGTTTATATAGTTCTTGAGTATCCCTAAGTATTTTATTTCGTCTATAGTAATTTTAAATGGAATTTCTCTATCTCTTGTTGATGGACTTTGTCAGTAATATATAGAAATGCTAATAATTTGTGTGGGTTTATTTTATATCCTGCAACTTTGCTAAGGTTGTGAATTGTTTCCAGTAGGTTTTTGGATGATTTTGTAGGATTCTCTAAGTATATCATCATATTATTTGCAGAAAGTGATGATTTATTTTCTCATTGCCTATTTGTGGTGTTTTTTTTTTCTTCTTTTAAAATAAGTAGAATAGTTCTCTCTGGGGGAGAGGGTAAGTTTCTCGGGGGATGTTTTCTTGGAGGCAGCTTTAGCATCAGTTTGGATCAATAATTACCCCAAATGCAGCCAGGTGATAAAAGTTCAGATGTTTTATTGTCTCTAATATAGTCCGGTTAGCTTAGAGCCCTCTGAATATCTCCAAATCCAAGGGTTTTGTCCTTCACCTTCTGCCTTTGCTTTCTTCTACCTCCAGCCAGCACAAAGATGGAATTTCTTGTCTCCTTCACTTGGGGCTCGGCTAGCTTTCTGGTGAGTCTTTCAGACCAGCTTGGTCTCAGTGGGGGGAGTGCAGGAGCCCAGCCACCAACCACAGTGGTGTGAGATGAAGATGAATCTGGTTGCCGCTGAACTCTCGACTCAGTAGCTTCTTCCTCTGAAAACTCTTTTTCTGCCACCAGCCAGCCAAGTGGAAAATATTCCTTCTTGCCTTGGAGAGAGGGCTTCTGGTGTAATTCTGCTGAAATCTCCCAAAGTGCTCTGTGTCTGCACCAGAGTGCTCTTCTCCAATCCAGCTGAACTCTCTTCTGCCACCAAATGGAAAATATATTCTGGAATAGATCTCTCTTCACTGGCCTTATATCTTCTGAGAGAATGGCATTATGGGTTTTCTCCCGTAGTGCTCTCTGGCCCTAAGAGCTTTAAGGGAGGTGTGAATTCACAAAGTTACAAGGTTTACTTTGTGAATCTGGCATACTTGTGAACTCCGATGAGTAAAGGTCTAAACATAAGCATTGTACTAATTAGTTCTACTTAGAACCTTGTTTCAGGTTCTGGCCCAAAACATCTTCTTGTAAGATCAGATCAACTCTAATTAGTTAGCAGTTTGTAAAGATTCCAACACCTATTCTAAGTATTTTAATTTTTTTTCTTTTATTATCGCTAAAGCTAACATTTCTATTACAATGTTGAATAACAGTGGTTAACCCAAACAACTATCAACATTGCTATATATTATTGACAAAGCCCATCAGCAAGAGATAAAAAGAGAAATTCCTTTTAAAATTACTGTAGACAAAATGAAATATTTGGAGGAGGAGGAGGAAGAGACAAAATAAAACACTGCTAAGACATACACAAGAATTATATGAACAGAATTACAAAACACTTTTCACACAAATAGTCAGACCTAAACAATTAGAAAATATCAATTGTTCATAACTAGATCCAAGCTAATATAATAACAATGACAATTCTGCCTAAATTGATCTAATTGTTCAGTACTATACCAATCAAACTGCCAAAACATTATTTTATAGAACTAGAAAAAAATAACAAAACTCATCTGGAAGAACAAAAGGTCAAGGATATCAAGGGAATTAATGAAAAAAATTACAAAGGATGGTGGCTTAGCAGTGCCAAATCTAAACCTATATTATAAAACAGCAATCATGAAAGCCATTTGGTACTGGCTATGAAATAGAGTGGTGGATCAATGGAATAGATTAGATACACATGACACAATAGTCAACGCCTATAGCAATCTAGTATTTGATAAAACCCTAAACTGCAGCTTCTGGATTTTTATCACTATTGACAAAAAATTCTAGGAAAACTAGAAAATAATATGTCTCAATAAAAATCTACACCTCACACCCCATAGCAAAATAAGCTCAAAATGGATACATGATTTGAGCATAAAGGATAATACCATAAAGAAATCAAGAGAGCAAGGGATAATTTACTTATCATCTCTTCAGAAAAGGGAAGTATTTATGACCAAAGAAGAGCTGGATAATATTATGAAAGTTTAAATGGACAATTTTGATTACACTAAATTAAAAAAGATTTTGTAGAAACAAAACCAACAGAAATAAGATTAAACGAAGTACAAAGCTGGGAAAAAATCTTTACCAATAGTGTTTCTGATAAAGGTTTCATTTCTAAAATATATAAAGAATTGTGTCAAATTTATAAGAATACAAGTCCTTCCCCAGTTGATTAATAGTCAAAGGATATGAACAGAGAATTTTCAGATGGCAAAATTAAAACCATCTATAGTCATATGAAAAAATTCTCTAAATCACTATTTATTAGAGATATGCAAATTAAAACAACTCTGAGGTACCACCTCACACCTCTCAGATTGGCTAAAATGAGGGGAAAAGATAATAAATATTGAAGGAGATGTGGGAAAACTGGGACACTGATGCATTGTTAGTGGAGTTGTGAAATGATCCAACTATTCTGGAGAGCAATTTGGAACTATGCCCAAAAGACTATCAAACTGTGCATATCTTTAACCCAGCAGTGTCATTGCTGGGTCTTTATTCCAAGGAAATCATAAATGAAGGAAAAGGATCCATACATGCAAAAATGTATTTATGGTAGCAAAGAATTCAAAAAAGAATAGATGCCCAACAATTTGGGAATGGATGAACAAGTTGTGGCACATGAAGGTAATGGAATATAATTGTTCCATTAAAAAAATGATGAACAAGCTGATTATAGAAAGGCCTGGAACTATTTACATGAATGGATGCTGAGCAAAAGAATAGAACCAAGAATACATTGTACATAATAATAGTAGGATTGTGTGATGATCAGTTATGAAAGATGTGATTCTTCTCAGTGGTTCAGTGATTCAAAGCAATTCTACTCTCTCTCAACAGAAAATGCCATCTACATTCATAAAAAGAACTGAGGAAAGTAAATTCAAATCAGTACATACTATGTTCACTTCTTTTTTTCCCTGTTTTCTTTTATCCAGGCTTAGCAAATAGGTTTCTTTTTTGCATTCTGAATTATTTAAGCTCACACAAGTTTTAATCCAATTTATTTTATAATAGTTCCTATTTTTTCCTTATTTTTAACACTCAAATGCCCATTTCACTGAATCCCAATCTCTCTCTCTCTCTCTCTCTCTCTCTCTCTCTCTCTCTCTCTCTCTTCTCTCTCTTTTTATTTATAAGTTATATGCATGGGTAATTTTACAGCATTGACAATTGCCAAACCTTTTGTTCCGATTTTTCCACTCCTTCCCCCCATTCCCTCTTATTCCTTTTCACAAATTTGGTTTTAATTCTTTTTTGTTTGCTATCTTAGTTTTCAATTAATGTCTGTTTCTTTCACCCCTTCAGTCTCTAATATGGCCAATGTTGGAAACAGAAGTGAGAGATTTGTCTTCTTTCAAGCACTTTTTGAATGCTGTTAAAAATAGTTTCTTTCTTTTGTTTGATCATGCCAAAAGAAAAAGCAAAAATAAAACGCTATGGATTGGCACAAAGCAAACTAGTACAGACCAAAGAAACAGATAATTTCTATTGTATTAAAGATTTTCCTAATTGTATAAGATCATTTTCTATCTGAAATAAAGAACCCAGTATTCCTAAACGTAGTTTCATCATTTTCAAAACAGACATATATAGAACATATAACAAGATACAACATTAAATCAGTCCTGAACTTTTAAGTTTTTCTCTAAGAGATTTTGAAGTAAAAATCTTATCTCTATTAATATCTAACCATTTGCTATCTGGGTTCCTGCTGTCAGCCTAACATTATTCTTCTGTTTTCTAGTTATGAATACATCTGGAATCTTATCAATATAACATGTAATTTAGTAACAATACAAATCACTTTACTCTGTTGAGTTTGAGTTCATCCACTAACAGAAAAGTTCCATTCTTCTAGATTTTTTGTTAAAGTAAAATCTGAGAGTGATTAACAATTTAGCAAAACAAATAGTTCATTTGTCCTAAGCTGATAATGGGAAATTGTTTAATAAAATTTCATACCTTTCTAAGTAACCAAAAGTTCCAAGCTTTGACCAAAACAATCCCCTAAACCTGTTATAGTCTCAAACCAAACTTTACATAGCTTAATAACTTTTTCTTTATTTATCTTCAAATTCTGTGTAAACCTAATTGGGATTCCCTGATATTTGAATTGTTTTTTTTTTTTCTGGACACTTTAAGTACTTTTTCCTTGATCTGCTAATTCTGAAATTTAGTTGTAATGTACCCTGGACTTTTTATTTTGGAATCTTTTTCCTGAGATGAATTGGTGAATTTTTTCAATGCTTATTTCCCCTGCTAGTTCTAGTATAATAGAGCAGTTTTTCTAGATAATTTCTTGAAAAGTGTTGTGCTAACCTTTTGATTAAGGCTTTCAGGTAATCCAATGATTCTGATATTGTATCTTCTGGATCTATTTTCCTGGTCAGTTGTTTTTCTTATAAGGTATTTTATATTTTCTTTCATTTTTTCAGTCTTTTGAATTTGTTTGATTCTTGTTATTTCATAGAGTCATTAGTTTACAATTGCCCAATTTAAACTTTTAAAGAATTGTTATCTTCAGTTAGCTTTTGTACTTTGTTTCCCATTTGGCCTATTCTACTCGTTAAGGAGTTATTCTTTTCAGTAGATTTTTGTATCTTTTTTTCCACTTGAACAATTCTAATTCTTCAGCAGTTTTCCAAGCTGTTGACTTTTTTCATAATTCTCTTGTATTACTCATTTTTTTCTCAATTTTTCTGCTACTTTATATGATTTTGATGTTCCTATTTGAGATCTTCTATGAGTTCTTTCTGAGTTTGAGAACACTTTCTATTTTGTTTCGGGGTTTTGCCCATAGATGTTTTGAACTTGTCCTCTTCTGAATTTGTGTCTTCATCTTTCCTGTCACTATAGTATCTTTCTAGGATCAGATTTCTTTTTCTTTTCTTTTCTTTTCTTTTCTTTTCTTTTCCTTTCTTTTCCTTTCTTTTCCTTTCTTTTCCTTTCTTTCTTTCTTCTTTCTTTTCTTTTCTTTTCTTTTCTTTTCTTTTTCTTTTCTTTTCTTTTCTTTTCTTTTCTTTTCTTTTCCTTTCTTTCTTTCTTTTCTTTTCTTTTCTTTTCCTTTCTTTCTTTTTTTTTCTTTTCCTTTCTTTTCCTTTCTTTCTCTTTCTTTCTTTCTCTTTCTTTCTTTCTTTTCTTTTCTTTCTTTCTTTCTTTCTTTCTTTCTTTCTTTCTTTCTTTCTTTCTTTCTTTCTTTCTTTTCCTTTCTTTCTTTCTTTTCCTTTCTTTCTTTCTTTCTCCTTTTATCATTTTTATTTTTTTAATTTTAGCTCTGCTCCCACAGTGGAAAGAGTACTGTTTCAGGTTTCTTGTGTGTGCTTGCACGTCCTGGGTGTTATTTCATATTGCCATGATATTATTCTGAGACTTATGGGGAATCCGCATGTCTGGGACTATGTGGAGGGTGTGGGATGGGAAGTGCTGGGTGCTGCTGGAGGCTACAGGCGTCTGGCAAATTACCTGATGCTGAGCGAGGGTCCTAGTGGTAGTAGATGGTGTGTATTGAGGTTTAGTGGAGTGTTTTTGCATTTCCTTAGGGCTACATTAAACATATATTGTTCTGGCAGTTGGAGAATGCTTGCCTGCCTAGAACTGTCATAATGGCAGTTTATTTCTGAAAAATACCTGCCCACTTGGTATTGAGGTCTAGCTGCTGGAGAAAGTCTGTTTGCCTGGGCCTGTGTTGGAGCACCTGAAGGTCTTGACATAAGAGAGGATACCTGCCCAACCCAATTGCCCACCCAGTTATATTGAAGCAAATAGTAGTTCCTGTAGTCTGCTGCTCCACTAATTATGTCAAGGCATGTGGTTGGTCCTGGTGTTGCAGTTCTCTTACTCCACTAAACTCAAGCTCAGTATCTCCTGGTAGTTGAGTGAGGGGTCTTTTGCTGGCTTATTGGGAAGTTTCCTGTCCTGGACCCTGTTATCCGCGTGAGAAGGACCTCTCCCTTTTGATCCTCCAAGTTTTCTGGGCTAACAGATTGTTCTGTCTTGTCTTTTTGTTGGTTCCATTGACCCAGGCCCTGCTTTATGGTGATTTTTATAGTTGCCCAAAGGTAAACATGGGAGAATAACAGCAGTGTACTGCTTACTCTGCCATCTTGGCTCCTACAAGTCTTCTCCACAAAAAGCATTTAATTACTCCTTGTTAAAAGAATACAAAGGCAAAAAATATATTTAACCCTGTCAACAGCAAATTTTAAAATTACTTAGGTGGCTTGCTGGCTGAAATGAGCAGCAAGCAGTTCCATTCCTGAATCTCCATGATTTTAACAAAATGAAAACTAAAAAAATGGAGAATAAAAAAAAAAACTGAGTAGTTTATATATTAAAAGTTAAAATTTTGGCCACATGATTTTTATAGAAATAGAATTTGAGTGCTTTGATGCTTATGAATTTAGATAAATTGATTATAATCTGTCTATAATCATAATCATAGTTCAATCTGAAAATGAAATTAGGGTAAATCAAGGTATACTCATGATTTTTGAAGACAGTGAAAGGAGTCCAATCTCTCAGGGCAAGTATCAGTGGGAATTATCAGCAAAAAATTGATACAGTGTGCACTTCCTTTTTGGCTTCCTTCTTGGGACAGCCTCAAAAGGTTGAGATCTACACATCACTAAATGCCATTAATGTGAGGATTAAAATTGTCCAACTTATAATAAAAGATACTGAGGCAGAGCTGTGACCCAATGATACTTTATTAAAGAGTCCATAGTCCCCGCTGATAAATAGGCTTCACAGCTTCCTCATGATCTGAGATGCACCCTTCTTCTAGAGACTTCTACTTAGAAAATTTGATATTCAAATATGCAAGAGAAACCTGGTAAAATACAGGCTCTCATTGGTTGATAAACTTTGCTCCTACGGGCCAAAAATGACATATCAGCAGGATCATGAGTTGAGTAAAGTAAGAAATATGCTAATTAGGTGGCCACAAGATGGTCACTTGCTCTTGGAGAAAAGAGCACTTTCCATGTAATTGGATCACCTCTACCACGCTGGACTTGGTTGCCATTACAAGAAACAACAAGGGTGGAAGTGTTTTTAATTAAATTCCTATGATTAACAAAGTCAATTTAGAATCTGTAGCTGATAGTTTTAGGACCAAATATATAAAACAATGAATAGAGTAGGAGTCTAAATGGAATATTTCTCACACAACCCCATTTGGTGATTTCCTAGCAAGGATACTGGAGTGATTCTAGTTCCAAGTGATCAGATTAATGAACTCTAGTCTTTCTTTCTTTCTTTTTTTTTTTTTTTACAGATGAAGAAACTGAGACAAGCAATATTACGTAACTAGCTTAGCAACACACAACAAATACGTGTTTAGGGCCAATTTTGAAATAAGGAAGATAAATCTTTCTGTCTCTAAGCCTAACACTTTATCTACTATATCCCCCAGCTGCCATACTTTGAAGTCTTATATTAGATACAAAAAATTAATTCTATAAGTGTTGATGAGCTGTGGACAGGTGGATGAAAGTGAAACATGAGGCATAGAGTTAGTAGTTTCTGGAATGTCTCAGGGATGAACCGTGCTCTACCTTTATGGAAAAATGTTGGGGCCTAGGTAAAGCCTCAGTTACCACGTCATAGGTTTAATTACAATGTATTCTGGGATCCAAATTGTAGGACCACATTGCTCCTCCAAGGTCAGACCTTTTCCCACTTCATTATAAATGTCAACTACAATTTTACTGATTTAGAGGAGATATTTCTTAGTGTTCTGGGTCTTAGACTGTGAGCCTCAAATTATAGAATTCTCTACTCTACTTTTTGTTTGCTTAAGGGATTAGTTAGCTTCAGGTTTCTCATTTCCTTTAATATTAATCACTTAAGTTTTAATGAGAAGGGATAAATGGAAGGCTTTGATTCTAAAGTAAAGGAAAGTGTCTTCCTTTGATGCATTTTAAAGTTGGTACTTTGTAAAAGATGAAGCATACCAAGTCTTCTCCAACCATTTATGCTAATTGCGGTTTCTCATTTGTCTTGAAAGATTTATTAGAGTATCAAGAGACTTTATACTGAATTAAAAAACTATTGGATGGGGTGTTTCAAGGTTTCTTCTCAGAAAAGAACAATTATTAAACTGTATTATTCAATTAAACATAAAAGCTATAGCTATCTCAAAAAAGTTGAAAGTGTAAGCAAAAAACTATCAGTTAGAATGGCCCTAATAAATCTGACAGTTGAGAAAAATTCCTTTGTATCTGAAACTGGAGATGAAGAAGACCTACAGTCTGGGGGAGGGGGTGTTATTGTAACATGCGTATCAGACCCAGTTCTAAAGTTTGGTTTATTGCAGGTCATACAAGGCCTTTGAATTTTTGTTCTCTTCCTAAAGTAAAGATTAAGAGTCTTATGAAGGATAATATGAGAAAAGACAAGCATATTCTTGTTCCAGATGTATTTGTTTAGTAAACAATAAGAAGCCAAATTAGAGACTACAGTCCTCTGTTTAGCTTTTAAAATCCTTTTCTACCTGGCTAATTGAACTTTCCAGCTAACTGGACATTATTCCCCACTCTTGCATCATGTGAGTCAGCCAAATCAGTCTCTCTCCTTTCCCTCAAAGAGATCACTTTATGTCCCAATTTGGTACCTTTGATAGGCTCTCCGTAGAATGTGCCTCCTCTTCACCTTTCCCATGAAACTGCTCTTTCTTCAAGATGCAGCACAAACATCACCTTCTACAAGAAACCTTTCACAGTATTAGAATGACAGATTTAGAGCTGAAAGAGACCTCAAAAGCCATCATTTTTCAAAAAGCATCATTTTATAAATGAAGGAACTGAGACTCAGGGAAGTTAAGTGACATGTGTAAAGTTTACTCAATAAATGAACAGAACTAAGATTTGAACCTGGACATTCTGCCTTGAAATCCACTATATTTTTCATTTATACTTGCTTCATCTTTCCTGAATTCCCCCACCTGTTAGTTTCCTCTCTTCCAAACTGCCAAACCACTTTTCTACAAACTACTTGGTATTTGTTTATATATATTCTCTTCAATAATATATAATAGATTTGAAGTTTCACATGTAATCATCTTTTTAAAAATTCTTATCCTATTATGTTATAGAAAAACTTATTTTATTTCTTAAATTTAGAATAAGATAAATAAAATAAAATTATTTAAAATCTATTCACATATATACTTGTTATCTTCATTCAAAAGTATACATTTTGTGAGCAGGAATATTTCATGCTTTAAATTTGTTTTTTTTTTTTTTTTTCAGTGCTGATATTAGTTCCTGGCTATATATTGGTGGTGGATTTATTGATAGATTACTTTCTTATCCTTTCTCATGCAGACTATTTTAATGGCTTTCTAATTAGTCTCTTCTTCTATTCTATCTCCTCTTGATAAGTTAATCAATCAACAAGAATTTATTAAGTTCTAACATGTTAGGCACTATACTAAGCTCTGGGATACAAAGACAGAAAAGTTGTTCCTGCCTTTAAGAAATTTATATTATTTCAAATCTCTATAATCTATTTTCCACACAGCTGCCAAATTGATAATTTTTTTTCAAAATCTATTTTCTTTTTCTTTTTTATTATTATTCTTTTAAATTATAGCTTTTTATTGACAGAACATATGCATGAGTAATTTTTTACAACATTGTCCCTCGCACTCACTTTTGTTCCAACTTTTCCCCTCTTTCCCTCCACCCACTCTCCTAGATGGCAAGCAGTTTTACATATGTCAACATGTTAAAGTATATCCTAGATACAATCTATGTGTGCAGATCCATACAATTTTCTTGTTGCACAAGAAGAATTGGATTCAGAAGGTAAAAATAACCTGGGAAGGGGAATAGAGTTTTAGATCAGATACAGCTAGTACTTGGCAAGTAGTCCACATTCATTTCCCAGTGTTCTTTCTCTGGGTGTAGCTGATTCTGTCCATCATTGATCAATTGGAACTGAATTAGATCTCTTTGTCAAAGATATCCATTTCCATTAAAATATATCCTCATACAGTATTGTTGTTAAAGTGTGTATAATGATCTTCTGGTTCTGCTCAGTTCAGTCAGCATCAGTTCATGTAAGTCTCTCCAATTCTCTCTGTATTCATCCTGCTGGCCGTTTCTTATAGAACAATAATATTCCATAATATTCATATACCACAATTTTTTCAGCCATTCTCCAATTGATGTGCATCCACTCATTTTCCAGTTTCTAGCCACTACAAAAAGGGCTGCCAAAGCATTTTGGCACATACAGGTCCCTTTCCCTTCTTTAGTATCTCTTTGGGATATAAGCCCAGTAGTAACACTGCTGGATCAAAGGGTATGCACAGTTTGATAACTTTTTGAGAATAGTTCTAAACTGTTCTCCAGAAAGGCTGGATGTATTCACAATTCCACCAACAATGCATCAGTGTCCCAATTTTCATGCATCCCCTCCAAAATTTGTCATTTTCTTTTCCTGCTATTTTAGGCAATCTTGCAGGTATGTAGTGATATCTTAGAGTTGTCTTAATTTGCATTTCTCTGATTAATAGTGATTTGGAACACCCTTTCACATGAGTAGAAATAGTTTCAATTTCATCATCTAAAAATTGTCTGTTCATATTCTTTAACCATTTATCAATTGGAGAATGTCTTGATTTCTTATAAATTAGAGTCAATTCTCTATATATTTTAAAAATGAGGCCTTTATCAGAACCTTTAACTATAAAAATGTTTTCCCAGTTTGTTGCTTCCATTCTAATCTTGTTTGCATTAGTTTTGTTTGTACAAAAGCTTTGTAATTTGATATAATCAAAATTTTCTATTTTGTGATCAATAATAATCTCTAGTTCTTTGGTCACAAATTCCTTCCTCTCTCACAAGTCTGAGAGGTAAACTATCCTATGTTCCTCTAATTTGTTTATAATCTCATTCTTTATGCTTAAATCATGGACCCATTTTGATCTTATCTTGGTGTATGGTGTTAAGTGTGGGTCTATGCCTTGTTTCTGCCATACTAATTTCCAGTTTTCCCAGCAGTTTTTGTCAAATAGTGAATTCTTATCCCAAAAGTTGGGATCTTTGGGTTTGTCAAACACTAGATTACTATAGTTATTGACTATTTTGTCCTGTGACTCTAACCTATTCCACTGATCAACTAATCTATTTCTTAGCCAATACTAAATGGCTTTGGTGACCGCTGCTTTATAATAGAGTTTTAGATCAGGTACAGCTAGGCCACCTTCATTTGATTTTTTTTTTCATTAATTCCCTTGGAATTCTTTACCTTTTGTTCTTCCATATGAATTTTGTTGTTATTTTTTCTAAGTCATTAAAATAGTTTCTTGGAATTGACTCTAATTTATAAGAAATCAAGCCAATCTCCAATTGATAAATGGTCAAAGCATATAAACAGACAATTCTCAGATGAAGAAATTGAAACTATTTCTAGCCATGTGAAAAGATGCTCCAACTTATTATTAATCAGAGAAATGCAAATTAAGACAACTCTGAGATACCAGTACACACCTGTAAGATTGCTAGAATGACAGGGAAAGATAATGCGGAATGTTGGAGGGTGTTATGAGTTCAAATGTTGGAGTTCTTGTTCTTCTCAAAACACAGCCGGTTTAGCTTAGAGCCCTCCGAATGTCTCCAAAATCAAAGGTTCTGTCCTTTAGCCTCTGCCTCTGCTTTCTTCTGCCTCCAACCAGCACAGAGATGGAATGAATCTCTTGTCTCCTTCACTCGGGGCTCGGCTAGCTTTCTGGTGAGTCTTTCAGACCAGCTTGGTCTCAGTGGGGGGCGTGAAGGAGCCCAGCCACCTACCACAGTGGTGTGAGATGAAGATGAATCTGGTTGTCCACTAAACTCTCGACTCGTAGCTTCTTCCTCTGAAAACTCTTCTGCCACCAGCCAGCCAAGTGGAAAATATTCTGCCTTGCCTCGGAGAGAGGGCTTCTGGCGTAACTCCGCTGAAATCACGACTTGTAGCTTCTTCACTCTGAAGAACTTCTTTGACTGGCCCATTGAAGCTCTATTTATGCTCCTTCAAAAGAGGGATTGTGGGTTTTCTCCCATAGTTCTCTCTGGCCCAAAGAGCTTCAAGGGAGGTGTGAACTCATTGAACTCCAATGAGTAAAGGTGTGAACACAAGCCTTGTATTAATTAGTTTTACTTAGTACCTTGTTTCAGGTTCTGCCCAAAATATCTTCTTGTAAGATTAGATCAACTCTAATTAGTTAGCAGTTAGTAAGGATTCCAGCATCTCCCCCTTTCTTTTGTTAGATGAAAACACCAAAGGAAATAGGAAATCTAATCAGATTAGTGGGTTTCTGAAGGAGTACACATAAATCCATCAATATGGGCCAGAACTTTGTAACCAATATACATGGTATACATAAATCCATCAATATGGGAGGCATTATACATAATTTACATAAGCACATAGCAATATAACACAGGCTAGTAGTAATGTAACAACATGAATCAACCTGAAGATTTACACATGTCCATAAGTCCTAGAAATAGTCCATAAGCAATCCATTGTCCATTAGTTCATGTACCAGGAATCTAATAATTCTTGTAAGCTCTGAAGTACTGCAAAAGGTCTCATCAACAATTTTTCATCTCAGGGAACCCAATGATTCTTGCTGGTTTTTCAAGAACTAAAACAGTTTCATCTTGTGTTAGGAAATCCAATGATTCCTGAAGATTTTAAAAGTATTTTTAACAGTCTCCTTGTCAGCCATTTGATTCTTTCTCCATCTGTGGAAATATAAGCAGATCCTCTAGCCCAAGCAGTTAATCTAATTCCCTTCTATTTACCAAATTTGGGATTTCTCTTCATCATCTGGTAATTACATTGGAGCTGTTTGCACTGGATATTGCCTTGTTGTCTTAAAAGGCCTGTATTCTTCCCAACTGTAATCCTGATTGCTTTTCTGTTGGTTGATGACATCAGACTTCTGAATTTCTAAAGTCTCTCTGGGTGTAACCTCAGTTGCTATCATGCCCCACCTGTCCTTTGATTGATACTTTGGAGCTGGGCCTTGCCTCTCCTTCCTCTGGGTCAATATACATTTAGAGGCCCAATGAAAGCCTCGGTTACATTTTGGACATGGGGTTTTGGGTTTTCTCTCACCCTGTCTTCTCACTCTATCTCCATTTCTACATTGGGCTCTTAGATGTCCAACTTTTCCACACTGAAAACATCGACGAATTTCTGTAGAATTCCTCTGCCAAGAAGGACCTTGTCTTCCCATATTCATCATAGTTTGGGTATAATAAGCATTTGTGCCCACTGTGGCACAGCGTCTTATGATCTCCTCCAAAGGAGCATCTTTGTCTAGCCCCCATATAATTCTTTTGCAAACCTCATTGGCATTTTCGTTAGCCAAATGTCTAGTCATTATTTCTGTTGCTGCATTATCTCCAATGGTTCTTATTACAGCTGTTTGTAAACATCCCACAAAATCTGCAAAAGGTTCATTGGGACCTTGCTCTATTTTTGTGAAAGCATTATTTCCATCTTTCTGTCCAGGGAGAGAATTCCAAGCTTTTATTGCAGCCTTAGAAATTTGCTCATACACTGTTATGGGATAATAAATCTGTTCTGAACTCTCTGCATACTGACCTTCACCAGCTAGTTGGTCAAAAGTGATTTGTACAACAGCTCCTGTTTGCCTATTGCGTTGGGCTTGAATCCTACATAATTCATGAAACTCCGAAAGTCACAATAAATTTTATCCCGATTCTAGACAAGTTTTCGCTATGGATTTCAGTCATTCGGGGTTAGGATTTCATAAGACAAATTATCTAGTAACATCTTCACATAAGATGATGTAGCTCCATAAAGAGTGCAACCCTTTTTCAAATCTTTAATTTTTTCCAAATTAAAAGGAGTGTATCTTCTCTCTTTTTGACCTGAAGAGTCAATCCTTTCAATCACAGGATATGCGTTTGTAAAATCAGATATATCTTCTCCTTCATTGTTTGCTTTAATTAATGCTTTTTCTAATCTTGTCAAATTCTGCTTTACAGGAGAAGCTGACTGTGTTTCTGTCTCTCTCCCTCCCCCTTGTTCCACACATGAAGGGTTAATTGCAGGGGGAGGGTCATGAGATGTGGAATCATCTAATTCCTCCTGCTGTGAAGTATCACACTCAGAATTGTAATTAACTCCATTCTCATCTGATTCATCCTTCTTTTCACCTAGTAAAGTTGGCACTTCTTCCTCCTGTACTTTCCTTTTCATCATTCTATCACTTAAATAACTTCTTATAGCCAATTGTATTACATTGTTGGAGTTCTTGTTCTTCTCAAAACACAGCCGGTTTAGCTTAGAGCCCTCCGGATGTCTCCAAATCCAAAGGTTCTGTCCTTCAGCCTCTGCCTCTGCTTTCTTCAGCCTCTGACCAACACAGAGATGGAATGAATCTCTTGTTTCCTTCACTTGGGGCTCGGCTAGCTTTCTGGTGAGTCTTTCAGACCAGCTTGGTCTCAGTGGGGGGCGTGCAGGAGCCCAGCCACCAGCTACAGTGGTGTGAGATGAAGATGAATCTGGTTGTCCACTGAACTCTCCACTCGTAGCTTTATCCTCTGAAAACTCTTTGTCTACCACCAGCCAGCCAAGTGGAAAATATTCTGCCTTGCCTCGGAGAGAGGGCTTCTGGCGTAACTCCACTGAAATCTGACTGAGAGCCTCTGTCTGTTTCTTTTATCCAAGAGGGAGGAATTGTGGGATACGAGAGAGAGGGATTATGGGTTTTCTCCCATAGTGCTCTCTGGCCCAAAGAGCTTCAAGGGAGGTGTGAACTCATTGAACTCCAATGAGTAAAGGTGTGAACACAAGCCTTGTATTAATTAGTTCTACTTAGTACCTTGTTTCAGGTTCTGCCCAAAATCTTTTTGTAAGATTAGATCAACTCTAATTAGTTAGCAGTTTGTAAGGATTCCAACAGGAGGGGATTTGGGAAAACTGGGACACTGATGCATTGTTGGTGGAATTGTGAATACATCCCAGCCTTTCTGGAGAATAGTTTAGAACTATTCTCAAAAAGTTATCAAACTGTGCATACCCTTTGATCCAGCATGTTACTACTGGGCTTATATCCCAAAGAGATACTAAAGAGGGGAAAGGGACCTGTATGTACCAAAATGTTTGTGGCAGCCCTCTTTGTAGTAACCAGAAACTGGAAAGTGAGTGGATGCCCATCAATTGGAGAATGGCTGAATAAATTGTGGTATGTGAATGTTAAGGAATATTATTGTTCTGTAAGAAATGACCAACAGGATGATTTCAGAAAGGATTGGAGAGACTTACATGAACTGATGCTGAGCGAAATGAGCAGGACCAGGAAATCATTATATACTCCAACAACAATACTATATGATGATCAATTCTGATGGACATGGCTCTCTTCAACAATGAGATGAACCAAATCAGTTCCAATAGTGAAGTAATATAAAGAACCAGCTACACCCAGTGAAAAAACTCTGGGAAATGAGTGTGAATCACTACATAGAATGCCCAATCTCTCTATTTTTGTCTGCCTACATTTTTGATTTTTTTCACAGGTTAATTGTACATTATTTCAAAATCCAATTCTTCTTGTGCAGCAAAATAACAGTATAGATATGTATACATTTATTGTATTTAACATATACTTCAACATATTTAACATGTAATTGGTCTACCTGCTATCTGGGGGAGAAAGTGGGGTGAAGGAAGGGAAAAATTGGAACAAAAGGTTTTGCAGTTGTCAGTGCTGAAAAATTACCCATGCATGTATCTTGTGAATAAAAACTATATTAAAAAACCAAAATATTCAGGAAGAAAAAAAAATAGTTTCTTGGGAGTCTGATTGGTAGAGCACTAAATAAATAAATTAGTTTAGGTAGTATTGTCATTTTTATTATATTCACTCAGCCTATCCAAGAACACTTAATATTTTTCCAGTTGTTTAAATCTGACTTTATTTATGTGGAAAATGTTTTGTAATTTTGCTCATATAATTCCTGACTTTCCTTTGGTAAATAGATTCCCAAATATTTTATTCTATTGATTGTTATTTTGAATGGGATTTCTCTTTGTATCTCTTGCTATTGGATTTTGTTGGTGATGTATAAAAATGCTGAAGATTTATGTGGATTTATTTTATATCCTATAACTTTGCTAAAGTTGTGGATTATTTCTAATAGTTTTTAGTAGAATCTCTGGGATTCTCTAAGTATACCATCGTATCATCTACAAAGAGAGATAATTTGGTTTCCTTATTACCTACTCTAATTCCTTTAATCCCTTTTTCTTCTCTTATTGCCAAAGCTAGCATTTCTAATACAATATCGAATAGTAATGGTGATAGTGGGCAACCTTGTTTCACTCCTGATCTTACTGGGAATGGTTCCAGTTTATTTCCATTACATATGATGCTTACTGATGGTTTAAAATAGATGCTCCTGACTATTTTAAGGAAAAGTCCATTTATTCCTATACTTTCAAGTGTTTTTCTTAGGAATTAGTGTTGGATTTTATCAAATGCTTTTTCTGCATATATTGAGATGATCATTTTTTTTTTTTTGTTAATTTGGTTATTGATATAGTCAATTATACTAATAGTTTTCCTAATATTGAACCAGCCCTGCATTCCTGGTGTAAATCCTACTTGGTCATAGTGTATTATCCTGGGGATGATTTTCTGTAACCTTTTTGCTAATATTTTATTTAAGATTTTTGCATCAATATTCATTAGGGAGATTGGTCTATAATTTTCTTTCTCTGTTTTCAACCTACCTATTTTAGTATCAGTACCACGTCTGTAATAGGACTTTGGTGTTTCTTAGGACTCCTTTAATCCCTAGTTTTTCAAATAGTTTATATAGCATTGGAGTTAATTTATCTTTAAATGCAAATCAATCTGGTCCTGGGGATTTTTTTCTTAGGGAGTTGATTAATAACTTGTTCTATTTCTTTTTCTAAAATGGAACTGTTTAACCAATTTTCTTCTTCCTCTTTTAATCTGGGCAAGCTATATTTTTGAAGGTATTCTTCCATTTCATTTAAGTTATCGAATTTATTGGCATAAAGATTGGCAAAGTAACTCCTAATTATTGCTCTAATTTCCTCTTCATTAGTGGTGAGTTCTCCCTTTTCATTTTTAAGACTAACAATTTGATTTTCCTCTTTCCTTTTTTAAATCACATTTACTAAGTGTTTATTTTATTGGTTTTTTCATATAACCAACTCTTAGTTTTATTTATTAATTCAATAGTTCTTTTTTTTTTTACTTTCAATTTTATTAATCTCTCCTTTTATTTTTAGAATTTCAAGACTGGGGGTTTTTAATTTGTTCTTTTGCAAGCCCAATTCATTGACTTTCTCTTTCTCTATTTTATGCAAGTAGGCCTCTAGAGATATTAAGTTTCTCCTTATTACCACTTTGGCTGCATCCCACCCATTTTGGTATGACGTCTTATTATTGTCATTTTCTTATGTGAAGTTATTAATTATGTCTACGGTTTGCTCTTTCACCCAATCATTCTTTAGGATGAGATTATTTAGTTTCCAATTATTTTTTGGTCTATTTTCCCCTAGCTTTTTATTGAATGCAATTTACATTGTATTGTGATCTGAAAAGGATACATTTACCATTTCTGCCTTTCTGCATTTGAATTTGAGATTTTTATGTCCTAATATATGGTCAGTTTTTGTATAGGTTCCATGAACTGCTGAGAAGAAAGTGTACTCCTTTCTGTCTCCATTTAGTTTTCTCCAAAGACCTATCATACCTAACTTTTCTAGTATTCTATTTATCTATTTGACTTCTTTCTTATTTATTTTGTGTTTGATTTATCTAATTCTGAGAGTGCAAGCTTGGGATCTTCCACAAATTGATAATCTTAAAAACAAATATTTGACCATGTAACCCTCCTAATCAAAAATCTTCAAGTGGTTCAATGACTCCTTATTGCCATTGGGATAAAATAGAAAATGCTTAAGTTTGCGTTTTAAAGCCCTACTGAATCTCTGCCTCTTAATTTCCTTTTTGGCCTTATCACACATCACTCCCTTTAATTTATTTTGTATTTTACATAAACTAATCTTCTAGTTATTATTTGTACACAGCATCTCCATTGCTTCTTCTGTTTCTGAACAACAGGATTTCCCTGCATATCTGAAATGCACTTTTTTCTCACCTCTACCTCTAGATTCCTAGTTCCTTTATCTCACAGCTCAGATTCAAACTTCTGCGTGGAAGTTTTCATGATTCCCTTGCTCTTTTATTCATTCCACCAAATATTAGCACTATATCCCTTTTGAAATACTTTGTATTGTTTTTTATTTACTCCATGAAATTATTTTATTGACTAAAGAGGTAAATTCTTCAAAGGACTGGTTTCATTTTTATTTCTGTGTCTCTAGTGCCTACCACAGTGCTTTACATGTAGTGGGTTCATAACAAATGGTGTTAAATTGGGGAGGAGGGAGATATCAAAATACATATAAAAACCATTACTTGTTCTTAAGAAACATGATCTTTTTAGGAACCCAAAATAAGCACACACTAATTAATCAACTAACACTATAAGACAATAAATAAGTGCCAACATATGTAAAAGAAATAATAATGAGTAGACAAAATCATAACTTGAAAAAAAATTCTTACTCTCAACTCAGAGGATATGGATCCAAATCCCACCTTTGATATTGATTACTTATATGATGCTGTCAAAATAACTTAAATCTCCTTGGGCTTCAATTTCCATGTACATAAAACAATAATTGGTTTGGATAAAAGCTTATTTTTCCTATGTTCCATGAACTATTTTTTAAATTGATGATTGTATTTCAATAAAAATTGATTTAAAAAACCTTGTGATATTTATCTGTACTTATAAACATTATTTGGAAAAGAATCCATTGGCTTGAATAGGTAGCTAAAGTGTCCTATTACACACACACACACACACACACACACACACACAC
The DNA here is from genome assembly GCF_016432865.1 of Antechinus flavipes. NCBI lineage: Eukaryota > Metazoa > Chordata > Mammalia > Dasyuromorphia > Dasyuridae > Antechinus > Antechinus flavipes. The sequence continues at coordinate 590,233,910 of NC_067399.1, read as the reverse complement.
ACACACACACTCGTATATTATAAAGTCTTTTCCAGCTGTTGAGCTATGATTTTGAAATTAGTATTGGAGAAAAATGGGGCAAATTAATTCAAGATAGGGTGATCAAGGAAAACTTCATAAAAGAGGTTCAATTTTAACTGAACTCTGAAGAAAAGTTTTCCTTGATTGCCCTATCTTTTATTTAAATTGGGGTTTGACAAAAGTTGAGGGTTACATTCCTTTTGTATTCTCAAGTATGACGAGGACAGATAAGCATAAAATCTATGTTTTGTTTCAGTGGAATTACTAGTAGAAGATCTCAGGGAATATAAGAGAATATGAAATCATGAAATTTGAATAACCAATAAATATATAAATAACACAGAAATTCCCTTTACTCTACTTTAAGTTTATATAATTCTAAAAAAAACAAAAAAACAAAAAAAAACAAACATTAATAATGAGAGGAGAAAGAAACTAAAGGTGTAAAGATAGGCAAAAAGGTGATAAAATATTTCTATTTGCGAATGATATGATGGAATACATAGAAATGCTAGAGAATAAGTAAATGTTACTTAAGAAAATAATTAGCTTTAATCAAGTTTCAGGTTACAAAATAAATCTACAAAGATCAACAGTATTTCTCTATAATAATAACAAAATCTCCAAAACAATATTAGAAAGGGAAATCCCTTTCAAAATAACTACAAAATGCATAACACAGTTGGGGATGAATCCATTAACTCATGAAAAAACTTTTATATATCCAATTACAAAATGCTTCTTAAGTAAAGGAAAGCAATGTAAATAACTAGAATAATATTCTGTGCTCATGGGTAGGTGGTGTCAATATGATGAAATATTATCTATGATTTTTATGTTGTCATGAAAGAGACATAGAATTTGATTTTTAAAAATACATTTATTTGGAGAAACAAAGATATAGAATATCAAGAGAAATAATGAGAATAAAGGGAGAATAGACTTCAAATTATATTACAAAGCAGCATCAAAGTCATTTTGTATTTTTTTAATAGTTCTATTTTCATTGTTGGTTACCTCTATTTCTTAGGCGATTTTTCTTGATATTAGTGTATAAATTTGCCTCTTATCAGTTTCTGTCATTGCTTTTGATCCTTTCCTCAGGGTACAAACGGAACAACTCTATTCTTTGTTTCCCACTGCAATTCTTTAGATACTTGAGGGAGCTAGTCTCTTTTACCTCAGTTTTTTTTTTTTTTTCTAAACTAGCAATACCTATTTGTTTCAATTGAGTTAATTAACTCAAAGCCCTTCCTCACCCTAGTTGCTCTCCTTTGGATAATTGCCTCTCCAATACTTACTCTCCATTTGGTAAGTAATTTGGTCTGGTGTCTTCTACCTTCCTTTCTGGCAGATTTAAAATAGGAGATATGTGTTATTGCTATAGTCTTACTATGCTAAAGGAAGTTTTACTGATTCTGGGAGACAACGTGGAAAATGAGGAGATAACTTCTTGCCTGATATATCTTGGCTATTTGATGCATAAAATTGCTTTGTATTTGCTGCAAAGAGCTAACAATTGGAAAACTTCAGAAGAAACTATGGTAATCCTTCCTTCTCCAGGACTAATTTGTATATGGCATAAATTTGCTTATCCACTTTTGTTTTCCTGTTTGCACATACAGAGAATGTAATCACTATTGTTATTTTCCTTTTGCCTGGACTTGAACTGGTTAACAAATTGTATGATTTTTTAATCCTCTTTCCCCACCACTTTAGGTTATGTGGTAGATTTAAGATTTTGGTGTAAAAGACATTAAGATAAGCAGGATATTGGAAAACATTTTTGAAGGACTCTATTTGTGACTTTGGCTATGTTAATATACGCTTCATATGACAATTCTTAGATTCTCAAGGTAGGAGAAACAATAGAGAAATTTCTAGATCAGTAATATCAAACTTAGGAACCAATCTGAGAAAACCACACATTAACATAATCTAGAATCTAATGTATTTTTAATTAATTGTCTTATATATTTACAAATTGCATTTTTATCTGGTTCAGATAGCATTCTTGTTCAGTGTTTGACACCGCTGATCTAAAAGAGTTGATCTGTTATGAGCCAGAACTTAAAACAAGGATTCTTACAAGGTGCTAATTCAGTGGAATTGATGAGACCATGATTATCTAGTTTAGCATGGTTTTTAATAGTTCTCTAAGTTTAGTATGATTAATTTAATCCTACAACAAATAATGGTTTCCTAGTGATATAGCTATATAGGCATATATAAAATATGTGTGAAATAAATTAGACAGTCTAAAAGAAGGAAACTTATTCTCAAAGTCACATTTGAGATAAGTGATAATAATAACAGTAATAATATGACTAATTTTGTTGTTGTTGTTCTTGTTTAGTCATTTTCAGTCATATCTGACCATGGCTTCCTTTGGGATTTTCTTGGCAAGGATACTTAAGTATTCCCATTTCCTTCTTCATTTCATTTTGCTGATGCAGAAATTGAGACAAACCAGATTAAATGATTTGCTCAGGGTTAGTATTAAAGTCTACTATCTAGTATCTGGAGTGAGATCTTCCTCATTCTAGGCCTGGTACTTCATCCACTGTTCCACCTAGATGTCCAAATAATTAATTACTATATCTGAAAACTTTCAAAGAAGTTTACTTTTTCTCATAGAATAATACTTTTTTTGATCCATATTCTGGATAGCAAATTTTGTTCTAAACTCTCATTTTTATCTGGGTACATCTTTGCTTTTTATAGATTCATTTCTTATAAGCAACAGACTGTGGAGTTTTATTTTGTTATCCATTCTGTTGGATTTTTTTTTATTGGATTGCTTAATCCATTCAAATTTAAGTTTGAAAGAATCAGGTTTATATATTCTTTATTTGTGTCTTTAGCATTGTTTTGTTTTGTTTTAGGATTAAATGCAGCCTCTTATTTGGGTTTCCTCGGAAATAAATCAATATCATTTAGATAAAGAAGTTGATACTTAAAAGTGATCAAGTAAGTTACATGAGATCAAATAGCTAGTAATTGATAGACATGATTTTTTTCCCCTGAAGCAGTTGGAGTTAAGTGACTTGCCCAAAATCACACAGCTGGGTAGTGTTAAGTGTCTGAGGCCAGATTTAAACTTAGATCCTTCTGACTTCAAGCTGATGCTCTATTCACTCTATTCCTAGCCCTCAGATATAGTTTTTTTGAATGAAGGCTTTCCTGATTAATAGACTGCATTTGAGTCACTCACTGTGTCATGTATCATTTTGAGAGAACAAGGTAGCTCATCACTATCTCTGACCACAAAAACTTAGAATACATTCAGACCACCTAAAAACTCAGTCAAAGTTAAGTGCACTGAGAATTCAACTCCTTTTTCATATATTCCTGGATATAAGGATTTGTGGGAAAAGAATCTGATACAAAAAATCAAGTTTGGATACCCAATGAACTAACCACTCTGTCAGATCCTTCTACTAACTACAACTACAATGAAGGTTTTGTTTTTTGAGTCAAATATATATGAATGGGCCTGAAATAACTCTGCACAAGCCCATTTGAATACTCTTGGGAAGGCAAAATATCCACATTCATAAAAAGATGCTGTACAGATGGGTCTCTGTATTTTGCCCACACTATTAATCTCTTCCAGCAAGGTCTATGTATGCTGCAGTGCCTTGATATTCTTTTTTAAATTTAAAAATAGCTTTTTATTTTCAAAATAAATGATACTTTTCAGCATTCATCCTTGCAAAACTTTGTGTTCCAAATTTTTCTGCTTCCCTTCCTCTTATCCCTTCCCCTAAAGCAATCCAACAGAGGTTAAACGTACATTTCTTCTAACCATATTTTCACATTTATCATACTGCACAAGAAAAATCAGTTCAAAAAGGAGAAAAAAATGAGAAAAAAAGTAAGCCAACAACAACAAAAAAGGTGAAAATTCTATGTTGTGATCCACATTCACTTATTATAGTCCTTTTTCTGGATGTAAATGGCTCTCTCCATCAGAAGTCAATTGGAATTGGTCTGAATCATATCACTGTTGAAAAGAACCAAGTCCATCACAGTTAATCATTACATAATCTTCTTGTTGCTGTGTATAATGTGCTTCTGCTCACTTTACTTAGCATCATTTCATGTAAGTCTCTCCTGGCCTCTCTGAAATATCCTGATGATCATTTTTTATAGAACAATATTATACTATAACGTTCATATACCATAATTTATTCAGTCATTCTCAAACTGATGGGCATCCATTCAGTTTCCAGTTCCTTGCTTCTATAAAAGAGCTGCTACTTTTTTGCACAAGTGGGTCCTTTTCCCTTTTTTATGATCTCTTTAGGATACAGATTCAGTAGTGACACTGCTGGATTAAAGGCTACACAAAGTTTGATATTCCTTTGGAGATAGTTCCAAATTGTTCTCCAACTATTGTGAAATAATCCAGCTAGCAATGTATTAGAGTCATAGTTTTTCCACATCCCCTCCAACATTTATCATTCTCTTTTCCTGTCATGTTAGCTAATCTGAGAGGTATGTAGTAGTTTGTCATATTTGTCTTAATTTGCATATCTTCAGTCAATAGTGATTTAGAATTGCCTTAATATTTTAAAACTCCTCCTTATCCTTCATTATCTTCTTTAATCTAATCTTTGATGAAAAAATGATTTTTCTTAACAAAGGCAACTCCTCTAGATATGCCTTCAATTTCATTTTCTTTTATGTCCTTCAGGAGATTTCACTACTTTCTCCCATACCATTCTTTTTTTTACCATCTCCTCCAGTGTTCTCTAGTTTCAGAAGTAAGAGGCAAAGATGTTTGGGGAAAAAAAGAACTGATTTTCCTTCCCACACTACACACACACACACACACACACACACACACACACACACACACACACACACACATGAAAAAACATATGTATGAAAAGGAAAAAAAAGCCCAGCTTTTCCTAGGAGAATGCTTATGCTTAAGTATAAACACTTTCTGATTTATTTTTGTTTACCATTAACCTATAGCTCTTTAAGACTTTTTTTGAACCACTGATGGTGATCATCTTTTGCTAGAATTAAATGTGATAAAATAAAACAAACTACTAAAAGAAGACACAAATAGATTTCATTTCAGAATAATGATGTGAGTTTCTGGCCATGTGTCAACAAGCTTACAAAAAGGCGACTGACTTTATAGTTTGTACATTTCTCCTTCCCTTCAAATAGGAACATAAAACTCTTTGGATTTGCAGAATTAAATAGTAATTTGAATGCAAACATGTCCTTAACAATTCCTGGAAGATCTCAACAATATATATATTTCAGGGAACTGAAACCAAGCAATAGTGTTTGAGAGCTAGCATAATTCTATTTTAAAAAGGAAAAAAAAATACTTTCTTTGTTAGAGCAAAAAATGCTCATTAACTTCTCTGTTGAATATGCAAGACTGCATCACAGCAAGCTATAGCGTGGGAGGTGTTGTGAACTTGCAGCTCTGAGCTCTTGGTTTTGGCTTTTCTTTCTTCCTTTTTTCTTCTTTTTTTGATTATAGTTATGGGGTAAGAATGAGGGACAATTTGAATAATACCATCATGTTTTTGTAGAGCAGATGATGATTATGGTTTTGAAATAAGTATCCAGCATCTGGTGGCCATAGCCAGAACATACAAGCATTAATATCACTTATATGGGTAAGATCTATGTCCTTTAAGGGATAATTATGGTCTGGTCAAAAGAAATTCTGGCCTTGGACTCTATAAGGTCTTAATCCTGACTCTAGCTTTGGTTCATTGTAAAAACTTGAAAAAGTTTCTTCTGTTTTCTCACCTATGGCTTTAAACGGTTATATTAGAAGATTTCTAAGGATTTTTCCATCTTCCAACCCTATGTTAAATATTGGTTCAGTAGACATTTTCCTTACCTGTCCCAAAGTGAAAATGTTCCAGCTTTGACATATGTGACCTTGGGTTTAATAACTTTGAACTCTACTTTTCTCATTTTTAAAATGGAGACAAATATGTGTAGTACTAAACCCATAGATATTGGTGAAGAGCTAATGATATATTAGGCATGCAATAGATACTAGATGTTATGGTGCAAGAAGGGATTAGGGTATATAGAAAACTTAATGGAAAAATGGGACATTGGGTTTTGTAATCTCAGATTGTATTTTTGGTGTTTCTTCCTGGTATAAAGTTTGTAAAAGATGAGAAGGACAGAGTCATTTGCCATGGGAAGATCCCATCTGCAAATCTTGTGATACAGCAGGCAGGTTTTTGCCTTTGTTTTCCTAGTCAAGTTCACAGCAGCTGTGGGACTTATTAAGCCAACATTGTGTTGCATATTCATCAGATGACTTGTTAATCATCTGCCAGGCCCCTCAGGAGAGCGGGAGTCCATGAGCTCAAATAAAAAAAAAAGCAGACAGCATGTCCTTACCAGTATCTTCTCAGCTATGAAGTATTGGCAATTATATGCAAGTTTCCAGGAAAGTGATCTTAAAACATGCCTTTATGTCCATGGGTAAAATGTCAAATCTCTGCATAATAAACAAAGCTTTTTTGTTTTATTTTTGCTACAATCCTTAGAAATAAATGGACCAGGTATAATTTATCTTTTACAAATGAGGAAACTAAGGCATAAAACCTTTATAAGATCCAAGGTACATTGGATACATTGCAATTCAAAATGAAAACGTAGATCTCCTGACTTTCAATCTAGTATTTTTACTTGTGGACATGGGAGGTAGTTGGAGACTGGACTTGACCTGGAGTGAGGAAGACCTGAACAGAAATATGACTTTGGACACTTAATAGTTGTGTGATCCTAGGTAAATCATTTAATCTCTGATTTCCTCAATTTCCTCAGCTATAAAATAGGGATAATAAAAACATTTATGATGCAAAACTGGTTAAATGAGATGATAGTTACAAAAAGCACTCAGTGCAGTATATAGAACATAGTAGCTACTATACAAATGCTTTTTTTTTTTTTAACATTCTTATTCCATCACTTCCCTTCTATTCTCATCACTTCCTACAATTTCCTTTCCCTTCCCCTTCTTTTCTCCACTCTTTTTACTCATTCTTCCTTATGGAAATATTACCTAATCTATAAAGCTCAGCTCCAAACTCTTCTGATTTCCCTAGCTAGAAGTGATCTCTCCTCTGATTTTAGGATTAAAGGATTGTAAATTTTCACACTTCTTATTACTGTTCTCTCTCTGTATCTCTGCTTATTGATGTCTTACTTGAACTTCAGGGCCCAGCTCAAGTTATATCTCTTCTATAATGTTTTTCTTCTGCCACTGAGAGCCCAAGAAGATTTCCCTTTTTGAAATGATTATCCATATTAAATTCGGGGCTGGAATGAGGCCAGAAATGTGATTTCAGTAGGGTTAAGAACTTATAGTTTGAAAACTGCCTACCCAACTTCTCTGAAATTTATAGTTTTTGAGTTGTAGAGAATTGTTTGGTCACTGAGAGTTTAAATTACCTGATCATATATATCAATGTTAAGACTTGAAGACAAGTTTTCTTAACTCCACAGCTGGCCTTCTATCTGCTATACCATGCTTCATCTCATTATATAACTATTATTATATTTTCTAATGTTTTCTAATCCCATGGGCCATCTAACTTACTTCCTATAAGGAATAGGCACTGGATCTGTGATTTCATTAGTATAGAATACTTCCTGGTGGGGAAACATTCTCTACTGACATTAATTAGCACTTTCTCTGAAACTCTTCTATAACTTATTGTTTCTGAATGTGGGGGATTGCCCACTCTGTATCAGAGATAGGATCTGAACCTAGGCTTTTCTGATGCTGAAGCTGGTTCTCTATCAATTATGCGACACCATCTCTTTACTATATCAAAATAGAATCCTGATAAAATAAGCCATTTTTTTGTTGTTGTTGTTTCATGCTGAAGAAGGTGGTTTCTTTTCAACTATATTGTAAGTTCATGGAAGGGGCCATCACTAGTCACCTTGATGTTTATCTTCTCACTAGAATTAGATGACTCTGTGTGAAGTCTGTGCTACCTCCCTGGTCAGCCAGAGTCAAGATAAGCAAGTCTTTGGTTTTTAAGGGAAAGAGTGAAAAAGATGGACAAAACTGCCAGGAGTTTTGCCAAGGATCTAGAGTTCAGAATCTCCACACTTTTCTCCTCTCTGTCCTGCGACCAAGTGGGTCTGGCTCAACTCACTCTACCCTCTAATCCCTCCTACAATTATCTGTATACACCAAAAGATCGAGCCATCAGGAATAGTGAGAAGGGCCATTTTTCCAAGCATATGCTAATAGAGTTATTGCCCAATAAGCAGTTAGCCTTAAGTGTACCTTCTTCAGGCACGCCTTTTAAGAGTTTCAGAGCTTTACATCTCCCGCTTTCTTTTGTTTTAGAACACAGGTGGTCACAACAACCCTGATTTCTCAGGGAGTGATCATGCCCTTCCCTACCTCTCAGGATGGGAGGTGAAAGCACTAAAAGAGAGATGATCATGCCCTCCCTGCCTTCTCAGGAAGAGAGATGAAAAACACCAAAGTCCCACTTTCTTTTGTTTTTAGAACATAGGTGGTCATGACCTCCCTGACTGCTCAGGGAGGTGAGAACCCCCAAAAAGAAGGTGATCTTGCCTTCCCTGACTGAACAAAAAGGAGTGAAAACATTATAAAAAGGAGGTGGTCATGTCCTCCCTGACATCTCAGGAAGGGAGATGAAAACCAAAGGAAATGGGAAATCAAATCAGATAAGCGGGTTTCTGAAGGACTCACTCTTAAAACAGGTATACATAAATCTATCAATAGGGGAGATATTAAACATAATTACATAAGCACATAGCAATATAACACAGGCTAGTAGTGATGTAACAAATAACAGGAATCAACATGAGGAATTATACATGTCCATAAGTCCTAGAAATAGTCCAAAACAGATCTATTGTCCATTAGTTCATGTGCCAGGAATCCAATAACTTCTGCAACTTTTAAAGTCCTGCAATAGTCTCATCTACAATTTTTCATTTCAAGGAATCAATAATTTCTGCTGGTTTTCAAATCCTGCAACAGTCTCATTACCAGCTATGCTCTTTCAATGTCAGATGTTTCTTAGATTTTCTTCTTTGTTTCGAGGTTTTTCTCTTTTTCTGTCTCTTTCAGGTACTCGTCACCACCTATCTGATTCCTTCTCCATCTGTAAAGATACAATCAAACCCTTTCTTCCAAGCAGATAACCTATCTAGTCCCTTCTATTTACCACTTTCTAAATCTCTCCTTATCATCTGGTAATTACATTGGAGCTGCTTGCACTGGACACTGCCTTTTGGTTGGGTTAAAAAAGCCTGTATTCTCTCCAATTGTAATCCCTTTCTACCATCTGATTGTTTTTTTGCTGACTGATCACATCAGAGTCCTGAACTTCTAAAGATTCTCTGGGTGTAAACTCAGCTGCCATCATGCCCTATCTGTCTTTTGTATGATATCTTAGAGCTGGGCCCTGCCTCTCATTTCCCTGGGTCAATCTACATTCTGAGGCCCAGTGGAAAGCCCTTATGACATTTTGGACATAGGGATTTAGGTCTTCTTTCACCCTGTCTTCTCACTCTATCTCTATGCCTACACTGAGCTCTCAGATGTCCAGTTTTTCCACATTGAAATAGAGATGAGTTTCTCTAGAAGTCCCTTGCCAAGAGGGACCCTGTTTTCCCATGTTCATCATAGTCTGGGTATAATAAGCATTTGTGCCCACTATGTCATAGTGTCTTATGATCTGCTCTAAAGGAGCATCTTTGTGTAGTCCCCATATAATTCTTCTGCAAACCTCATTAGCATTTTCCTTAGCCAGTTGTTTGATCATTATTTCTGTAGCTGCATTTTCTCCAATAGTTCTTGTGACAGCTGTTTGCAAATGTCCCACAAAATCCACAAAGGGTTCATTGGGACCTTGTTCTATTTTTTGTGAAGGCTTCCCCTCAAACTTTTCTTGGAAGGATACCCCAAGCTTTTATAGGAGCAGTAGCAATTTGTTCATATGCTCCTATGGGATAATTAATCTGTGTTGAATTCTCTGCATACTGTCCTTCACCTGCTAGTTGGTCAAAGGTGATTTGTATCTTAACTCCAGTATGCTTATTGCATTTGGCTTGAATCCTACATAATTCATGATACTCCAAAAGCCATAACAAGTTTTGTCCGGATTCTAAACATGTCCTTGCTATGGATTTCCAATCACAAGGGGTTAAAATTTCATAAGCCATATTATCATAACATCTTAACATAAGATGATGTAATCCCATAAAGAGTGCAACCTTTTTTCAAATCTTTGATTTTTTCCAAATCAAAAGGAGTGTATCTTCTCCTTTTTTGACCTGAAGAGTGAGTCAAGCTCTTCAATCACAGGGTACACATTTATTTTTAAATCAGATATATCCTGTCCTTCTTTTTTTTGCCTTAATCAATGCCTTTTGTAATCTTGTAATATGCTGCTTCATAGGTGGTGCTGATTGTGTCACTGCCTCTCCCCTTCCTCCATCTCCCTCCACCCATGAAGGGTTAATTGAAGGAGGTAGGTCAGGAGATAAGGAATGACCTAATTTCTTCTGCTGTGAAGCATCACACTCAAAATTTTATTTAACTCCATTCTTATCTGATTCTTCATCCTTTTTACCTAATTTATTTAGATCCTTCCCCTCCTGCTCTTTCTTCTTTTTTCTTATTCTAATACTTTTATAATTTCTTAAAGCCAGTTGTATTAAATTGTATGTATAAAGTGTATTTTTGGAAATTGAGTTTGGATTGGAATTGTAGTATTTACATAGTTGCTCTCCTACTAATTTCCACTCATCTGGATTCAATTCTTTTTCCTTGAAGAACCAAGGAGATGTGTACTGTAATGTTTCTAAAAGTTCAGTGATCTGCTTCCAAATTATAATAGAACCTTGGCTTTTTGTAAGTCTGATAATGCTTTCCACACATTTTCCTTGAATTGGAAAAGAAGGCTGTTTTCTAAATATCTGTCCCATTTTAGATGAAGTGCAATTTTAGCCCTTTAACAAAGTTTCCTTGTTGTACTTACCCTAATTTCTGGGTCACAGATGAAAGTTCTTGGCCCCACTTCTTGGCCAAAATGTAATATTCTTCTCTAAAATATAATATTCTCTAGTTCAGGTTTCTTGGGGAGCTTCTGGGAGCAGCCTTAGTTTAAGTTCACTAATCACCACAAATGCAGCTAGTAGTAAAGTCCAAATTGTTTATTGTCTCCTTCAAAGTCTTGTCTCCTTCACTTGGAGCTTGGCTAGTTTTTCTTAGAGGCCTTCTGTAGTCTTGGTTCTGAGAACTTAAACTGCCTTCTCTGGCTTCTGAATCCTGGCTGAGGCTCCATGAGCTTCTAGTGCGCTTGTCCTTTCTGGCCCTGACAGCTCCTCCTTATATATTTCACACTGAGTATACACCAATCATTATATCACTAGGAAACTATTATTTGTTGTAGGATTAAATCAATGCTAAATGAGATATAATCACTGTCTCCTCAATTCCACTTACTTAGCACCTTGTAAGAATCCTAACACCAAAGAGAAGTAGGGAGTCAAGTCAGATATTGTTAGTGGGTTTCTGGGCTCAAGGGTCTTACTAGAAACAGGTATCCACAAACCCATCAACATGAGGGGTATTACATAAGCATATAGCAATAAAACTAGCAGTGATGACTTTCCCCACAGCCAGTGCAGGCTCCATGTGGTGTAACAAACATGAATTGTACATGCAAGTAGTGATATAACAAACAATATGAATCAACATGGGATTGTAAAAGATTTCCAAAAGTCCTAGAAGAAGGTTATGTAAACAATAATCACACATATGCCTCCTTCAGCAGCCAAGAGATAGTCTAAAACCAATCTAATGTCCATTGCTTCCATCATGCCTGGGAATCGAATGATCCCTGCAAGTATTTGAAGTCCTGCAACAGTCTTTTTATGTGTTAGGGAATCCAGTGATTCCTGAGATTTTGAAGTTCTGCAACAGTCTTATCATATCTCAGAGAATCCAATGATTCCTGAGGGTTTTCAAGTCCTACAACAGTCTTATCATGTCTCAGAAAATCCAATGATTCCTGAGGGTTTTGAAGTCCAACAATTTTTGATATCCATGATTTAAATGCCATGATGGCCATGCTCTTTCAGTGGTGGGCACAGTCAGCAACAAAACCACCCAATGTTTCTTGGGTCTTCTCCTTCATTTCAAGGGTCTGCTCAGTCTCTCTCTGATGGACAAGGCGAATACAGCTCGTTGGCACCCATCTGATTCTTTCTCTACCTGTAGAGATACAAGCAAACCCTCTCCCCCAAGCAGTTAACCTATCTGATCCCTTCCATTCACCACTTTCTGGGTCTCTCCACATCACCTGGTGATTATCTAAAGATAGTGGAGCTGCTCTCACTGGACACTGCCCTTCCAGTGGGTTATAAAACCTGTCTGCTGGAGCCAGTGCATCTTTGTCAAAAATCAAGAAGTTAATAATATAAAAAGCTAAATTTAGAAGTTCTCTAAGATTGTTTGTGGCTCTCCCTTCCTTTTATTTTTGGAGTAGCATCTTTGTCTCTTTTTCTCCTCTCTACTATTGCCTGTTCTTGAGGATTAACGGGCACATCAGTGGTGTGTAAAATCTTATACTGTGCAGTTTGCAAAATGTTTAGAAGTATATGTAGGTCCATTATCTGTTTTTATTGCTTGTGGCACACCCATAATTGCAAATGCTTGTATAAGGAATTCAGTGATCACTTGGGCTGTCTCTTTTGCTGATAGTATTGCAAAAGTGAATCCTGAAAAGGTGTCTACCACAACATGGATAAAAGACAGATGATCAAAAGATTTATAATGGGTCACATCCATTTGCCAAATTTCATTGGATCTCAAACCACGAGCGTTCTTCCCTGGAGGGAGCATAGGAGCATGTAAAGGAAGGCAAGCTGTACAGGCTTTTACTATGCTCCTACCTTCCTCTCTTGTTATTCCAAATTGTAAATATAAAGCTCGATAGCCTGATGATATTTAGAATGAAATTCTTAGGCTTCTTGAAATAAAAGAATATTGGCTAACATAGTTGGAAAGCTATGTGCCTTGGAATTACCATCAAAAATAGGACCTGGAAGTCCACTATGAGAGTGGACATGCAAGATCTAAATCTTACCTGGATGCTTTCTCACTTGCTCTTGAAGTTCCTTAAAGAGCTGATATATATTAGAGCCTACAAATTTTATTTGGGCTGTGGCAATTCTTTGTACCACACCTACTGAATAGGCTGAATCAGATATTATTTTTACATCTCCTGGATAATAAGTAAGAGCTAGTATGATTGCATAAAATTCATTCTGCTGAATGGACTGAAAAGAAGTTATTACTACTCTCTTTATAGTAAAGTCACAAGAGTATACAGCACAAATATTATGTTTGCATGCATCTGTAAAGATAGTTGGTCACTTAAGAGGCACCTTATAAAACTTTTCTTCAAGAATTCATTGCCAATTATGCAATAATATGGTTATCTTTAACGGAGACCCATGTGTAAAATTTGGAGTTGTGGCCAATAAAATTTGCCACTCTGGAATAGTTTCACAGCATATATTAATTTGTGCATTAGTATAAAAGGTGTATATCTTGTCAGGTCTTATCCCAGATAATTGTACTGCTTGCCTAATGGCCTTTAATAAAATTCTAGCCACAAGCACTGGGTAAGGAGTAAGGATTTGTTTTGATTGTGCTGGGAGGTTCACCCACTCTATCACACTGTTTCCTTGAGCAAGGACTGCTGTGGGTGCCTCTTGTGTAGCAAAAACTGATATTTCCAAGAGTTTTTGAGTGACTTTTTCAACCACATTGGATAAAGCCAGTTCAACTTTTCTCAAAGCCTCTTGAGCTTCTTTTGTAAGCTGGAGTGGTGAATTTAAAGCACTGTCTCCCCTTAAAATGTCATATAATGGTTGTAACTGATAGGTAGTCAAGCCTAACATTGGATGCATCCATTGGATATCTCCTCTCAATTTCTGAAAGTCATTTAAGGTGTTTAGCTTCTTTGTTCTTAAGGAAAGTTTTTGTACTGTAAGCACCTTAGGGTATACTTTATATCCTAAATATTGAAAAGGAGCATGTCTTTGAATTTTTTCTGGAGCTATGTGCAATTTGTAGTTCCTTAGTGTTTCTATGGTCTTTTGTAGACATGCTTCTAACATTTGCTCCTCAGGTGCATGTCCCAATACATCATCCATGTAATGTAATAATATTAGTTTTGGAAATGCTTTTCTTACTGGACTAAGAGCAGTGGCAACATACATTCGAAATATACCGTGTTTCCCTGATAATAAGACACTGTCTTATTATTTTTTTGGACAGAAAAACACCGGAGGGCTTATTTTCAGGGGAGGGCTTATTTTAATGAACATTGACAGCAATTTTAATAAACAGGTAAATGTGAACAAAAAAAAGTACCTTTATTCAATAATGATCATGTCATCTTCTTCAACAACATTGTCATAAGTGTCCATACCCTGAATTCCATCCTGGATGTCTTGCGCCTCTATTTCCTTCAGAAGAAGTGGACCCAATCTGTCACGTCTAGCAATATAGCTCTCTTTAAATGAACATGTCTTGTCCAGGTAACCTGCTCGTAATGCCTTGGCGACACAGCTGTCAGTAATTTTATCCCATGACTTCTTCATTCAAGTCATGACTTCTTGCAAACAGGGCTTCACAGAGTTTCCATGCTGATTTCTTTCCATTCTATTTTCAATGTAGTCATTGACTTCCATGCGCAAATGGTCCTTGAATGGCTTGTTTATTGCAATATCAAGGATCTGGAGATAGGCAGTCATTCCTGCAGGAATCATTACTTGATCTATTCTTCTCTCTGCAAGGAAGTTCTTAATTTCTTTAGCGTGGTGAGTGCTGGCTGAATTCTTCTTTTATCCTCCATCATGCCCCCTGAGTTCTTTTATCCTCCATCATTCCCCTTTTATCCTCCATCATGGCCCCTCACTCCCGCTTACATATCGGGTTTTTATGTCGTCCTGCCTCAGCTCTCCTCCGCGGCACTGCTCTCAATGGCACCAGCAAGCAAATCACTGGGAAAGAACAGGATGACGTGCTCACTGCTGCAGCTCTGATTGGATGCAGTTTGGAGCATGGCGTGCATTTCACAGGGGGAGAGGGGGTGAGGAGGGGATGGTGCATACAGAGGGTATCATAATGTAGTGTGTAGCGCAGGGGATCACCTTCACTACACTAGCAATCTCAATAGGGCTTATTTTCTGGGGAGGGCTTATTTTAGAGGAATCTTACACAGTAAGGGGAGGGCTTATTTTCGGGATAGGTCTTATTATTGGGGAAACACAGTAGTAGGGCTATTTTTCATTCCCTGTGGCAAAACTGTCCATTCATATCTTTTATAAGGCTCAGCTAAGTTAATGCTGGGCACTGAAAAGGCAGACCTTTTCATATCCTCCATATTTAGAAGGATAGAATAGAAACAATCCTTAATGTCTATAACCCAAAGAAGCCATTCTCTAGGCAGTTGAGTAGGAGATGGAAGTCCAGGCTGAAGAGTTCCCATAGTTCCCATATGTTCACTTCCTTTTCTCAAATCAGTCAACATCGTCCATTTTCCAGATTTCTTTCTTAAAACAAATACTGGGAAATTCCAAGGACTTAGAGATGGTTGTAAGTATGCTTGGTCAAGTTGCTCCTACTATATCTAATAAGGCCTGAATTTTATTGCTAGCTAAGGGCCACTGTTCCATCCACACTGGTGTATCAGTTTTCCATTGGCTAGGAACAGGTAAAAGTGTTGGCAGGCCTTCAACAGCAGCCCTGCCTAAAAAACCAAGGTACTCATTTGTAATCCTAATTGTTGTAAAATGTCTCTTTCCCACAGATTGTGGAGTTTTACAACTATAAAAGGAGTACAAACTCCTATTTCATCTTCAAAAAGTCCATCTCAAAGGGGTAGCACTAACTTCAGCTGCTATTGATCCTCCTATGCCAGACATGTAGGTGTCTGCCTTAATCTTTGGCCAGTCACTGGGCCAGTTGGCACCTCTAATGACTGTGCGATCTGCACCTGTGACTACCAATCCTTCTAATGGTAGGCCATTTATACAGATCATGAGCATAGGTCAATCAGCTGTCACAGCTGCTGTCCAGTATATTCCTAGATTTTGTTGCTTGGAGTCAGAATCTAGGCGACTATTACCATATTGCTTAGTAGGAGTCTGTATCAGTAAATCTGATGGTACTACTTCTCCTGGGTGATAAGTCACATATTGTCTACCTGTATTAATGACTGGGATATTATCTACACATTTCTCAGTTTCCCATATCAGTGTATTGATGAACATTCTTTTGTAAATACTCTCAGGAGGTGAAATGGCCAAGCCTACTGTGCCTGGAGGCAAGGGATCCATAGGGTGGAGAGGAACAGACTTCACCTCTCTAGGGGCTAAGTTGTCCCTGCTGTGAATAATTGTGTTCTCCCCAATTGTAATCCCTTTCTCCCATCAGGTTGCTTCCTGGCTGATTGATTGTGTAATCCCTTTATTCCATTAGATTGCTTCCTGCCTGATTGGTCATGTCTGGGTATTGAACTTCTAAAGGATGTACCATTGGCTGCCATCATGCCCCAAGTATTCTTTGCTTTGGATCCTGGGGCTGGGCCTCTCATCCCCTTTCCTTGAATCAGTCTACATTCTGAGGCCCAATGGAAGCCTCTTGCATTTTGGACATGGGGTTTGGGGTCTTTTTCTCCCACCTTGTTTTCTCACTCTGTCTCTATGACAATATTGAGCTTTCAGATGCCCTACTTTACCACATTGAAAGCACTGATGAGTTCCTCTAGAAATCCCTTACCAAAAGGGACCCTACCTTCCCATGTTCAGCTCTTGGGAAGTCTGCATCATAGCCTGGATATAAAAGGTAATTGTGCCCACTATGGCATAGTATCTTATGATCTCCTCAATACACTGATATGGGAAACTGAGAAATGTGTAGATAATATCCCAGTCATTAATACAGGTAGACAATATGTGACTTATCACCCAGGAGAAGTAGTACCATCAGATTTACTGATACAGACTCCTACTAAGCAATATGGTAATAGTCGCCTAGATTCTGACTCCAAGCAACAAAATCTAGGAATATACTGGACAGCAGCTGTGACAGCTGATCGACCTATGCTCATGATCTGTATAAATGGCCTACCATTAGAAGGACTGGTAGTCACAGGTGCAGATCGCACAGTCATTAGAGGTGCCAACTGGCCCAGTCACTGGCCAAAGATTAAGGCAGACACCTATATGTCTGGCATAGGAGGATCAATAGCAGCTGAAGTTAGTGCTACCCCTTTGAGTAGTTCTAGTATAATTCTTTTACAAACCTCATTAGCATTTTCTTTAGCAAGTTGCCTTATCATAATTCTGTTGCTGCATTTTCACCAATAGTTCATATGACTGTCTGTAAACATCCCACAAAATCAGCAAAGTGTTTATTTGGCCTTTGTAATATTTTTGTGAAGCCCTTTCCTCTGTCCTGTTTACCTGGGATAAAACCCCATGCTTTGCTAGCAGCAGCAGCAATTTGCTCATATGCTGTTATGGGGTAATTAATCTGTACTGAAATTTTTGCATAAGAACCTACACTTGTTAGTTGGTCATAGGCAATTGGATTATTAACTCCATTTTGGCCATTTTGTTGGGCTTGTATTCTACAGAGCTCACTATATTCAGAAAGCCACAACACCTTTTGTCCTGGTTCTAAGCATGTTCTTTCTATAGATTTCCAGTCACTAGGGATTAAGACTTCATAAACCAAATTCTGTAATAACATCTTAACATAAGTGATATAGCCCTATAAAGAGTATAAACCTTTTTTCAGTTCTTTGAGGATTTCTAGATCAAAAGGAGTATATCTTCTACATGCTTGACCTGAAGTTAAACTGTTGAATTACAGGATACATTTCTTTCTTTTCTTTTTTTCTTTTTTTTTAAAATAACTTTTTATTGATAGAACGCATACCAGGGTAATTTTTACAGCATTATCCCTTGCATTCACTTCTGTTCCAATTTTTCCCCTCCCTCCCTCCACCCCTTCCCCCAGATGGCAAGCAGTCCTTTACATGTTGAATGGGTTACAGTATATACTAGATACAATATATGTGTGCAGAACCGAACAGTTTTCTTGTTGCACAGGGAGACTTGAATTCAGAGGGTATAAATAACCCAGGAAGAAAAACAAAAATGCAAGCAGTTTATATTCATCTCCCAGTGTTCTTTCTCTGGGTGTAGGTATTTCTGTCCATCTTTGATCAATTAAGGCTCTCTTTATCGAAGAGATCCACTTCCATCAGAATACATACAGGATACATTTCTATTCTCAAATCAACTGTATTTTGCTGTTATTCTGTGGCTTTAAGTGCCTTTTGAAATCTAGTCATAGGAGGGTGTGATTGCTGGGAGGGAGGTGCTAGTGATATCTCTGCCACTCTCACTCCTCCTCTTCCCTCCACCCCAGAAGATGAAGTTGATGGGGCGGTGTCAAGGACCTGCTCTCGTATAGGCAGAGTTGAAGCTGGGCTGTGAGAGTGAGAATCACCACGCCCTTCAAGTTCACTTAAGTCCTCATGCCCTCTGGTGATATTGCCATTAATCGGTCCTGTCTTCCTCTTTTCCCTCACAAATCCTCATCTGGCTGTTCTTAAAACTTTTCTTTCTTTCTTTCTTTTTTTTTTTTTTTTTAATAACTTGTGGGATTCTTTAAGGCCAATTGTATTATGTTGTATATATAGAAAGTTTTCTTGGAAATTGAATCAGGACCATTATCATTATATTATTCATATAGTTGATCTCCTGCTAATTTCCCACTATCTGCCTCTATTTCTTCCTTGAAGAACCAAGGGGATGTATGTTCTAATGTATCCACAAGTCCACCAATCTGCTCCCAAGTTACAATTAAACCCTGTCTCTTTTTCAGTCTGAGATGCTTCTTGTAGATCTCCTTTGGGGTGGGGTTGGGGTTGGGGGGGAATATTTTTCTAATATCTGCCCCATTTCATCTAGAAAATGAGAGTTACTAGTTTAGCTCTTAACAAGGTAAGTTCTCTGTTTGTCTATTAAAATACTCATCGTATTTCCTGGTCACCTGGGATTTCTTCAGTGAAATTAGGGTCCTTGGTTCACACATGGGGTACCAAAATGTGAAATCTGGGCTAGCTCCTTGGAAGTGTCAGGGTCAGCCAGAGTCAGAATAAGCAAAAGTTCTTGGTCTTTAAGGAGGAGTGGGACAAAACTGCCAGGAGTTTTGCCAAGGATCTAGAGTTCAGAATCTCCACACTTTTCTCCTCTCTGTCCTGCAACCAAGTGAGTCTGGCTCATCTCACTCAGCCCTCTAATCACCCTTATGATTATTTGTATACACCAAAAGATCAAGCCATCATGGAATAGTGAGAAGGGCCATTTTTCCAAGCATATGCTAATAGAGTTTTGTTCAATCGGTTATTAGCCTTAAGTGCTTGGTTGTCTGATTCAAGTATACCTTTTAAGAGTTTCAGACCTTTACAACTCTGGAAGAGAGAATGAGACTGCTGACTTTGTTCAGTTTTGCCTAATATAAATCCAATTCAAAAGCAAGTCAAGACATCAATTATGAGGTCATTTGTTCTCTTCAAGAATGAAAGATAAGCAGCAAAAACAATAATGGGTCCAAGGAAGCATGGCCAGCATTGCTCATTATGTTAAAAAAAATAAAAAAAAAAACATTTTGGGGTCAGATATGCAGAGCCAAGATGTCAGAGAAAAGTGAGGAAGTTCCTTAAGCTCTCTCTAGTTTCCTTCAGAAACAACAAGAAACCAAGCCTTTGACAGAACATATAAAGAAACAGAATAAAACAATTTTCTAGCTCAAGATAGCTTGGAAGAACTTCAGGAAAGGTTATTCTCATTTGTGTGAAAGAGAACCTAAGTCTTTCATAATTAGATAAATATAACTACAAAATAAATAAGAAATAAGTTAAGTAGTGAATAGAATTTTAGACAACTTGATTATTATTTTCTCCTCTGGGAATTTGGATGCTGTTCTACTTGGCACATATCTTTTTAGTATTGATATTATTTCATTATCTATGATAAACTTTAGCAAGATGTAGTTTCCTTCCTTATCTCTTTTAATTAGATTAATTTTTGACGTTTGCTTGATCCTTGAGATCAGGATGGCTACCCCTGCTTTTTTTTTTTTTTTTTTTTTACTTCACCTGAAGCATAATAGATTCTGCTCCATGCTTTTACCTTTACTCTGTATATATCACTCTGCTTTAATTGTGTTTCTTGTACAACATATTTTAGGATTTTGGCTTTTAATCTTGTCTGCTATTTTTTCATTTGTTTGGAAGAGTTCATATCATTCACATTCACAGGTAAAATTAGTAACTCTGTATTTCTCGCAAACTTATTTTTCCTTGTTATATTTTCTCCCCATTTCCCCCCTTACCAGTGTTTTGCTTCTGAACACTACTTCCCTCATTATGCTCTCCCTTTTTATAGCCCCTTCCCTTTTCTGATCTTTTCCCCCTATGTAAAATAAAATATGCCTGATATTCTCTCTTTGAGCCAAACCTGATGAGATTAACATTTACACAATACTCATTCCCCTCTCTTCTTTCCCTCATCTGTAAGTGGTCAATTTTACCTCTTCATGTGATGTAATTTACTCCATTTTACTTCCCCTTCTCTCTTCTTCAAGTACAATTCTTTTTTCACCTCTAATTTCTTTTTTTATACTATCACAGTAAAGCCAAATTATACCTATACACTCTAAGAATACCCTTAATAAACATACAGTTCTAAAGAGTTAAACATGTCATCTTTCCCTATAGCCATGTAAGCATTTTAACCTTAAAAAAAACATATTTTTCCTTCCCTTCTTACTCTTTTATGCTTCTCTTGAGTTCTGTACTTGACAATCAAATTATCTGTTCAGCTCTGGTCTTTTAAAAAATATAAATTCCCTATTTCATTGAATGTTAATCTTTTCCCAAAAAATATAATTCTTAGCTTTTCAGGATAGTTGATTCTTGGCTGCAGTCCAAGCTCCTTTGCCCTCTAAAATACCATCTTCCAAACTCTTTGATCTTTTAAAGTGGAAACTGCTAGATCCTGGGTAATCCTGATTGTGGTTCCTTGATATTGGAATTGTTTCTTTCTGGTTGCTTGCAGTATTTTTTTCCTTGATTTGATAATTTTGGAATTTAGCTACAATATTCCTTGGAGTTTTCATTTTAGGATCTCTTTCAGGAGGTGATTGGTGGATATTTTCAATGGCTATTTTACCCTCTGGTTCTAGGACATCAAGGCAGTTTTCCTTGATGATTTCTTGAAATATGTTGTGTAGACTTTCTTTTTTTTTCTTGTAGTTTTCAGGAAGTCCAATAGTTCTTAGATTGGTTTTTTTTTCTACAACTATTTTCCAAATCAATTGTTTTTCCAATGAGATATTTTATATTTTTCCCATTTTTTCACTTTTTGGTTTTGTTTGATGCATTCTTGATGTCTCATTGAGTCATTCATTTCCATTTGTTCATTTCTAATTTTTAGTGAATTATTTTCTTCAGTTAGCTTTTTTATCTCCTTTTGCATTTGGCCTATAAACCTTTTAAATGAGTTGTTTTGTTCATTGGATTTTTTCCATTTCAGAAATTCTGAAGTTGCAAATTTCAAAATATTTTTTGAATATGTCCAATAGACAATTCTAATACTCAAATTTATCAGAATACAAGTCATTCTCCAACTGATAAATGGTTAAAGGATATAAACAGTTAATTTTCAAAGAAATTTAAGCCATTTCTAGTCATATGAAAAATGCTTTAAATTACTATTGATTAGAGAAATGAACATTAAGACAACTCAGAAGTAATACTTTACACCTCTCAGATTGTCTATGATGACAGGAGAAAAACAATGATAAATACTGGAAGGATGTGGGAAAATTGGAACACTAATACATTGTTGGTGGAGTTGTAAAATGATCTAATCATTGTGTAGAGTGATTTAGAACTATGCCCAAAGGACTATCAAACTATGCATACCTTTTGACACAGCAATGTCTCTAATAGATTTGTATCCCAAATATTTATAGCAGTCCTTTTTTTTTTTTTTTATGGAGGCAAATAATGGAAATTGTGATACCGATCAATTGGGAAATAGCTAAATAAGTTATATTGTATAAAAGTAATAAAATAGTATTGTTCTACAAAAAACATACACATTGTTCTACCAAAAAAAAAATGATGAGCAGACTGCTTCAGAAAATCCTGGAAAACCTACATGAACTGATGCTGAATGATCATGTGATGATCAACTGTGATGAACTTGACTCTTCTCAACAATGTGGTGATTCAAGGCAATTCCAATAGACTTGGGATGAAAAATGCCATTTGCATCAGTGAGAAAATTATGGATACCGTGGATCAAAACATAATATTTTCAACTTTTGTATTTGTTTCTTTTCTTGTATTTTCCCCTCTTGGTCATATTTTTCTTATACAACATGATAAATATAGAAATATGTTTAAAAGATTACACACATTTAACTTTATATCAGATTGCTTGCTATCTTGGGGAGGAAGGGTAAGGGAAGACTGGAGAAATATTTGCAACACATAGTTTTACAAAAAATGAATGTTAAAATTATCTATACATGTATTTGGAAAAATAAAATACTATTAAAATAAATTAAAAAAAGAAAAATACTCTAAATTAGTATTGATTACAGAAACGCAAGTTAAGACAACTATGAGGTACCACTTTACACTTATCAAATTGACTAAGATGACAGGAAAAGATAATGATGAATGTTGGAGGGGATGTGGGGAAGCTAATGCATTATTTGTGAACTGATCCAGTCATTCTGGAAAGCAGTCTGGAACCATGCCCAAAGAGCTATAAAACTGCATACCCAGCCACTACTGGATCTTTATCCCCCAAAAATCATATAAGTAGGAAAAGACCCATATGTACAAAATATTTTCAGCAGCTGTTTTTGGGGTGGCAAAGAATTAGGAACTAAATGGATACCCATATATTGGGTGGATAAATTATAGTATATGAATTTGATAGGAGACTATTGAGAAATGATGGCCAGGTTGATTTCAGGAAAGCCTGGAAAAATTTATATGAATTGATGCTGAGTGAAATAAGAAGAATCTAGGAAACATTGTATAATTGTCAAAACTAGTTAGTAGGTCTTAAAAACCATCTTTATATGTAAGTAGAAAAATGATACATTATTAAAATACAATTTTTAAAAAAGCATATTGTTCTGATAGCTGGACCTCGAATTAAATTTCATTTACCCATTCAGCACAATGAAATGGTAACAGTTTTGGGTTGAAATTTGAGCATGGGTTCTAGATAGACTATGAACTCCCATAAAAAGTAAGCTTCTTGAGGGTAGAACCTTTGCCTTTCATGGTATCACCAGACTTTGGTACTATTTCTGGCACATAATAGGTGCTTAATAAATATGGCATGCCTGATTGACTCTACCACTTTACTCACTGTGTAACTTTGAATGAGTCTTTTCACCTGAGTTTTATTTTTTTCATAATTAAAAGAATAATTAGGGAAAGGTGATCTTTAAGGGTCTTTCTCAATTTAACCTTCTGTGCTTCTGTGTCATGTATGTAATATGTATTGAATGAAGTAGTATTAGTTTTTCATGAAAACATTGCCAAATTGATGTGATCGATTGCCTGAACAGAAAGTAAAGGATAAGCCAAGAGAAGATTGAGTCTGTGGGATTAATATATACAAATACAGTTCCTGTATTTATTTTCTACTCCCAGCTTCATCCCCATGTAATGAAGATTTTTTTCTTTGAAAACCAAAATACCCCAAGTTTGGAGATAAAAACAAAAAAAAAGTAACAAAATCCTCACAATTCACTAAAGTTGAAAAAAGCCTGGAAAAAAGTTACCTCCTTTGAAACACAAAGGAGGGTGAAGGAGAAGGATTCAAATTCTCTACTCATGTGCCCTCCCTTGGATACTATTTCTTACCAGTCAGTGCTAGAGAAATTGTCAAGTGTTCATTAAACAAAAGACTATATTAAATAAATAACCCAGAGTGAGAGAGAGAGAGGGAAAGACCTAATCATTCTTAATCTATTGCATTAGTAGCTACAGTCATAGCTACAGGTATGATGTATCTTAATTTCTGAAGAATAAAATGATTTCCTGGTCTTTTGGTCTTCTTTCTTGAGATTTTTCTTGGTGATTTCTGTAGTATTTCTTCTTCTCCAGTTTCTCTGGGTCCCTGCCTCATCTTTACTAATTCATTCGCCTACCACACTAAACATGTCTAATTACACGAAACATTGGCCCACATCTGAGAAATGATTCAGGGGCTGAGAATATTAGCAGGGGCACTCACAAAACATCAACTCAGATACAGTACTTACTGTCTGCATTTCTGATATGCAAGATAAAGACATCTTATTGCAGTCTTCATTAATCAAATGATAAGGAAACAAAAACTGTTCTAGTACAAATAAAGAATTGTAAAGAAACAACCACAGAAATAGGAGTATTAGAACACTAATCACAATTCTTTACAAAGGGAGAAGGGTCCCTTAAGATTAGGCTTTTATTTCACATTGACACCAAAGCAACTAGACATATTAGATAAAAGCAAGTAAAATCTGTACAAGTACATCCAGGACAGCAACCAAAAAAAATTTTCTCCAATATTTTCTATGGGTAGAAGTTAGAGACCATCATGGGCAAAGTGAAAGAGCTGTATTTGATACAGGAGATTTGAGTAAGAATCCTGATGCTGACATCTCTTTGTGTGAAACTTTGGGCAAGTTATTTATTTTTTTTTATTAAAGCTTTTTATTTTCAAAACATATACATGGATAATTTTTCAAAATTAACCCTCGTGAACTTCCAGTTAAGATGGCGGAGAAGAGGCACACAGTTGTGTAGCTCCACGCTTTCTCTCACTATCCATTTCAGTACAAGCCTCTGAATTAATGCTTGACTGAAAAAAAACCCCACAAATAGTTACCAAGAGAAGCCATCCTTGAGATTCGCCAAGAAAGGTTGTCTTTACTTGAGGGCTGGGATGGTTTTATATCGGGTGCAGGCGGCAGGCAGCGGCAGTGAGAGCACGGGAGCAGACTGGAGAGGGGGTGTGGAGTGATCGCAGTCATCTCTGCAGGGAGAGCTTCGCTACAGGATTAGATACTTTGCTCCGGCAGCAAGTCAGCAGCCCAGCAGAGAAGCTAAAAACACCGGGGCTGAAGAATACAACCCCAAACAGCTGGAGTCTCTCGGGACCTGGCCGCCCCCCTCCTCCACAGTGACTCAGCACACTCTGGGATCTCAGAGCGCAGGCGCAACACAGTCCTGCTAGTGCCTCACTGCTGCCCCCCGCAGTCTGTAGAGAAAGCTCAGTAACACACCCAGCCCCTCCCCCAAAGAAAGACTCCAGCTTTTTCTGTTTTTCTTTGCTAGTTTGTCTTTGATTATTAGACAGAATGAGCAAGAAACTGAAGAGAACTTTAACCCTTGACAGCTTTTATACAGATAGAGAGCAGACTCTAAATCCTGAGGAGACTAAAAACAGACAGTCCCCAGGTGAATCCCCAAAGGAGGAGATCATCTGTTCCTCAGCACAGATGAACCTCATAGAAGTAATTAAAAAGGCTCTCACAAGGGAGCTAGAAGAAAAATGGGAAAAGGAGAGGGAGGCTTGGCAAAAGAGCCTGGAGAAGTCAGTTAAAGAGAGAGTGGATAAAGAAGTAAAATCCTTGAAAAATAGGATTGGTGAACTGGAAAACAAAATTGGTGAAATGGAAAAAAATTCCACAGAACAAAAGAACTCAATGGGACAATTAGAAAAAGACTTTAAAAAAGTGAGTGAAGAAAATACTTCACTGAAAATCAGAATTGAACAAGTGGAATTGAATGACTCGAGGAGACAAGAAGAATCAGTCAAGCAAATCCAAAAAAATCAAACAATGGAAAAGAATGTGAAATACCTTCTGGGGAAGACAACAGACCTGGAAAACGGATCCAGGAGAGACAATCTGAGAATCATTGGACTTCCAGAAAAACATGATGAAAAAAAGAGCCTGGACACTATTTTCCAGGAAATTATCAAAGAGAACTGCCCAGAAGTCATAGGAACAGAGGAAAAAATAAACATTGAAAGGATTCATCAATCACCCACTGAAAGGGATCCTAAAATCAAAACACCAAGGAATATAGTGGCCAAATGCCAGAACCCTCAGACGAAGGAAAAAATATTGCAAGCAGCTAGAAAAATCCAATTCAAGTATCAAGGAGCCACAATAAGGATCACCCAGGATCTGGCAGCATCCACATTAAAAGATCGAAGGGCCTGGAATATGATATTCTGAAAGGCTAAGGAACTTGGTATGCAACCAAAAATAACTTACCCAGCGAGAATGAGCATCTTTTTCCAGGGAAGAAGATGGACATTCAACGAAGTAAGCGAATTTCATCTATTTCTGATGAAAAAACCAGAACTTAACAAAAAGTTTGATCTACAAATATAGAACTCAAGAGAAATCTAAAAAGGTAAAGATTAATCTTGGGAACTATATTTTGACTATATAGATGTATAAAGAATACATGTATACCTTGTTCTAGAAATTGATGTGGAAAGGGCATTGTACCAGAAAAAAGGTTAAGTGGGAGTAGTACATTTCATGAAGAGGCATAGGAAACCTATTATATCTGAGAGAAAGAATGGAGGGGGATGAATATAGGGTATGTAACTGCCTTCAGATTTGGCTTTAAGTGAAAAATCTTAAGACATATTCAATCTATGGTGAAACTTCTCCCACCTCATTGAAAAGTGAGAAGGGAAAAGTGAAAAGGGAAGAAATAAGCTAAGCGGAAGGGAATACAGAAACTGGGAGGGAAAGGGGTAAGATAGAGGGAGGAACTCTAAGGCAGGGGGGAGGGATACTAAAAAGGGAGAGCTGTGAGAAGCAAGTGGTGCTCACAAGCTTAATACTGGGAAGGGGGGAAAGGGGAAAGAAGGGAGAAAAGCATAAACCGGGGTTAACAAGATGGCAAGTAATACAGAATTGGTCATTCTAACCATAAATGTGAACGGGGTAAACTCCCCCATAAAGAGGAAGCGGTTAGCAGAATGGATTAAAAGCCAGAATCCTACAATATGTTGTTTACAGGAAACACACCTGAAGCGGGGAGATACATGCAGGTTAAAGGTAAAAGGTTGGAGCAAAATCTACTATGCTTCAGGTAAAGTCAAAAAAGCAGGGGTAGCCATCCTGATCTCAGATCAAGCTAAAGCAAAAATTGATCTAATCAAAAGAGATAAGGAAGGGCACTATATCTTGCTAAAGGGTAGCATGGATAATGAAGCACTATCTATATCAAACGTATATGCACCAAGTGGTGTAGCATCTAAATTCTTAAAAGAGAAATTAAGAGAGCTGCAAGAAGAAATAGACAGTAAAACTATAATAGTGGGAGATCTTAACCTTGCACTCTCAGAATTAGATAAATCAAACCACAAAATAAATAAGAAAGAAGTCAAAGAGGTAAATAGAATACTAGAAAAGTTAGATATGATAGATCTCTGGAGAAAATGTAATGGAGACAGAAAGGAATACACTTTCTTTTCAGCAATTCATGGAACCTATACAAAAATTGACCATATCTTAGGACATGAAAACCTCAAACTCAAATACAGTAAGGCAGAAATAGTAAATGCATCCTTTTCAGACCACGATGCAATGAAAATCACATTCAACAAAAAACCAGGGGGAAGTAGACCAAAAAAATAATTGGAAACTAAATAATCTCATACTAAAGAATGATTGGGTGAAACAGCAAATCATAGACATAATTAATAACTTCATCCAAGAAAACGATAATAATGAGACATCATACCAAAATGTATGGGATGCAGCCAAAGTGGTAATAAGGGGAAATCTCATATCTCTAGAGGCCTATTTGTATAAAATAGAGAAAGAGAAGGTCAATGAATTGGGCTTGCAACTAAAAATACTAGAAAAGGAACAAATTAAAAACCCCCAATCAAACACTAAACTTGAAATTCAAAAAATAAAAGGAGAGATCAATAAAATTGAAAGTAAAAAAAAACTATTGAATTAATTAATAAAACTAAGAGTTGGTTCTATGAAAAAAACAACAAAATAGACAAACCTTTAGTAAATCTGATTAAAAAAAGGAAAGAGGAAAATCAAATTGTTAGTCTTAAAAATGAAAAGGGAGAACTCACCACTAACGAAGAGGAAATTAGAGCAATAATTAGGAGTTACTTTGCCCAACTTTACGCCAATAAATTCGACAACTTAAATGAAATAGAAAAATACCTCCAAAAATATAACTTGCCTAAACTAACAGAGGAAGAAGTAAATATCCTAAACACTCCTATCTCAGAAAAAGAAATAGAACAAACTATCAATCAACTCCCTAAGAAAAAAACCCCAGGACCAGATGGATTTACATCTGAATTCTATCAAACATTTAAAGATCAATTAATTCCAATGCTAAATAAACTATTTGAAGAAGTAGGGATTGAAGGAGTCCTACCAAACTCCTTTTATGACACAGATATGGTACTGATACCTAAACCAGGTAGGCTGAAAACAGAGAAAGAAAATTATAGACCAATCTCCCTAATGAACATTGATGCTAAAATCTTAAATAAAATATTAGCAAAAAGATTACAGAAAATCATCCCCAGGATAATACACTATGACCAAGTAGGATTTATACCAGGAATGCAGGGCTGGTTCAATATTAGGAAAACTATTAACATAATTGACTATATCAACAACCAACCAAACAAAAACCATATGATCATCTCAATAGATGCAGAAAAAGCATTTGATAAAATCCAACAGCCATTCCTAATAAAAACACTTGAAAGCATAGGAATAAAAGGACTTTTCCTTAAAATAGTTGGGAGCATATATTTTAAACCTTCAGTAAGCATCATATGCAATGGGGAAAAACTGGAACCTTTCCCAGTAAGATCTGGAGTGAAGCAAGGTTGCCCACTATCACCATTATAATTCAATATTGTATTAGAAACACTAGCCTCTGCAATAAGAGTCGAGAAAGAGATTAAAGGAATTAGAGTAGGCAATGAGGAAACCAAACTATCACTCTTTGCATATGATATGATGGTATACCTAGAAAACCCCAGAGATTCTACTAAAAAGCTATTAGAAATAATTCATAATTTTAGCAAAGTAGCAGGATACAAAATAAATCCCCATAAATCCTCAGCATTCTTATACACCACCAACAAAATCCAAGAGCAAGAGATACAAAGAGAAATTCCATTCAAAATAACTGTTGATAGCATAAAATATTTGGGAATCTACCTACCAAAGGAAAGTCAGGAATTATATGAGCAAAATTACAAAAAAGTTTTCACACAAATAAAGTCAGACTTAAATAATTGGAAAAATATTAAGTGCTCTTGGATAGGCTGAGCAAATATAATAAAGATGACAATACTCCCTAAACTAATCTATTTATTTAGTGCTATACCAATCAGACTTCCAAGAAAATATTTTAATGATTTAGAAAAAATAACAACAAAATTCATATGGAACAATAAAAAGTCGAGAATCTCAAGGGAATTAATGAAAAAAAAATCAAATGAAGGTGGTCTAGCTGTACCTGATCTAAAATTATATTATAAAGCAGCAGTCACCAAAACCATTTGGTATTGGCTTAGAAATAGATTAGTTGATCAGTGGAAAAGGTTAGGTTCACAAGACAGAATAGTCAACTATAGCAATCTAGTGTTTGACAAACCCAAAGATTCTAAATTTTGGGATAACATTTCATTATTTGATAAAAACTGCTGGGATAACTGGAAATTAGTATGGGAGAAATTAGGCAAGGACCCACACTTAACACCACATACCAAGATAAGATCAAAATGGGTCCATGACCTAGGCATAAAGAACGAGATTATAAATAAATTAGAGGAACATAGGATAGTTTATCTCTCAGACTTGTGGAGGAGAAAGAAATTTGTGACCAAAGATGAACTAGAGACCATTACCGATCACAAAATAGAAAATTTTGATTATATCAAATTAAAAAGCCTTTGTACAAACAGAACGAATGCAAACAAGATTAGTAGGGAAGCAACAAACTGGGAAAACATCTTTACAATTAAAGGTTCTGATAAAGGCCTCATTTCCAAAATATATAGAGAACTGACTCAAATTTATAAAAAATCAAGCCATTCTCCAATTGATAAATGGTCAAAGGATATGAACAGACAATTTTCAGATGAAGAAATTGAAACTATTACCACTCACATGAAAGAGTGTTCCAAATCACTATTGATCAGAGAAATGCAAATTAAGACAACTCTGAGATATTACTACACACCTGTCAGATTGGCTAAGATGACAGGAAAAAATAATGATGAATGTTGGAGGGGATGCGGGAAAACGGGGACACTGATGCATTGTTGGTTGAGTTGTGAACGAATCCAGCCATTCTGGAGAGCAATCTGGAATTATGCCCAAAAAGTTATCAAACTGTGCATACCCTTTGATCCAGCAGTGTTTCTATTGGGCTTATACCCCAAAGAGATACTAAAAAAGGGAAAGGGACCTGTATGTGCCAAAATGTTAGTAGCAGCCCTTTTTGTAGTGGCTAGAAACTGGAAAATGAATGGATGCCCATCAATTGGAGAGTGGCTGGGTAAATTGTGGTATAAGAATGTTATGGAATATTATTGCTCTGTAAGGAATGACCAGCAGGATGAATACAGAGAGGCTTGGAGAGACCTACATGGACTGATGTTAAGTGAGATGAGCAGAATCAGGAGATCATTATACACTTCGACAACGATATTGTATGAGGATGTATTCTGATGGAAGTGGATTTCTCTGACAAAGAGACTTAACTGAGTTTCATTGGATAAATGATGGACAGAAACAGCTACACCCAAAGAAGGAATAATGGGAAATGAATGTGAACTATTTGATTTTTGATTTTCTTCCCGAGTTATTTTTACCTTCTGAATCCAATTCTCCCTGTGCAGTGGGAGAACTGTTCGGTTCTGCAAATATGTATTGTATCTAGGATATGCTGCAACATATTTAACATATATAGGACTGCTTGCCATCTTGGGGGGGGGAGGGAGGGAGGGGAAAAAACGAAACATAAGTGATTGCAAGGGATAATGATGTGTAAAAATTATCCTGGCATGGATTCTGTCAATACAAAGTTATTATTAAATAAAATTAAATTAAAAAAAAAAGATAAGTGGGTAGCTCAATGCAGAGAATGATGTCCTGGGAATCAAACCTAATCCTGCTTTAGATATTTACTAGATGCAAAACCTTGATTTTGAAATCTGATTACTCAAATTGAATGTAAATAAGTAATTTCTTCTATGACCAGAAACCCTGAGGATATTCCCCTCCCAGATTCATTAATTTCACTCATTTATTTAGATATTTTTGGACTAGGAGAAAGAGGAGATTCTTTGCCTCACTTGCTACCTAGCTTTAATCACTAAATGGATGCAGCCTCAGTCAAACAGATTTGTTGAAGATTTTAGATAAAAAAGACCGAGGTCTCCCATTTCATCCAGGGACATCTCCAGTCTTCATTTTGATCTGCATCTTGTCACTGGATTCATATGGCTCTGGGAGAGAAGGTGAAGAAAGTGACTTTGCACAGCTCTCCTTCATTTAAATCCAACTTGCTTGCATGTTATGACATCACCTCTTTGATGTCATGGTCCTCTTTGAGAATGAAGTATAAACAACAACCCCAGATAAGTCATTTAACCCCTTTTGACCTTCCTCATAAAATGAGAGAATAGCATTTGAAGGTCTCTTTTACAATCTATGATCTGTTATTTATATGTCCTTGGCAGTATAAGAAGGTTCTGGAGTCAAGAATAATGGACTTAAATCCTGGATCTGTTATTTATTTTTTGTGAAACCTTCATGGATCATTTATCTTTATTAGAATTCAGTTCCCTCATTTGAGAGATGAAGGAATTCAACTAGATGAACTGAGATTCCTTCTAGTATTAAATCTATGATCTATATTATGATTGTTTCATTAATATTAATGTTAACTAACATTATAATAATGTTAGTTAACATTAATATTAATGAACTGTCTCCCCTCCTCTCTCTTTCTCTTCCTCTCATTTTCTCTCCCTTTTCTTCCCTTCCCTTCTCCACAGAACTATAGTAAGATTCCTCTCTTTGCCTCCCTAGATTTTTTTTTTTCATTCTTTCGAATCTCTTCATATCTCACTATTCTTTCAGACAATGACTTCCATCAGGGCCACTTAGCATTTTTAAGACAAGTGAGCAGCAAATGCTACTTTGAAAGCCAATTCCAGAAAAAACAACACCCGTCTCCTCTTCCCAATTATCCAAGATCTTTCTTTCTTTGTCATTTGACAGACATGTCTTGGTGTCTATGATGACACATCTGATTAAAATTGAAAGGTAGTGACAAGATTGGGCTTGCTTTCAGCAGGGCAATTTGGTCTTTTATTGGTAGGTTTGGGTTATTAATAATCTCCTCTTGGGCTGTGTACAATTTCAGCATTACTGAAACTCCAGGTTTCCTGATTCATATTGTTGCTGGATGCCCAAGCTTGTTCATTCTCTGCCACCTGCCAAGATGTTAATCTTCATTTTGATGTGTTCCTGGCATTAGCCTGTCCTTAGATTTGATCATGGAAATGTTCCAGAAAAAAAAATAGATGTGAAAAGTTTGATAGTTAAAGCAAGGGATAGCAATATCTCTTCCCATCTTCCTTTTAATCATGTTTTTTTTTTCCATTGAATTATATCTAATTTTTAAATAGACTAGATACTTCTGAGAAAAAAGAGACAATCAGCTTAAAAACTTCTACTTTGGAACCTATGCAGCAATATTCAGCTCACTTCAATTCCATATATATCAAATCCCTCCTATGTACAAGGCTCTCTTCTAAATTCTGTGTCAAGACAAAGAAATATAACATTTAGTCCCTGTAAGAACTATATCAAGCCTAGGGCAATTATAACTTTCTGCAATGGTTCTAAAATTATAAGACACAACATAAACTCTTTCAGAAACATAGAAATTACTGCATATTGAGTTTATTTAGAAAGATTAATTAAACAGAAAGTTATATATGACCATCTTCCTTTTGTACTACTAGCTCCTTATTGACTATTATAAACCAGGTTAGCTTCTTTCCCAGTTTTGAAGTTGAAGAGCTCCCCTGTATATTGCCTGCCTCACCTGGGGCTAGTCTTCTAAGATCTCTTTCTTCTTTCATTCTTGCTACCTCATGAACAATGTCTTTAAAAAGTTGTTTTGCCATTGCTTTTAATGCAGCTTGTTCCAGTCCCAGGACAGAATTTATCCCCAGAATAAAAAAAATAATTGCAAATTGTATCTTTGATTTTAATAAGTATCTAGTCCAGCAGAAGTATGAAAAATCCATGACATTGTTGAAAAAACTCTAAGTGACAGTTTGGAAAATGAGATAATAATAGATTCTAGTGGTTGCACAATACCTGGCTTCTGGTAGATGTTTAATAAATGTGTGTTAATTGTTTGATCTTACATTTCCATATGAAGTTGTATTTTAAAACTGCACTTTATCACTTTATTTTTTCAACAATTTTGCAGGTAAGTAGGACAGGCATTGTTTTCTCCATTTTGCAGATGATGACTTGGAAGTAAATCATTTCCCCAAGTCAATATGACAAGGAAGTGGCAGAATTGGTTGAACTCAAGCCTTCTGACTTCAAGAGAAAATTTCTTTTTACTAGATTACTCTTAATATAACTAAAGATTATTTGCTGTTAACATAGACTCACTGAATAAAGACACCAAAGCAAGAGACCTAAGCAGCAATTTATTCTAACTCATACCAGAAAGACTTTGTACAATCACATACTTGACAAATGGCCTTCTGCTCTCTGCTTACAGAATTCCAACAAAGAATGTTTAGTGGGATACCCTAACTTATTAGGCAATCTTTTCCCCTTTGGGATAAGTTTGTTAATTGTTGTGAAACAATTTTCCTGATAACAAACATAAACTGACCTCTTCTATACATCTACTCATTGCTTCTAGTTCTTCCCTTTACGCCCAAACAGGCCTTCCCCTTCCATGTAACAGCTCTTCAAAAGCACATATCGTGTTTCCCCAATAATAAGACCTATCCCGAAAATAAGCCCTCCCCTTACTGTGTAAGATTCCTCTAAAATAAGTCCTCCCCCCAAAATAAGCCCTATTGAGATTGCTACTGTAGTGAAGGTGATCCCCTGCGTTACACGCTACATTACGATACCCTCTGTATGCACCGTTTCCCCCCTCTTTCCCCCACCCCATGAAATGCATGCCACACTCCGAGCTGCATCCAATCAGAGCTGCAGCAGTGAGCGCGTCATCCTGTTCTTCCCCAGTGATTTGCTTGCTGGTGCCATTGAGAGCAGTCCCGCGGAGGAGAGTTGAGGCAGGACAACATAAAAACCCGTATATAAGCGGGAGTGAGGGGGCATGATGGAGGATAAAAGAAGAACTCAGGGGGCATCATGGAGGATAGAAGGAGCACTCAGGGAGCATGATGAGGTTAAAACATTATTGAGGGACATGATGGAGTGAAAAGAAGGACTGATGGTCATAATTTTATTATTCTGTCTGTTTTGACCCCCCAGACATGAGTACAAAAAGGAAGAGTTATACTGTTGAGTACAAGAAAGCAACTGTAAAGGAGTCACATGGCAAGAATCTTGCAGTTTTCCGTAAAGAAAAACTTTTGGATCTTCGAATGGTCAGAAAATGGAGAGCAGATTATAATAACCTCAATCAACAGGTGGATGAGGGAAAAAGGAAAAAGTGCAGGTCTGGATCAGGTCGGCGACCCTTATATCCTGACTTGGAGATCCTCATTGGTGAATGGATTGCTGACAGGAGAGCAAAGGCCTTGGTTGTGCGCAGGGCTGATATTCAAGCATTTGCCCTTTCAATGGCACCAAAGTTTGAAATGGTCTCAGAAGGATTCAAAGCATCACAACATTGGTTGGACGGTTTCTTTCAATGGTATGAACTGTCCCTAAGAAGATCAATAACACTGTTTAAGCTGGAAGATGCTGAAGTTATTAAACGTGCACTTGCATTCAAGTCCTTTATTGATAGGATCGACATTTCCAAGTACCAAACCTGCAATATGATTGCTATGGATGAAACTGCAGTGTTTATGGGACAAGGATCTCAAACAACAATTCATCACAGGGGTGCAAAGTCAATCTACATTCCCACCACTGGCTATGAAAGTGCACGGGTTACCTATGTTTTGGCAATTAGTTTGGATGGAAAGAAAGCCACACCTCTAATCATCAGTAAGGGCAAGAAAGATAAGATTGAACGTGATGATTCCTGCAGGAATGACTGCCTATCTCCACACCCTTGATATTGCAATAAACAAGCCATTCAAGGACCATTTGCACATGGAAGTCAATGACTACATTGAAAATAAAATGGAAAGAAATCAGCATGGAAACTTTGTGAAGCCCTGTCTGCAAGAAGTCGTGACTTGGGTGAAGAAGTCATGGGATAAAATTACTGACAGCTGTGTCGCCAAGGCATTACGAGCAGGTTACCTGGACAAGACATGTTCATTTAAAGAGAGCTATATTGCTGGACATGACAGATTGGGTCTACTTCTTCTGAAGGAAATAGAGGCACAAGACATCCAGGATGGAATTCAGGGTATGGACACTTATGATAATGTTG
The DNA here is from genome assembly GCF_016432865.1 of Antechinus flavipes. NCBI lineage: Eukaryota > Metazoa > Chordata > Mammalia > Dasyuromorphia > Dasyuridae > Antechinus > Antechinus flavipes. The sequence continues at coordinate 590,198,064 of NC_067399.1, read as the reverse complement.
TTGAAGAAGATATGATCATTATTGAATAAAGGTACTTTTTTTTGTTCACATTTACCTGTTTATTAAAATTGCTGTCAATGTTCATTTAAAATAAGCCCTCCCCTGAAAATAAGCCCTCTGGTGGTTTTTTTTTTCCTGTCCAAAAAAATAATAAGACAGTGTCTTATTATCGGGGAAACACTGAGTTTTCTCCAAGCCAAACACCTTAAATTCCTTCAACACATGTCCATGTTGCCTTTGATTCAAGGCTCTTCACAATCCTGGTTGCATTCTTCTGGACACTTCATTTTTTCCATTAATTTCATTAATTTCACTTTGGTTTAAGAGGACTAAACAAAACACTTCAGATTAGTTATGACCAGAGCCGAATGTTATTGTTTAGTAACTTCAGTGATGTCTAACTTTTTGTGATGTTACTTAAAGTTTTCTTGGGAAAAATATTAACATGGTTTGCCATTTCCTTTTTCAGCTCATTTTACATATGAGGAAACTGAGACAAATAGTGATTAAGGCCCAGGTTCATATAGCTCAGAGGGATCTGAGGGCAAATCTGACATAAAGAAGATGAGTCTTCCTGACTTTAGGCCCAGTGCTATATACATCTGGTTATTTTGAAAATACAAATATCGATTGATAAAAATCCACTGATTAACTAGGGCAAAAACAACAATAAGAAGAACAGCAAATACTACATTTGAAATTCAAGTGTAGTAAGTTCCATAATTCCAATGCCAAAAATCAGTTATGGAAAGCAGTTAGGAGAAATGAATTTCAGAAAAATAGGTGGTATGGTGGATAAAGTGCCAGATATGAAGTCAGGAAAGCTCAACTTTGTGAATTCAAATTTGACCTCAGACAATTATTGATTGTGTGACTGGACAAATCAGTTGTGTGACCCTGGACAAATCACTTTACCCTATTTGCCTCAGTTCCTTATCTGTAAAATGAGCTGGAGAAAGAAATGAAAAGCCATTTCAGTATCTTTGCCAAGAAAACACTAAATGGGGTCATAAAGAGTCAAAAATGGTTGAAAAATGATTGAACAATGATGACATCAATTCAAATATCTGAAGGTTTTTCCATATCCATGAAAAATAAAAGAAGGGATTATAATAGGAGATTAAATAAAAAGAAGCCAAATCTACCTTTCCACAAGACAAATTCTGCAAAGCTGAATTCAATCAATAATAAAAAGATTATATAATCAAGACACTAGAAGCATTTCTGAACAAAATAACAACATAGATTTGGCAGAAAATTTGGCTTGCTAGAACTTCAAATAAGGAAAACATAAGAAAGATAATTATAATAATTAAGGAAAGAATAAAATATTAAATAAAGTATCTTGTATTTCAAGACTATGGTTTAAAATTTGATTAAGGAATAAAAGAAAGAGTAAAGAGGGGTGTCCAGGAAACAAAATAGGATCTAAAGTGTTTAAAATGTAAGGGCCCTTAAAAATCAGAAGGAAAGAAAGAGCTGGATTAGCATTCTATGAGCTAAATCTCATACTCCCCTATAAATGAATTAATTTTGTTTTTAGTATGTGCGTGAATAAAACAGTAGGATACCATTTTCTTACTAAAATAATAACTGGAAGGAGAGACAAATAACTGACAGGAATTGGAAATGTATTCCCATTGGACCTCAAAATGAATAGAGAAAAGATCATAATTCCTTTAGTTTTTCAACTTATTTGAAGATAGCATGAAAGTAAGGTGAGATAAATTGAGTGGCAGGATCAATCTTGGGTATGGAGAAATGATTGTCTCATCTTAGAAAAACATTTCTTACATTTTTGTACAAAATAAAACATGTAGGATTACAAAGGAAACATATTGAAATGTAATATGTGCAAAATATATATAGAAAAGATGTAACTTTTCCAATCCAATTTTATAGATCCCTTGAAATATATTCATAGATCCATGGATCTCAGGTTAAAAAACCCTGACCTAGAAGAAAAAATGAAGTGTGTTATTAAAGAATGCTCTCATAGTGAAAGAGGTAAATAGATATACACATAGTAATTTCATAATGGAATTGAAAAAAAATGAGTACTTTAGGAATGTATGCTATATTTCTTAGCATTGTAACTTACCTCCTCTGATGGCTTGCTGTATGTGGCCAACATTTACAGAATTTACAGAATTCATAGAATCAGAGGTAGCATATAATGTGTTAAATGGTCATTATAAGGGCAGCAACTATAACCAGACTTCATGATGCAGGATACAATAAGTTTTAACACACTTGGCTAACATTGCAAATATAAGGTACAACAGAAGGAATCCTAATCAAAATAAAATCATAATAAATAAATAGGCAAATAAACAAGCAAACAAACAGAAAAATAAGAGAAATGGAAACTAGGGTGATATCTATAATGTAGTATCATAAAAATAGGATTGAAAAGGAAGCTAAAATTTTGTACCATGGAAGCTCTATATTTTATAAGAAATAGAGACCAAGGAAAAAGAAATTCTCTGAAGACCATAAGTAGAATCCAGAAGATGATAAAAAGAAAGAATTAAGGAAGAAAAACTGAACAAAACTTGGAAAAAAGTTGGCATAAAAGAAAAAAAAATCATGGAGGTTATTTTCCACTAAATATTTTCCTTTTCTTTATGTCTCTGTTAAATTTATCCAAGATTGAGAGGAGAACATTGAAGTATTATTACTTTCTTATAAATTTTCTGGGAACTCTGCTAAAATTTCCTTTATGAATTTTGATGATGTACCATTTCATAATATATGCATATATAGGCACACACATGCATGTGCATATATGTGTATGCATATATATACACATATATGCACATATATGTATACATACATACTTCATTGTCCTGATCCCTTTAAACATAATGCCGTTTTCCTATTTATCTCTTGTGAAATTTATTTTTGCTTTGTAAAATATGGATCGATGAAAATCAAATGTGACCAAATGAGGATCAAATGAAAATACTCATATAAAGTACTTTGCATATCTTAAGGAAACATATTAATGTTAGGTATTGTTGTGGTTATTATGGCATGATTGCAAGTCTTGCTTTCTTTTGAATTACCTGATACATAGTAAATTTTGTTCCAATTAACTTTCATTCTGTGTATCTTTATTTTAAGAATTACAGTGTAATTACAGTGTTTTTGTTTTGTAATCAGTTCTGCCACTGTTTAATGTTATTGGATTATTTATTGGACTAAGACAATGAATTTTTAGTTTGTTTCCTTCATTAATTCAGATTGACACTATTTTGAAACTGTAATTAGTTTTCCTTGTATTATTTTAATAAAAAATTCTACTATTGCCATTTACCTACTCTAGCCTGTTTTTTGAATTTATTTATATTGTTAATTTATCTTTTTATTTTTTGTGTGCTTGTTAATTTACTTATTTCTTTCTCTATCTTTCTGTTTCTCTTCCTATTTTGAGCCTTTGATTCCGTACATAATTAGGCCTGTGTTTGACATCTTACTTTCTCCTTACCCTCCCAAACACCTAAGTTTAATTAGTATTTTAAATAAACTTTCCTCTTTTGAAAAACATTTCTTAACTTTGTCCTTCAAATCTCTTTAGAATGGGGACTTAGGATTTGGGGTAAGTTATTGCCATATGAAGCTTGAGCAGGTACTGCCTCAGCTGACCCTAAAGCAAAAGCTTGCTAGTTTATTTCTTCTGCTGGCACCCCAAATGTGTTGAGGCTTTGAGATTGGGATGCTGAATGGGAAATCTATTGATTACCATTGTTATGATGTTATTGTATTACTTTAAAAACATATTTGGTGTTTCTGTCTTATTTCAAGATTTAATTACAAATTTTCCATCTTCCTTGTTTCCTAATGTTATAAAGACTCAGAGAAATGGGAAGAAATCCCTCCACAGATACTAAAAAAAAATTCAGGAATTAAAATCATGTGAGAGCTTGCTAATAACAAGATAATATCAATTAAAACAACTTTATTTCATATCTAGCTAATTGGCAATGATGATAAAAGATCAAGAGCTTGGGACACTCATACTAATCTATAGTTGGTTAAATTTTTATGGGAAATCAAAAAATATTTCAATTCATGAATTAATTTTTTTCTGTTTTATTTGGCTCTAGTTAGTTCTGGATGATAAGTCCTGGACATTTTAACTAAATACCTGAAACTGGTTCCATTGGCACAACTTTTTCTTTGCTATCAACCTGGATTACCAGTAGAGAGGAGAGTGTTTTTTTTTTCTCTGCTCAACTAAGAGACTTTACACTGAGTATTGCTTCTTTCCCTCTGTTCAGGAAATCAATCCAAACCTGACCAAAAATTCTTTCTACAAACTCCAAAAAAATAGTCACCTAGACTTCCATTGAAGATACTGGGACCACTGGTAACTTGGGTTACCACCCAATCCACTTTGAGTCAAAGCTAATTGTCAGGGATTTTTTTTTTTAACTTGGATCCTTTTATACACACCCAATTATTGCACTTAATCTGCCTTTCTACAACTTCTAACCATTGATCTTACTTTTTGGGGACCAAGCTATTCAAGTCTTAATTTCCCTTATGATAGTGTTTCAAAAACTTGCATTCAATTATCAAGTTCCCAGAAAATCTTCTCTTAACTAGAATAAAGAAAGTAATTTATTTAATAATGTGGCATGGTCTCACCATTATGATCACTTTTCTGTAGATGTTCCTCAGGTAGCATTTTCTTTCCAAAGACTAGCTGCTCACAACCAGTGCTGTTCTGAACTTAGTTCAGTCTTATTCAAGAGAGTCACTTGTTAATTTTTCAATGTGGTATTTTTACCTCAGAGATCAGGCAATATCATTAATAAGGGCTTTATTTATTTATTTTTCTATTTTCTAGACTTAAAGTGATAGACCAAGTATTAATAATTAAAAATGTGTTGTATATATAAATTCCCTCCATTGATAGCCAATTGTTAAACATTTAACAACACATTTGTGAATATAAGAGAAAATAGTGCTCTAGTTGTGAGCTTATCTACCCCTTTCTCTTCCCTAGTACCTTGTTTTCTGGTGTTTGAAAACTAAAAGGAGTGGAAAGAAATGTTTTAAATCATAGTATGGAATCTCCAGAGTTAGGTATTTGTTTACCTATCTGAAGATAGGGTGTATTGCCCTGTATTACCTTTTGGAATTGTTTCCATTGCTAGCATCCTATAATACTCCATTTCTCTAACTGGATTCATTGTGTCAGGAATGTAGGAAGAACTCAAAGGCTCAGTATCTTATGAACTCTGGATGACATGTCTGGCTCCTGGCTTTGGGAAAGAAGAGCTGATGGAGCAGATGTTGGAAAAGATAACTGAAGATTCTGGCTAATTAGGCAGATTACATATAGTACTTCTGTGAAGTGCCTATTCCATGGGCAAATTAAAAGAGTTAATGTCTCTCTTTGTATAACCCATAAAACATAAAAGAAAAATAACATTTATTCTTCATTTTTTTTCTAATTAATATACTTATACTCATTGTCCTTTAAACGGCAATTGTTTCATAGGGATTTGGCTTTCAGACCACTGGCAATGGTCCCATTAGTTCTAGAGGATCAGATACTGGAAGAGTGTCAGGGGATGGCAGACTCTTTGGCTGTCTTGGATTGAACAGCTCTCACAATATCTCTGTCTCCTCATTTCCTCTTCTAACTGCTTCCTCTCAATAATGATCACCACAGGAATGGTATAGGGATTGGTTAGATTAAAAATAAATATGTGAATCATTTTGAGACCTTTTGAGTCTGTGTCTATACATAGAAGTCTAGAATATTAGAACTAGAAGGGGCCTTATTTTACAAAAGAGAAAACTGTAGCTCAGACAATGGAAGTGACTCAATACCCCTACATAATTTGAAAAAAGAAAAAGAATGGAAATGTTGAGTTGGATTGTCATTATAAAAATCCTATTTTTTAAATGACAGGATTTAGCTATACTAAGATAGCACAGCATACTGAGAACACTAGAGTGAAAGGAGTTTGAGTTAACTTTTGGTAGTCTTTTCAATCTTTTCTATGTCTAGTACCTCCTTTCTGTTAATCATTTTATATTTGTTTTGTATATAGCTTGCATCATATGTATTTGTTTGCATGTTGTTTCCCCTATTAGATTATAAGGTCCATGAAGATAGTTTCTTTTACTTCTTTTTTATATTCCCAAGTGTTTAACATAGTGCCTGGCATACCATAGGTGCTTAATATTTATTGATTCAACTTGTTGATTATACAAACTTTGACAAATCCCACTTTATCTCTACAAACTTCAGTGTCCTGATATTTAAAATATTAGATGAAGAAAATTAAGAAATATGGTCTGAAGGGTCCCTTATAGATTTCATGCTCTATATACATCTATTTTCCTAAAGGATTGACTTGTTTTTTGAGTCAACTTTATTAGCTTATTGATTGATTTCAGTGCTTAATGCCTGGAACATATTAGAGACTTCTTTTAATTCTTTTTTATTGACACTTTTTATTTTCAAAACATATGTAAGGATAATTTTTCAACATTGATTCTTGCAAAACCTTATGTTCCAATTTTCCTTCCTTCCCCCCATGCTGTCCTCTAAATGGCAAGTAATTCAATATATGTTAAACATGGCAAAATAAGTCACTCCAATATAGACATACATATTTATATAATTATTTTGCTGTACAAATTAGACCAAAAATGAGAAAGAAAACAAAATTCAAGCAAACAACAACAAAAGAAATGAAAATACTATGTGGTGAATCACATCAGTTCCCACAGTCCTCTCTCTGGGTGTAGATGGTTCTCTTTGTCACAAGATCGAACTGCCATGAATCATCTCATTGATGAAAAGAGCCATGTCCATCAAAATAGATCATTATATAACTTTATTGTTGCCATGTACAATAATGTCCTTGTTTTTCCATTTCACTTAGCATTAGTTTATGTAAATCTCTCCAGGCCTTTCTGAAATTATCCTGTTGATCATTTCTTATAGAACAATAATATTTCATGACATTCAAATACCATAATTTATTCAACCATTCTCCAATTGATCGATATGCACTCAGTTTCCAGCTTCTTGCCACTACAAAAAGGACTGCCGCAAACATTTTTGCACATGTGCTTTTTCCCTCCTTAATATAAGCCCAGTAGAAACTCTACTGGATCAAAGGGTATGCACAATTTCACAACCCTTTGAACATAGTTCCAAATTGCTCTCCAGAATGGTTGAATTCATTCACAATTCCACCAAAAATGTATTAGTGTCCCAGTTTTCCCACATCCTCTCCAACATTCATCATTATCTTTTCCTGTCAACTTAGCTCATCTAAGAGATATGTAGTGGTACCACAGAGTTATATTAACTTGCATTTCTCTGATCACTAGTGATTTAGAGCACTTTTTCATATGACTAGAAAGGATTTCAATTTCTTCATCTGAAAATGATCTCTTTATATATTTTTGACAATTTATCAATTGGAGAATGGCTTGAATTCTTGTGAATTTGAGTTAATTCTTTATATATTTTAAAAATAAGACCTTTGTCAGAACCCTTGAATGTAAAAATGTTTTCCCAGTTTATTGCTTCTCTTCTAATCTTCTTTGCATTGGTTTTGTTTGCACAAAAGCTTTTTAAGTTAAGTTAATTGTCTATTTTGTATTCAATAATGAACTCCAGTTCTTCTTTTGTCAAAAAGTCCTTCCTTCTCCATAGAACTCAGAGGTAAACTATCCTGTATTCTTCCAATGTGCTTATAATATCATTGTTTATGTCTAGATCATGAACCCATTTTGATCTTATCTTGGAATATGCTGTTAAGTGTAGGTCAATGCCTAGTTTCTGCCCTACTAGTTTCTAATTTTCCCAGCAGTTTTTGTCAAATAGTCAATTCTTATCCCAAAAGCTGGGGTCTTTGGGTTTGTCTAACACTAGCTTGCTATAGTCATTAATATAGTCAAGCTATAGTCATTACCATTTTGTTCTGTGAACCTAACCTATTCTACTGATCAACTGCTCTATTTCTTAGCCAGTAACAAATGGTTTTTCTGACCACTCCTTTATAATATAGTTTTAGATCTGGTATAGCTTAGGCCACCTTCATTTGTTTTTCCCCCTATTAATTCCCTTGAAATTCTTGACCTTTTGTTCTTCCAGATGAATTTTATTATTATATTTTCTGGGTCATCAAAATAGTTTCTTGGGAGTTTGATTAGCATAGCACTAAATAAACAGATTGATTTAGGTAGTACTGTCATCTTTATTATATTCACTCAACCTATCAAAGAACACTTAATATTTTCCAGTTGTTTAGATCTGACTTTATTTGTGTTCATTATATTGTGTTCATTGTGTTTTGTAATTTTGCTCATATAGTTCCTGACCCTCCCTTTGCAGATAGATTCCCAAATATTTTATCCTATTGACAGTTATTTTAAGTGGAATTTCTCTTTGTATCTCTTGCTGTTGGATTTTGTTAGTAATGTATAAGAATGCTGATGATTTATGTGGATTTATTTTGTATCCTGCAATTTTGCTAAAGTTATAGCTTTTTAGTTGATTCTTTGGGGTTCTCTAAGTATACCATCATATCATCTGCAAAGAGTAATAATTTGGTTCCTCACTACCTACTTTAACTCATTTAATCTCGTTTCCTTCTCTTATTGTCAAGTCTAGCATTTCTAATACAATATTGAAGAGTAACGGTGATAACGGGCAACCTTGTTTCACCCCTAATCTAAATGATTCCAGTCTTCATTACATATGATGCTTGCTGATGGTTTTAAATAGATGTTACTGTCTATTTTAAGAAAGAATCCATTTATTCCTATACTTTCTAGTGTTTTTAATAGGAATGGATGTTGGATTTTATCAAATGCTTTTTCTGCATCTATTGAGATGATCATATGGTTTTTGTTAGTGTGGTTATTGATATAGTCATTTATGCTAATAGTTTTTCTAATATTGAACCAGCCCTGTATTCCTGGTATAAATCTTACTTGGTCATGTTTTATTATCCCATGGATGATTTTCTGTAATCTTTTTGCTAATATTTTATTTAAGATTTTTTCATCAATATTCAGTATGCAAATTGGTCTATAATTTTCTTTATCTGTTTCCGACCTACCTGGTTTAAGATCAGTACTATATCTATGTCATAAAGGAATTTGGTAGGGTTCCTTCATTCTCTATATTTTCAAATAGTTTATATAGTATTGGAGTTATATTATGGTAGAATTCATATATAAATCCATCTGATCCTGGGGATTTTTTTTTTTTTAGGGAGTTGATTCTCTAGTGTATTCTATTTCTTTTTCTTAAATGGGACTATTTAAGTAATTTATTTTCTCTTCTGTTAATGTGGACAATCTTTATTTTTGTAGGTATTCCTCCATTTCACTTAGGTTCTCAAGTTTATTCACATAAGGTTGGGTAAAATAAATCCTAATTATTGCTCTAATCTCTTCATTGGTGGAGAGTTCTCCCTTTTTATTTTTGAGACTAACGATTTGATTTTCCTCTTTCCTTTTCTAATCAAATTAGCTAAAGGTTTAATCAATTTTATTGGCTTTTTCATAAAAACAACTCTTAGTTTTATTTATTAATTCAATAGTTTTTTTTTTACTTTCAATTTTATTAACCTCTTCTTTCATTTTCAAAATTTCAAGTTTGGTATTTGATTGGAGGTTTTTAATATGTTCTTTTTTTAGCTTTTTTAATTACAAGCTAAATTCATTGATCTATTCTTTCTCTATTTTATGCACGTAAGCATCTAGAGATATAAAATTTCCCCTAACAACCGCTTTGGCTGCATCCCATAAATTTTGATATGTTATCCTATTATTGTCATTCTCTTCAATGAAATTATTGATTATGTTTATGATTTGTTGTTTAACCCATTCATTCTTTAGCATTAGATTATTTAGTTTCCAATTAATTTTTGGTCTACTTTGCCCTGGCCTGTTATTGAATATAATTTTTATTGCATCATGATCTGAAAAAAAAAATTTACTATTTCTGTCTTACTGCATTTGATTTTGAGGTCTTTATGCTCTAATATATGGTAAATTTTTGTATAGATTCCATGAACCCCTCAGGAAAAAAATGTATTCCTTTCTGTCTCCATTCAATTTCCTCCAAAGCTCTATCTTATCTATCTGACTTTTCTAATTTCTTTTAATATTTTAACTTCTTTCTTATTTATCTTGTGGTTTAATTTGTTTAATTTTGAGAGAGCAAGGTTGAGATCTCTTACTATTATTCTTTTGCTGTTTATTTCTTCTTGCAGTTCTCTTAACTTCTTTTCTAGGAATTTGGATGCTATATAACTTGGTGCATATATGTTTAGTATTTATATTACTTCATTATCTATGATACTCTTTAGCAAGATATATTTTCTGTCCTTATCCATTTTAATTAGATCCATTTTTGCTTTTCTTTGATCTGAGCTCAGGATTGCTACCCCTGCGTTTTTTATGCCACCTGAAGCATAATAGATTCTGCTCCAGCCTTTTACCTTTACTCTAAATGTGTCACTCTGCTTTAAATGTGTTTTTTGTAAACAAAATATTGCAGGATTCTGGCTTTTAATCCAGATATGCACTTCCATTTTATGGGAGAGTTCATCCCATTCACATTTCCAGTTAAAATGACTAATTCTGTATTTTCTGCTATCTTATTTACCCTAAGTTATGCTTTTCTCTTTTCTTCCTTTCCTTCCCCAGTATTTTGCTTCTGAACACCATCTCCTTCAAACAGTCCTCCCCCTTTAGAGACCTTGCTCCTTTCTTAGATCTTTCCCCTACTACTTCCTCCCCTTCTATTAGTTTCCAACTTTCCTATTCCCTTTCCCCTCCCACTTTCCTATGGTGAATCAAGTTTCTTTGTGAAACCAAATATGTCTAATATTCTCTCTTTGAGCCAACTCTGATGAGAGTAAGATTCACACAATATTCATCTCTCTCCCTTCTCTCCCTCAATTATAATAGGTCTTCTTTACCTCATCATGTAATTTCCCTCATAACACCTCCATTTTCCTTTTGTTCCAGTACAATCTCTTTTCCTCCTCTAGTTTCCTTTTTATATTATAACAGTAAAATCAAATTATATTTGCACTCTCTAAGTATACCCATAACAGAGATATACTTCTCAAGAGTTCTTTCCTTTTTATCTTTTTATGCTTTTTTTGAGTTTTGTATTTGGAAATTAAATTTTTTCTTCAATTCTAGTCTTTTCATCAGAGATAAATGAAATTCACCTGTATCATTGAATGTCCTTCTTCTTCCCTGAAAGATAATGCTCACTTTAGCTGGATGGTTGATTCTTTTCTGCAATCCAAATTCCTTTGCCTTTCAGAATATTAGATCCCAGGCCCTTAGATCTTTTAAGATGGAAACTGCTAAGTCCTGAGTACTCCTGATTATTGCTCCTCTATATTTGAATTGTTTCTTTCTGGATGCTTGCAATATTTATTTCTTGGTCTGATAATTCTGAAATTTAGCTATGATGTTCCTTGGAGTTTTTCATTTTAGATTCTCTTTTAGGAGGTGATTGGTGACTTCTTTCAAAGGCTATTTTACTTTTTGATTCTAGGATATCAGGGTAGTTTTCCCATGATGATTTACTGAAAGATAATGTGATTTTTTTTTTTATCATGGTTTTCAAGAAGTTCAATAATCCTTAGATTGTCTCTCCTAGGTATATTTTCCAGGTCAATTGTTTTTCCAATGAGGCATTTTAAAATTTTCTTTTCTTTTCTTTTCTTTTGGTTTTATTTGACTGATTCTTGATGTCTCATTAAGGCATTCATTTCCATTTATTCAATTCTAATTCTTAGTGAAATATTTTCTTCAGTTACTTTTTTCAGCTCCTTTAGTATTTGGCCAATTGAAGTTTTAAATGAGTTGTTTTTTCTATGAATGTTTTTTCCATTTCAAAAATCAGCTTTTTAAGGAATTGTTTTCTTTTCCCATTTTATCAGATCTATTTTGTTTGGAGTTATATGCTTTTCTATATCACTAAACCTATTTTGTAAGGAGTTTTCTTCAGATAATTTCTGTGTTTCCTTTTCTAAACCCTCTTTCAATCTTCTCATTTCCTTTCCCCATTTTTCTTCTAACTCTCTTTTAAGATCCCTTTTTGAATTCTTCCATGAGAACCTTGTGAGATGGCAAACAATTCATATCATCCTTTTGGGCTTATTCTGGAGGAGATCTACTTTTATTGTCCTCAGAGTTTGAAATCTGTTCTCTTTCTCCACAAAAATTATGTATGGTCAGAATTATTTTTGATTTTTTGCTTTTTAAAAATAGGTTGAGGTATGTTCTTAGAGCAAAGGGGAGATTGCCCAAGCTTCCTCTATAGGTGACAGTCAGTGCTGGGTCAGTGCTGACTAACTTCTGGTGCTGGGTGGGGGTGGCCAGGTCCTGTGATATTCTGTGGTTTAGGGATTCACTATTTGCCTTTTGTATTTGTGTTTGATGTTTTGTATCTAATATACTGATATATTGGCTTGCAACCAGGAAAGAGAAGCCAACACTGCTGTAGATTCCACCCAGAAGATTCCCTGGTATGTAGGACACACTGCTCTGCATCTCTGCCCCTCCCCTGGTGTCCAATTGAAATAGACTTTTTCTGAAGATCTTCCAAATTACCTTCTGCTAGAAATTTGTTACACTCCAAATATTTGTGGTCTTTCACTTCAAAATTTGTTCAGAGTCTTGATTTGCTCTTAATTTGGGGGAGAGCTCAGAAAAAGACATGTCTCTTCTCCACCATTTTGAATCTACTCCCGCATAGTAGATTCTTAATAAAATTTTATTAATTGATTTTATTATCCACTGTCCAATTGTGGATTTAAAATATCAAATGGAATTCCCTTTTCCATCCCTGAAAGGGTGTGTCAAATGTTTAATTTTTTCTTAGCTCTTGTAGAGTAAACCTATATGGCAAGATAGTAGTTTCTTCAAATGATGTAATGTAGTCTCTTTCTGGTCACTTTTCTCTAGATATTCCCCTGGTATCATTATCTTTCCTAAGATTCACTGCCTGTTACCAATCACAACACTGTGGATATGATCTTACTTGCTGCTCTACTTTTCTTAATACCTTCTTTCCAAATATTTTAGGACTAAACAAATATCACATTTTCAAAGTGCAGAGAGCATTGAATTTAGAGATAGTTTGAATCCCATATCCATCATTTGCTTCTTTGGTCACAATACTCTATGAAGTCTTATTTTGCTCCCAAAAAGATAGAGATAGATTAGATAATCTCTATGGTTGACCTCTATGGTCAAGTTCTTAACCCCTATGATAATATGCAAAGTAAAATTTTAATATTGTTCTTTAAGGTGTCTTTTAAAAGGTGACTGACTACTAAACTCATAGTTGTCCCCTAAAAAAGAAGCTATTTGGATTGTTCATGCTGGGTTTCTGAACATTGTCCAAAGAGATCAAAAGGAAAGTTTTAGGAGCATGATGGAAGGGTAAAAAGGAAGTGAGGAGATATCACAGATAAAGAAGCAGCTCCTCTAACTGTTCATTAAAAAATTAAGGCTTATACTATGATAAACAACTTTTGCATAACACTTTAAGGCTTCAAAACACTTTGCAAAAGTTATCTCCTCTAATTGTCACAACAATTCTGTGAGATCATCTCTGTTATAATTATAATCCCTGTTTTATGGATAAGGAAACTGAGGCTGAGAAAGATTAATAGGGTATCTAAGGCAAGACTCACTCAAGTTTTTCACTACTATGTCCAACTCTGATTTTACTGTGTCACCTCAATGCCAATTGATATATGTCTATTATGAGTTTGCAAGGAAGGCAAATACCATCTGTTGCCACTTTGTAATTTTTTTGGGCTCTTCCAGACTTTTTTTTGATGTCCATTTTTACCATTTCTCATCAAAATTCTAGCAGATGCTAGAATTCTCCAAGATTAAATTGGCTTCCCTATTGACTTCACTTTACTCCAGTTGCTCTTCTGGAGTCTGGTATAATCTTTCCAGGTGTACTTTGCAGGCCAATGATTTGGATTCCTCCAGTGAAAAATATCCATTAGAAAAATCATACTTTGTGTGAAAACTTAATTGTGGCTGATCTTAAAATTAAATGGAAAACAAAAATAGCCTCTTCGGTTCAATCCCTATCTCTCTCCTGGCAACATTTACCTGCAACTCTGAGCTTCTTCCTAAAACTCTGTGGATTGGTCCAGGAGAATTCCCCATGGAGTGGTATAGACAAAATGAATTGACTCATTAATTATGACTTGGTTGATGGTAAAAAAAAAAAAAAACCACTTCTGGAGAACAAACTTTATTGTTTAGGAGGCTAAGATGCATTAGCATATCTGCATAAAAATGCAAGTCTAAGGCATATGTTTATCTCTCATCACAATGTTCATAAGTACCTCATTAATTATCAGTTGCTTTCAGGCATTTACTTGAAAACAGTCAAGTGCTATGTAATCAAGATTAGCTAGAGAATTATAGTTTTAAGGGAGTTGGAAATATGAAAGTCTAAGATTGGCAATTAGCATTTATCTCCATTCTTCCCTAACAAATATGCTACAGTCTTTTGAGAGTTAACTGAGTGGTATCATGGAGCAACACTTCTCAGTCAGGTAATCTCTCTAAATTCAGTTTTCTTTTTTAAAAGGGGGTGCATAAAACTCCCCCTCTTTACTTTATAGGATTGGATAATGAATGAAGAAAATGAAGTCTTTGAAACATTTCAAGTTTGGTGATCAAAAATTGCTCTGTAGAATTATTTATAAAACAATAGTACCTTATACATTTGTCCTGGATGAAAAATAGAAGTCTATAGAGAAGATATGTTCAAAATAGATTTGTATATACAACTCTTCATATTTCTTCTGGTGAACTGAATGTCACTTGAAGATATCTATAATGCCTGAATCTCATTCCTCCTTGGATATATTATTTTACTAGCATATGAAACTCCTGATGAGGAAGCTCCCTTTATGAGGTAAACAAGTTACTCCTATGTCTCTTTTAATAATAAAGAGTTGACTGGGCACTGAGACATTAAGAGTCTTGACCAGGGTCATATATCTATTATTTATTATATTGAGGATTGGACTCAGGTCTTTTGACAACTGATGCTGGTTCTTTAGCCACTCGCTGCTTTATATTGTCTCTTGTACCTTGTACCTTGATATTGAAATAGTTATATTAAATCCTGAAGAACATATTTGGTGAATTTTTATTTTAATTAGCAGTGCCCAGAAAGAAAGGATTTATTCCTATTTTTTGTAGTGTACTCATTTCTTTCAAGACAAAACAAAACACACCTCTTGTCTGTAATTCTTCATTCTATCACCTATCAAGGCTTCCTTCTTATTGAGCCCTTCCCAGCTTAGAATTCTATACCTAATTATTTTATATTTATAGTTTATATATTCATATTTACATTGTATAGATTTATATTTACTTTTCTTCTTTTGTATCATTTTTTTTTTGCCCATCAGAAGTTAAGCTCCTTGAGGACAGGAAGTATTTACCTTTTTATTTTTGTATTCTTGTAATGTCTCACAGTTTCTTTTATGCTTAAAGTTTGCTGAAGTAAACTAAAATAATCAGGCAAATTTAGAAATTATTGAAAATTCAAAGGCCAGAGGCCCAAAGCAAAAGTTCTCTGGATTAACTCTAAGGACGAAATGGAATCTCCCAAAACTATCAAGGCTGAATGAACCAAGTCTTCCATCTAGGACATTTTCTCATCTATAAGTTGAAGGGTTTTATTAGTTAATCTTTAAGGGCTCCCAAGGTCTCTGGGTCACATGAATCTAAGATTCTGTGATTCAAAGTTATATGTGTTAAGGGTATCATTGTATCCAATTGGATTTCTCTTGTCTTGGCACATTGTATCTACCTTAGAAATCAATTTGAAACAGAAATTGAAACCAAAAAAGACAATATTTGGGGGATAAAATGAAAGTTTATTGAAATAGGAGCCAAGATGGTGAATTAGTGGTAATACAACTGAACTCTGTCAACATTCTCCCTTCAAGCAATGCTAAAATAACGCCTCAAATCAAATTTTGGCAGCAGAGCGAACAAAAGGTCACCATGAGACATTTTTCCAGCCTAAGAAAACAAAAAGGCAGGCAGGAGAATTTTGTGACAGTCGGGGGTCGTTGTGTCTGGAGCCCACATACAAAGCAACAGCAAGTTTGGCAGCTCTCAGCTCAGAGATGGTAAGGGGCATGGAATCTATTGCTGGCATTGACTGACAATTCTATCGCTCATAAACAGTTCAAGATCATGCTTTCAATGTAGAGAAGGGCAATGGAGGTGGCTCACAGGCAAGTGTCTTGATCACAGTTCCAAGGCAAGGCTGCAAGGGACCAGGGTGCTTTCCTGGGCAAGCAGTGTGGACTAGGAGAGTATAAACCTATCTCTCCAGAGTCACCACACCTTAGCCTCCAAGATTAGGTCTGAAAACCAGCAGTATTAAAGTCTGAATCTTTGGTAAGTATCCCATCACCCATCCCAATCAAGCAAAGCTCAACTTTAACATAAAGTTCAAGACTGGAAAATTTGCAAATAATAACAATAGCAAAATAATTTAACCACAAAAATTATGATGGTGAACTTCTAGTGCCAAGAGGGTAGAGTGAGGAAAGAACTCTCTGAAGCTCTCTGAAATTTCCAATTAGAAAATTGCATCAGGGACACAGGATAATTTACCTCTCAGACCTGTGGAAGAGGAAGGAATTTATCACCAAAGAAGAACTAGAGATCATTACTGATCACAAAATAGAAAATTTTGATTATATCAAATTGAAAAGTTTTTGTCCAAACAAAACTAATGCAGACAAGATTAGAAGGGAAGCAATAAACTGGGAAAACATTTTTACAGTCAAAGGTTCTGATAAAGGCTTCATTTCCAAAATATATAAAGAATTGACTCTAATTCATAAGAAATCAAGCCATTCTCCAATTGATAAATGGTCAAAGAAGATGAACAGACAAATCTCAGACAAAGAAATTGAAACTATTTCTAGGCATATGAAAAGATGCTCCAAGTCATTATTAATCAGAGAAATGCAAATTAAGACAACTCTAAGATACCACTACACACCTGTCAGACTGGCTAGAATGACAGGGAAAGATATTGTGGAATGTTGGAGGGGATGTAGGAAAACAGGGACATTAATACTTTGTTGGTGGAATTGTGAATACATCCAAACATTCTGGAGAGTAATTTGGAACTATGCTCAAAAAGTTATCAAATTGTGTATACCCTTTGATCTAGCAGTGTTACTACTGGGATTATATCCCAAAGATATCTTGAAGAAGGGAAAGAGATCTGTGTATGCAAGAATGTTTGTGGCAGCCCTCTTTGTAGTGGCCAGAAACTGGAAACTGAGTAGTTGCCCATCAATTGGAGAATGGCTGAATAAATTGTGGTATATGAATATTGTGGAATATTATTGTTTGGTAAGAAATGACCATCAGCATGATTTCAGAAAGGCCTGGAAAGACTTACACGAACTGGAGCTGAGTGAAATGAGCAGGGCCAGGAGATCATTATATACTTCAACAACAATACTATATGATGATCAATCTGATGGACCTGGCCATCCTCAGCAATGAGATGAACTAAATCAGTTCCAATGGAACAGTAATGAACTGAACCAGCTACACCCAGTGAAAGAACTCTGGGAGATGACTAAGAACCATTACATTGAATTCCCAATCCCTCTATTTTTGTCCACCTGCATTTTTGATTTCCTTTATAGGCTAATTGTATACTATTTTGAAGTCTGATTCTTTTTGTACAGCAAAATAACTGTTTGGTCATGTATACTTATATTGTATTTAATTTATACTTTAATATATTTAACATGTATTGGTCATCCTGCCATTTAGGGGATGGGTGGGGGGAAGGAGGGGAAAAATTGGAACAAAGGGTTTGGCAACTGTCAATGCTGTGAAATTACCTGTGCATATAACTTGTAAATAAAAAGCTATTAAAAAAAAAGAAAGAAAACTGCCTCAGAATTGATTTAGGAGCAGGGAAGCATCTTGCCAACAGAGTGGGAAAATTCTATCTTACAGAGATGGAAGGAGAGTAAGGTTCCAAGAGACCTCCAATAAAGTTCCAAAACTGGGGCAATCCACAAGTAGGGATCTGTCCTCCACAAATTAGCAGTCTTTTGGGAATGGAGCAGTCTGTACAGCTCAGCAAGGCTCCACCCCCGTGTCCCCATTGACCACCAGTAGCCTAAACCCCATTGCTGATCTTCCCCCGGAAAACAAACAAAAATACACCTCAGGGCATACATAGACTTATGCAGAAGAACAAATAAGACTGGGGCAGAACAGAAGTCTTCCTGGACAACCCAAGAAGACCTGAAGAAGATCCGAGGTCTGAGGTTTAACTGAAACATCAGGCAGGGCAGCCCTGATGCTATCTGGGTTCAAGTAGCCTTAGCCCAAACTACAGGAATTTTTACCTCCTGCACAGCTTGAGGAATTAAGGATCTAAGTCCTGGAAGATTGAGGGAATATCTCCTATTATAGAACATCAAGCCCAGTTGTGCTATAGAGATGTGATTCTGGGCAAGAAAGAACCAGTACACCCAGTGCAGAAGAAGTATGGTAGGATAATTCCTGACTGTGGGCACTTCCAGAAGCTTTTGATTGTGGGTTCCAGGTTATTTGGGAGAACTGAAGTGAAGAAACTGGTACAATTCACTAAACCCCAGAATTAGAGGTATTTACACTAATAGGTTCTCATTAAAAAGAAAAAAAAAATAATGTGCAGGCAAATGAGAAAGAGTTAAACCATAAAAACTTACTATGAGAATAGTGAAGACCAGGATTCATTTTCAGAGGAGGCCATTGAAGTAAAAGAAGCCTCTTCTACCCCAGTAAGTAATGCTGTGCCACAGTTCTCTCTAATTGTCCTGACTCAGTTTCCCTAAATTGTTCTGCCTCAATTTCCTTAACTGTTCTGCCTCAATCCCCTTAGTTGCAAAACCTCCCTCCAGACTGAAGGCCACTGCTCTAAGATTATAAATTGTTAATGTAAGACTCAAGATAAGGGGGAGTTCAGACTTCCTGGCTCCTAACTCCTTCTGTCCTCAAGAATTCATGGCACTCTAAGAATGTTTGAGGCAGCCCTCTTTGTGGCTCTGGCCAGAAACTGGAAACTGAGTGGATGCCCATCAATTGGAGAATGGCTGATTAAATTGTGATATATGAATATTATGGAATATTATTGTTTGGTAAGAAATGACCAATAGGATGATTTCAGAAAGGCCTGGAAAGACTTACATGAACTGATGCTGAGGGAAATGAGCAGGACCAGGAGATCATTATATACTTCAACTACAATACTATATGATGATCAGTTCTAATGGATGTGGCCATCTTCAGCAATGAGATGAACCAAATCAATTCCAATAGACCAGTAATGAATTGAACCAGCTACACCCAGCGAAAGAACTCTGGGAGATGACTATGCACCACTACATAGAATTCCCAATCCCTCTATTTTTGTCTGCCTGCATTTCTGATTTCCTTCACAGGCTAATTGTATACTATTTCAAAGTCCAATTCTTTTTGTACAGCAAAATAACTGTTTGGACATGTATACTTATGTTGTATTTAATTTATTCTTTAACATATTTAACATGTATTGGTCAACCTGCCATCTGGGGGAGGGAGTGGGGGGGAAGGAGAGGAAAAATTGGAACAAAAGGTTTGGCAATTGTCAATGCTGTAAAATTACCCATGCATATAACTTGTAAATAAATTTTAAAAAACTATAAAAATAAAAAAATAAATAAAAATAAAAGAATTTATGGCACTACCCATCTCTAAATATTCCAAAAGAGAAGACTATCTCATATACCTCATTGACATCATTACTTCTGTTTATTCAGACATCTTGACTCTGGCTTCCTAGTTTTCCCTCCTTATCAGAACCAGATTGATAGTCCCTTCTCATTTTCAATGTTATGATTCCATCCCTGCCTTGGTCTACCATAGCTACCAGGGTAGTTATGTGCGTATATATGTAATTGAGAATTCACATTCACCACTGGCTACTTTGAAATGAAAGTCCTCTCCAGTCAATCATACTCTCCAATTAATAAAATATTAAGAACTCTCTAATCTCTATCTTGCTTCAGTTTTTCCAGCATTACAATATTAAATAGCTATCTTCCCAGAAAGAATTTAAATAAGAACTCAAAAAAGACTTTAAAAATCAAATAAGACAGATTGAGGGAAAAAAAAACTAAAAAAGAAAATAAGTACCATCCAAGAAAAAAAAATATATATATAAAAAAGTCAGACAAGTAGAAAAGGAGACCCAGAGTCTTAAAGAAAAAAAAAATAATTCTTTGAAAGTTAGAATTGTGCAAGAGGAAAACAGTGAAACTATGTGACCAAGAAATAACAAAATAAAATATAAAGAATGAAAAACCAGAACAGAATGTGAAACATCTTATAAGAAAAGTGACAGATCTGGAAAACAGATCAAGAAGAGCAGACCTAAGAATAATTGGATTACCTAAAAGCTATAACCAAAAATAGAACCTTGACACAATAATATGAGAAATAATCAAAGAAAATTGAGTGCTAGAACATGAGGGGAAAATAGAAATAGAAAAAAATCTACCCAACACCACCTCAAAGAGATCTGTAAAGAAGACACATAGGAACATTAGTGCTAAATTTCAAAAACTCCAGATCAAAGAGAAAATTTTATAAGAAATAAACAAACAAAATTCAAATATGCTATAGCTACAAGTAAAATGGCACAAGATTTATCAGCATATATCATTAAAGGCCACAGATTACTGCAGAATAATTACATATTGGAATATTATATATTGACAATCAAAAGAATTAGGCTTTCAGCTTGGAATTCTATATATTGACAATCAAAAGAATTAGGCTTTCAGCCTGGAATACTATATATTGACAACCAAAAGAAATAAGCTTGCAGCCAAAAATATAATATCTAGCAAAACTAATATGATATTTAATGGAAAAATGAACATTCATTGAATTCTTAGATTTTTAGGACTTTGTCTGAAATGAATCTGAATTCAATACAAAATTCAATATATAAGAGCCAGCATCAAAGACTAATAACAAGGGATTCTAATAAGGTCAAACTATTTATGGTTTATATGTAGACATGTAAAGCATAAATCCAAGGTTGACAACAGTAATTAGGTAATTCAACAGAAAAAATGGGGTAGAACTGAGTATGATCTGGCCCTAAAAAGTAAAAATGTCTAGGAAAAGATAAAAATAATAAGTATATTTTATGAATAAGGTGCAGCAGAACTGATGCAGGGGCATTATTTTGGGAAGGAAGGCTGGTAGTTCTGAAAACCTACTCACATTGGGAATAGGTTAAACAGGCAAAAATAAATAAATAAACAAATGAATAAGTGAATAATTTTATACACACACACGTGTGTGTGTGTGTAAAGAAATAAGGGGAGAGGAAATAGGATAAGTTGGGGTTTAGAAGAGGGTAGATTTGTGGCACTGGGGCAAGAAGTACAGATTAATGGGAAAGGGATTAAGAGGGAAAGAAAAAGTGGTATAGGATAAGATGGGGTGCAGAAAGATATTTAGATTAATTAGTGAAAGATAAAATATGTAGACTATTGGAAATGGGATAAAGAGGGAGGGAAAGAGTGAAGGGGAAGCTAAAGGAAGAATCCATGGGTGGGGGAAAGTTAAGTTAGGGAAGGCAAGTTAGGGAGTAGACCTAAAGTGGGAGATTAAGCAGGGATAGGAAATAATAGATATAGACAAATACAATAACAATGATTAGGAGTAGAATTTACTAGAAAATAAATTAAGGCTACTAATCATTGATCTCAGACAAAATCAGTGTTAAAGTTTCAATCAAGAGAGATAGCTACATTATATGGCAGCCATATTAATTTTGTTTTAGATGCATGTCTATGTATTTGCATCTTCACTACTCCACTGGGCTTTGTTTGAATGCCAAATGTACACTTGCCAAAAAAATTATTTTATGAAAAATTCACACATGGCAAACATCAGAAAAAGTGATACAAGGACATTCTCAAGGTTTCTCTTAAGAACTTTAGAACTGATTGGATGACAGGGGAAACCCTAGCACAGGACTGTCCAGCATGATGTGCTTTCATCAGAGAAGGTGGTATGCTCTCTGAGCAAAGCAGGATGGAATTAGCTAAGAAGAAACATGAGATACAGAGTTGGAAAAGCCCTCAAATGTTGATAGGGACTATTTGTGTTTGACCTGTAGCAGAGCATTCTAGTCTTATATAGATCTGATCAGCCACAGTTGGACAGAGGGTAACTTGACTGTGACATAGTGATGTTATTTTGGTCATCTTCGAGAAAGTAGAACAACAGACAATCAACATATGTACATGTAAGTATATGGATATGTGTAAATGTATGGGTATGTGTGCAATATATGTATGTATATTTTTGTTGCACTTATTACATAAGTACATCAATGCTTAATTGTAGCCTGCTTGAAAAAAGGTGTGTGTGTGTGTGTGTGTGTGTGTGTGTGTGTGTGTAGAAGAATGAAAGGTAAAAAAAAGAATAAATCCAAAAGTGTATAGCAGAGAACAATAACAAAAAAAAAAAAAAAAAGGATGGTCATGAATATAATGTCTTTGATTATTATATACCCTTTCTTGAAAGGGAAATTAATTGTTATATATTTTGAATCCTCCTTGACATTCTGCTGGGCACATGATAGTGTTTTTCTCCCCACTTTTCTGTCTTTCTTTTTCTTATTTTGTATTTGTTTTAAATAAAAAAATAGAAAAAGGCCACACCATTGGGACAAGTCAGCAACTAAACCTGACATCCAGGGGATTTCATTTTTTTTTTTTAAATTTTATTTTATTTAATAATAACTTTGTATTGACAGAATCCATGCCAGGATAATTTTTACACGACATTATCCCTTGCAATCACTTATGTTTCGTTTTTTCCCCTCCCTCCTTCCTCCCCCCCCCAGGATGGCAAGCAGTCCTAGATATGTTAAATATGTTGCAGTATATCCTAGATACAATACATATTTGCAGAACCGAACAGTTCTCTTGTTGCACAGGGAGAATTGGATTCAGAAGGTAAAAATAACTCAGGAAGAAAATCAAAAATGCAAATAGTTCACATTCATTTCCCATTATTCCTTCTTTGGGTGTAGCCGTTTCTGTCCATCATTTCTCCAATGAAATTCAGTTAAGTCTCTTTGTCAGAGAAATCCACTTCCATCAGAATACATCCTCACACAATATCGTTGTCGAAGTGTATAATGATCTCCTGGTTCTGCTCATCTCACTCAGCATCAGTCCATGTAGGTCTCTCCAAGCCTCTCTGTATTCATCCTGCTGGTCATTCCTTACAGAGCAATAATATTCCATAACATTCATATACCACAATTTACCCAGCCATTCTCCAATTGATGGGCATCCATTCATTTTCCAGTTTCTAGCCACTACAAACAGGGCTGCTACAAACATTTTGGCACATACAGGTCCCCTTCCCTTTTTTAGTATCTCTTTGGGGTATAAGCCCAATAGAAACAATGCTGGATCAAAGGGTATGCACAGTTTGATAACTTTTTGGGCATAATTCCAGATCGCTCTCCAGAATGGCTGGATTCGTTCACAACTCCACCAACAATGCAGCAGTGTCCCCGTTTTCCCGCATCCCCTCCAACATTCATCATTATTTTTTCCTGTCATCTTAGCCAATCTGACAGGTGTGTAGTGATATCTCAGAGTTGTCTTAATCTGCATTTCTCTGATCAATAGTGATTTGGAACACTCTTTCATGTGAGTGGTAATAGTTTCAATTTCTTCATCTGAAAATTGTCTGTTCATATCCTTTGACCATTTATCAATTGGAGAATGGCTTGATTTTTTATAAATTTGAGTCAGTTCTCTATATATTTTGGAAATGAGGCCTTTATCAGAACCTTTAATTGTAAAGATGTTTTCCCAGTTTGTTACTTCCCTACTAATCTTGTTTGCATTCGTTCTGTTTGTACAAAGGCTTTTTAATTTGATATAATCAAAATTTTCTATTTTGTGATTGGTAATGGTCTCTAGTTCATCTTTGGTCACAAATTTCTTTCTCCTCCACAAGTCTGAGAGATAAACTATCCTATGTTCCTCTAATTTATTTATAATCTTGTTCTTTATGCCTAGGTCATGGATCCATTTTGATCTTATCTTGGTATGTGGTGTTAAGTGTGGGTCCTTGCCTAATTTCTGCCATACTAATTTCCAGTTATCCCAGCAGTTTTTATCAAATAATGAAATCTTATCCCAAAATTTAGAATCTTTGGGTTTGTCAAACACTAGATTGCTATAGTTGACTATTCTGTCTTGTGAACCTAACCTTTTCCACTGATCAACTAATCTATTTCTAAGCCAATACCAGATGGTTTTGGTGACTGCTGCTTTATAATATAATTTTAGATCAGGTACAGCTAGACCACCTTCATTTGATTTTTTTTTCATTAATTCCCTTGAGATTCTCGACTTTTTATTGTTCCATATGAATTTTGTTGTTATTTTTTCTAAATCATTAAAATATTTTCTTGGAAGTCTGATTGGTATAGCACTAAATAAATAGATTAGTTTAGGGAGTATTGTCATCTTTATTATATTTGCTCGGCCTATCCAAGAGCACTTAATATTTTTCCAATTATTTAAGTCTGACTTTATTTGTGTGAAAACTTTTTTGTAATTTTGCTCATATAATTCCTGACTTTCCTTTGGTAGGTAGATTCCCAAATATTTTATGCTATCAACAGTTATTTTGAATGGAATTTCTCTTTGTATCTCTTGCTCTTGGATTTTGTTGGTGGTGTATAAGAATGCTGAGGATTTATGGGGATTTATTTTGTATCCTGCTACTTTGCTAAAATTATGAATTATTTCTAATAGCTTTCATCCAGGGGATTTCAAAAGAGAAACCTACCCCCCAGTACCAGCCAAAAAGGCAGCCTTTCCTTCAGAGAAAGTAAACAGCTAAGCCCAGCACAAAAAGCTTGGGGCAATGCAGGACCAAAGATGAACTCTCACATAAAACATTGTCACCAAAAAAGGGCAGAAAAATGAGCAACAAATAAACAAATAATAAGCAAAAAACATGACCATAGAAATTACTATGAAAATAGTAGAGAAGATCAAAGCATAAACTTAAAAGAGGGCAATTGTGTCAAAATGGCTACATGTAAAGCCTCAAAAAAATGTAATTTGGTCTTAGGCTCAAAAAGAATTCCTGGAAAAGCTCAAAAAGTATTCTGAAAAGGAAGTTATAGAAGTAGAAGTAAAATTAGGAAAATAAATGAGAGTAATATAAGAGAATCACAAAAAATGAATTGATTATGGGAAACAATATACAAAAATTTACTGAGGAAAATAATTACCTAAAAATTGATCAAATGGAAAGGAAGTACAAATTTCAGTGAAGAAAATAATTTCTAAGAAATTAGAATTTAAAGAGTGAAAACCAAGGGGTTTATGAGATATCAAAATATGATAAAGAAACAACTGAAATAATGAAGATTCACAATCAGGTTCACACAGGATTTAGAAGCTTCCACCTGAAAGAAGAAGAAGGCTTCAAATATGATATTTTGTAAGGCAAAGAAGTTAGGATTACAACTAACAATAACATTATATTAAATAATTAAACCTTGATTAAATTATTTAATTAAATAGAGGATTTTCAATTATTCCTGACAAAGAAACATGAAGAGAATAGAAAATGTGTGTTTCTTTTTCAAGTGTGACTTCTATAATCCTCTCTTTCCATTTATACATATTTCTTTTTATAAGAAGCACTAGCAAAAAATATTAAATATTTTTATAAGAAGAATAGCAAAAAAGGTATTTGCAAAAGGAAAAAGCAAAAGTAGGTCTAATTAAAAGAGATAATCAAAGAAATTACATGTTGCAAAATGATACCATAGATGATGAAGTAATATTTTAAAAAGATTAATAATAGCCTTTTATTGTTTTAAATATCTACAAAGAGAGTTGTCAACATTAACCCTTGCAAAACCTTGTTCTAAATTTTTCTCCCTCCCTTCCCACACCCTCTCCAGAATGGTTGGATCAGTTCACAACTCTACCAACAATGTATTAGTGTCCCAGATTTCCAGCATCCCTTCCAAGATTTCTTATTATCTTTTCCTGTCATCTTAGAAAGATATGTAGTCTTAATTTGCATTTTCCAATCAAAAGTGAGTTAGAGCATTTTTTTATATTATTAAAAATTGCTTTAATTTCTTTGAGCATTGTCCTTTGATCATTTATCAGTTGAAAAATGACTTGTATTCTTATAAATTTGAGTCAATTATCTACATATTTTAGAAATAAGACCTTCATCAGAACCCTTGGATGTGAAATCCTACCCCCCCGACAAGTTTTCTGCTTCCCTTCTAATTTTATCTTCATTGTTTCATTTTAATTTAATATAATAAAAATTATCCATTTTGCATTTCATAATGCTCTCTAGTTTTTCTTTGGCCATAAATTCTTTCCTCCTCCACAGATCTGAAAAGTAGACTAGCACTTGTTCTCCTAATTTGTTTATGGTATTACCCTTTATATCTAAATCATGAATTGACAATGAAGTAAAATTAAACATTTTTATAGCACATTTCTCTGATTAAAACTTTATTTCTCAAATATATACTTAATATAAAATGGAGTAAAATTTATTAAAATAAGAGCTATACACCATTTAATTAGTGGTAGGTAGTTGTCAGAAGAAGAAATTAAAGCTAGCTATAGTAGTGAAAAAAGTAGTCCGAATTACTATTTATCTGAGAAAGATAAAACAACTGCAAAGCAAAGTGAAAATAACAAGATTATCGTGTAGAATAACAACAATATTGTGATGATGGTCAACTGTGAAAGACTTGGCTGCTTTGATGAATTCAATAATCCAAGACATTTCCAAAAGATAACAGAATGAAAAATGCCATATACCTTCAGAGAGAGAACTAATAAATACTAAGTGCAAATTGAAGTACAATTTTCTTACTTTTATTTTACTTTAATTATCTTGTTTTTATTTTTGAAATGGTTAATATGAAAATGTTTTGCTTGACTTCACAAGTATAATTGATATTTCTTTGCTTGCCTTCTCAGTGGGTCAGGGAGGAAGTGGGAGGGAGAGAAAGAATTTGGAACTCAAAATTAAAAAAAAGAAAAGGATATAAAAAAATAAATATTAAAAAAGTTGATTGGGAATTTTTTTCAGAAGCAGATTTGGGGATCTTCTTTTCCTCATCCTCATCCCCATTATGCTGATAATTACTTCAGGCTTCATCTTTAGGCCTAGTTTTGTAGGACAGTTGGTCTCTGATGGATGCTACTGTTGTGTTTGTTTGAATTTCAGGAGGCATAATTTTTCTTCACCAAAGCTAATTCTCTGTTCTTTTCACTCTACCATATCATTGTTGGACCAAGGAAATTGTCCCTATTCTGATTAAAAAAAAAAAAAAACAGTGCAAATGGAAAGTCATTAGCCAAAGATCAACTTAATACTCCTTTGCCTCTGATTTTGTTAAGTTTTACCTGGCTACTTGTGGATGTAACTTAAAATGCTGCTCAGATTTTATTTGCTTCTCCCCTCTGAGCTCTTTGTTTAAAAAAAAAAAACTTTAATGAATTATGAAATAAAGGAACAAAAATCAGTTATGGAAGGAAAGATAACTTCTAAAATGAGAAACAGAGCAATGTGTGTGAAAGAATGGTCCTTTAAGTCAGGGCTTCTGAAATTTGATCTCTACAATTCATTCAGTCCAGAAAGATATTTCATTTTAATTTCTCTTTCATGAAACTTTAGATGTATATAGATGCCTCCAAACAGGAAGAAGACAGGTTAAATTGCCTTTAGAAAAACATACAGTGTTTTTCATGACATCAAACTTTTCCCTAAAAAATAAAAATCCCTATCTTTAATACCAAAATACTTCCAGTGTTGCTACATGGCTGCAAATCATGGAATATTAATGACATTAGAGAAACAAAAATTGAGGGTCAACAAAAGGGCAATAGAAACTTGCATGTGGACCTGAATAGGTTTGCTAAAAGACTTAACTTTAAAGATTAATCAAGCAGGAGAAATTGTATTAAGTATTCTATTGTAATAATGCATAGACGGAATAGGAAATAGACTACCATTTAGTGAAGGCAGGGAATAGTCAGTGGATAACTCACAAAATTCACTGATATGATGGATCTCATGTTTAGTTTTAACCTCTTTAATTTATATTCTTACTGTATGAGATTATGTGGAGGGAAGTAATATGAGTGAAGACTATTAGCTCAGCAACTAATTATATATGGACAAGTCACTGAAGTACTTTGTCTCAGTTTCCCAATTTGTAAAAGGGGGATAATAATAACAGTTACTTTCCAGAGTTGTTATGAGGTACTTTAGTATTTGTAAGATGCTTATCATGGTAGTTACCACATAGTAAGCACTATATAAATATTAACTATTATAAGTAATGTGAGTTAAGACTATAAAAGTATCAGATTGTGGAGGTCATTGGGTGCCAAGTTAAAGAATGTTAACTTTTTTTACCTGGCAATGGAGAGCCATTGAAGAGTTTTCAGTAAAGAAAAGGCATCCCACATTAGAGAATGATGAATCTGGTTTTATGGGAAGGCTGGGTTCAAAAGGAAATATTAAAAACCAGGAGGGCAGAAATTGGATGGGAAACTTGCTGTAATGTAAGGAAGAGGCAATGAAGACCCAAATAAAAATACAAGAGAAATTTTAAATCTAAAATCATCAGGAGCTGTTAATTGCTTGGATGTTGGGAATATGGGTAAGGGAAGAATAATTAAAGATGATCGTGGGAATGATGGTGCCATTAAGAGAAATATGTTTGAGAGTGTCATGTGGTAGCAACCTATCTGTCCATTAGCATTTATTAAGTACCAATGAGGTGCTAATATAGCATAATTTAAAATCAGAAAATAGAAATATTTCAGAAATAACAGAAAAATCAGAAATACCAAGAAGCCTAACTTTAACTGACACAAAATATAAATATCTCCAGGATAGTTCTGCAGAAATAGAAAGTAGGAAAGCCTGGGGCTGGGTTCTAACTTACAACTCAGTCCAAACCACAGAAATTTTCACTTCCTGGATAGTCTGGGGAGCCAGGGTTCTGAATTCTGGAAGATTGATGGAACTTCTCATGTTAAAGAATACCAGGTCTAGCTGTGCTGCTGAGATCTGGCTCTGGGCAAGAAGGAACCAGCACACCTGATGAACGCAAAAGCAGTGGAGCAGGGTTACTGCTTACGCCTGTGGACACTAGCATGAATGGGCAATATTTGGTTTGTTGTGCCAGGTCAGTTCCAAGAGAGCTGAAGTGAAGCTAGAGGCACCTCTCCCATTCAGCATTAGAGGTGCTCACATCCATAAATTTTCATTAAAAATAAGCTGGCAAAGGAGAAAGAATTCAGCCATAGAAACTTACTAGAGCAATAGGAAAGACTAGGATTCATTTTTAAAAAATGACATTGTAGTATAAAAACCCTCTCCTACCCCAAAGAGTAATGTTAAATGTCTACCTACCCAGAAAGAATTTATAGAAGAACTCAAAAATTTATAGAAGAACTCAAAAAAGACTTTGAAAATCAAGGAAAAATCAGATGAGGAAAAATAAAAAATAGGAATTATCCAAAAAAACCCCAAAAAACAACAAGATCATGAAAAGAAAGTCAAGCAACTATGAGAAGATCCAGAATCTTGAACAAAAAAATACTTCTTTGAAAATTAGAGTTGGGCAAGGGGAAGCCAGTAAGCTATGCCAAAAAATAACAACAACAACAAAAAAAGAATGAAAAACATAGAACAGAATGTGAAACATCTTACAAGAAATACACCAGATCTAGAGAACAGACCAAGAAGAGAAGATATAGAAATAATTAGACTACCTAAAAGCTGTGACCAAAAAACCTTGACACAATAATACAAGAAATAAGAAAATTGTATTGAAATGATAGCATACAAATGGAAAGAAGAGATAGAAAAAATTCACCTATCACCACCTCAAAGAGATCCTATAAGAAATATACACACAAACATTATTGTAAACCCCCAAAGAGGAATTTTTTACAAGAAACAAACAAAACAATTCAAATATGTTGTAGCTACAATTAGAATAAACAGAATTTATCAGCAGCTGCCATAAAAGAATGCAGATACTGGAACACTATATATCAACAATCAAAAAGCCTATGGCCAAAAATATCACATCAAGTAAAAGCCCAATATTTAATGAGAAAAATGGATATTCAATGAACTCTCAGATTTTCAGGATTTTATGTCAGCCAAGCCTGAACTCAATAGAAAATTTAACAAGTAAGAACCAATATCAAAGACTAAGCAATTTCAAGGGACTCAAGGACAAAGTATTTGAATTTTATACATGGAAATGTAAACGCTATGTTTGAGATTGATACTAGTAATTGAGTAATTCAAAAGAAAGATTGGCACAAAGCTGAGTGTATTCTGACTCTAAAAAAACAAAACTATTATTAAAAGGTAAAATGGTAATTATGCTATATAAATGAGATGTAGATGAAGAACTGACACAGAGGCTTTACACTGGGGAGGATGGCTAGTAATTCTGAAGATCTATTCATATTAGTTGTGGTGACCATGTATTTAAAATCAGCTGGAGTCAGGAATTCAGGTTAAGGGGAAAATCTTCAATCTTTATTCTCAGTAGAGGTGAAGAAGGATTGCGGTAGCAATATGGGCAGCTGTGACAGGAAGACAACTAGCAGAGGAGGATCAGAGGTGAAGGGCTGTTGCGATAGCAATGCAAGCAGCTGTGACAAGACGCCAGCCAGCAGCCTCTCTTTTCGCTTCATTTTCCACTCCCCTGCCTCCACCCACCAAGAACGTCATTTCCTATACAACACATCAGGACTTGCACAAAGAGTAGGTGGGGGCCATTCTTTCTCCTAGCATATATATTAATATAGTATGGTCCAATTACTATTTAGCCTCACGTGCTTGGGACATCAGTGCATCAACTCAAGCCTCAGCCCATTACAATTAGTAATAGGCTAAATAACACACACACACACACACACACACACACACACACGAAGAAATAAGGGGAAAGGGGAAGAAATGGGTTAGATTGAATATAAAAGAGTGTGTAGATTTACACCAGTGGGACAGGGTGTATAGATTAATGGGAAAGGAATGAAGAAGAAGAGAAAAACTACCATAGGATAAAGTGGGGTACAAAAGTGAATTTAGATTATTAATGAGAGTGGAATACAGTATGTAGATTAATGGTAATAGGATAAAGATGGAGGGAAAGGGTAAAGGGAGAAGATAAGGAACAATTCCATAGGTGGGAGGAGGTTAAAAAATAGCAAAGTAAGTAAAGAAATAGAATTAAAGTAGATAGGGATAGGAAATAAGATAAATGTAGTAGCAAAGACCAGGAGCAGAATTTATTAAAGAAAAAATAGGTAGGGCTTGTAATCATTGATCTCAAAATCAAATTTAAAGATTTAATCAAGAGAAAAATCTAAATTGTATCTCAGCCATATTAATATAGTTTTAGATGCATATAAATATGGATATTATATGTAGATATAAGTATATGTATGCAGTATGTGTATGTATGCATGTAGATATATGTGTTTATGTATGGATGTGTATATGTATGTGTGTGTATGCATATATATATAGATAGATAGATAGATAGTCTCCTAATTTATGGAAAAGACCAAGATATCATATATATATATATATATAAATAGATAGGTAGATAGATAGCCTCCTAATTTATGGAAAAGGCCAAGGATGTCTAATGGAAGCTTTCTTAATTCTCCTTCATTCCTAAAAAAACAAAACAAAACAAAAAACTTCTAAGTTTCAGTTTCTATTACCTCTTTTTTTTTGGTCACAGGCATTCCTATTCTCAATTGGAATTAGTCTCTCTAAAGATATCCTTGATCTTCTTTTCTTTATCTTTCTCTAGGATCTTCCTTTAGCACTCATGTTTTCTTTCTCACATATCTCCATTTTTGCCTTATTATTCTTTCTCATATAACTAGAATGTTGTGACGGCTTTCTTTCTTTTTAAAAATTTGTATTGATTTTTTTTTATGTCACATAATTTCTCCCAGTAAACCCATCTCTCCTAGAGAGGCAGTCTACTTAACAAGTAGTATTTTTTAAAAATAAAATAAATGAGCAAAATTCATCAATCCATTGAAAAAGTTTGAAAACATCTTCCATGTACAATGCTTTTGAATTGTTGTTCTACTTCTGTCAAAGGGAGGGGTATGGCTGTCTGTCTTTTCATATTTCTTCTTCCAAGTCATGGTTTTTTCTTTATAATTTTGCTATATTCACTTTTTTAATGTGTACATTTCCATTTTTGGTGTTGTAATCATCGTATATTTTGTTTTCTTGTTGCTACTTCATTGTTTCAATTTACATAGATCTCATCCTTCTCTGTATTTATCACATTCATCATTTGTTATAGCCTCCCTAATTCCATATATCATAATTTATTTAGCCATCCCAAAATCAATGAGCAGTTTTGGAAAACATATAACATCCCCTCCCTAAAAATGCTATTATGAATATTTTGATGTAGATGGAAACTTTCTTCTTAACAATAGCCTTCTTGGGATATAATCTTAGTAATGGAGTCTAGGAGTCAAAGGGCATGAACACTAGTCACTTTAGTTGTATAATTCCAAACTACTTTCTGAAATGATTGTATTGATAGCAATGCATTAATCTGCTTATCTTTCCACAATCCTTCTAATATTACTTTTGATATCCTTTCCAAATTTGTGGAAAGTGAGATAAAACCTCAGATTTTTTTTTTCTTTTTTAATTAACATTTCCCTTTTTATGGATTTGGAACATTCTTAAGATACAATAACTTTCTAAGAGATCTTACCTCCACTTTCTTTCACTGCTTTTATACAGCCTTATTAGAATAATCTTTTTTTTTAATGAATAAATTTAGTCACAGCATTGGTCAAAAATACTGAGTGGCTTCCTATTGTAGTCTCATCAGCATAATTCTAAGTACTTTATGGAAAATATAAGCATTATGTGCATCTGAAACAAAGACCTATTAGGCATTGTTGGTAAGGGAGATAGCAATATGAATAGGCAAAGGACAATCAGTCCTGTTCCTCTGACTTAATCTGCTTTCTCACACTGAAAGTTAAACTATAAGAGATAATGAATGTACTGAGTCAAAGGTACCTATTCTTTGCATATGCCAGAAATGAATGAGATTTTATCACTGTAGCTCTAGTGAGAGCTGAAGTCCATTTCGTGGATGAGAGTCATGTAGCTGGAATTCTGAGTGGCCAGAGTGGGCTGCTACATGGTTATCTGTTTCTCAGTCTTCCATCATACTTACAGAAAGAGGAATTAAAGGGCCCATAATGTTCACAGCTCTGTAGTAACAGTGGCAGAATGGCAGATTTCCCCTAAGTTGGGCCACAGGATAGATGAGATTCACCTTTTGATTATATCATTTATCCACATTCTTATTGAGGGGAGTTGTTTAGTGTAAAGTGTGTTCTTTACCCATGGGGAAGTGTCATGAATGTAAGTATTTGATATCTACTCTCATTCTCACAGGAAGAAAGACATGTTCTGGGAGGTAGACTTAGTGATTGATGCATATTAGCCTGGGGGCTCGTAGAAAAACTTTGAGCTATGCGTGAGACAAATTCTGAGTAGAGATAGAATATTTAGCTTTTTGTCATCATAAGATGACATATATCATAATACATATTATGAATATCTATATATAAACATTTTTATTTTTATTTATTTATTTTTGCTGAGGCAATTGGGGTTAAGTGACTGCTCCAGGGTTACACAGCTAGGAAGTATTAAGTGACTGATGCCAGATTTGAACTGAGGTGCTTCTGACTTCAGAGCTGGTACTCTATCCACTGCACCACCTAGCTGTCCCTATATATAAACATTTTAAAAGATTGATTTGTTTTCAGCCCTAATAATTTCAGGCTTTTAGTTCTACAAATGCTATTATGGGAATCTCATTATCTATACTTCTCTCTCTCTCTGTATATACACATATATGTATATATACATATATTTATAATCTTTATTTGCACCTATAATTTATCTATATATCTATCTATGTTGAGAGCTGTTGCTAAGGTAGAAAAGACAATACTTGGCAACAGGGAGGATATGCAAAACTATTATAAGTGAAGAGTTGCAAATGAAATTTTAGGTTGTGAGCCTGTATGCTTAAAGGATAGTGGTACCTCTGATAGTAATAATAAAATTTGGAAGAGAAAAGGGTTAGGGGGTAGGAGAGTGGAAAGATAATGATTTTGAGGTTGAACTTGTGTTTAAAATGTCAACAGCACATTCCATTGTCCAATGTCCAATAAGCAATTAGAGATGCAAGATCAGAGGTCTGGAGAGAAGATATAACTGGATAAATGATGTATTAATCGTTCTCATAAAAATGACAATTAAATTCATCAATTTTGTTTCAATCAACAAACACAATAACATAGAAGGACAAGCAAAGAGAAGAAAGTCCAGGATGACATCTTAGGGGACACCCAGTGGGTATGAACTGGATGAAGAACCATTAAATGAGCTGAAAAAGAGCAATTAAATAAAAGAAGAATCAGGAAAAATTCTGCTTCTAGAGTTAGAGGATTTGTATTCACCTTCCTCTAATTAGTCATATCACCTTAAAAGATCACTTAACATGCCTAGATCTCACTTTCCTCACCTGTAAAAATCAGGTATTGGGCTATATGGTTTTTGAGAACCCCAAGAGCTATA
Organism: Antechinus flavipes; assembly: GCF_016432865.1. NCBI lineage: Eukaryota > Metazoa > Chordata > Mammalia > Dasyuromorphia > Dasyuridae > Antechinus > Antechinus flavipes. The sequence goes on along the minus strand of NC_067399.1, from coordinate 590,163,186 downwards.
AACACCATAGAACTCAGAATCCATTTAAACAAGAATCCCTTCTATTACATGCCTATCAATTTATCCTAATTGAAGGTGTCAAGTGAAGGAAAACCCACCCCCTCTAAGAGGAACCATTCTGCTTTGGCATTAATTCCAATAAGAATTCTCCCCCCACCCTTGAATTAATGAGAAAAATGCAAATGAAGGTGGCCTAATTGTACCAGATCTAAAACTATATTATAAATGAACGGTCACCAAAACCATTTGGTGCTAAAAAAAAAAAAAATAGAACAGTTGATCAGTGAAATAGGTTAGGTTCATAGAATAAAATAGCCAATAACTGAGGCAATCTAGTTTGACAAACCCAAAGACTCAAACTTTTGGGATAAGAATTCATTATTTGACAAAAACTGCTGGAAAAATTGGAAATTAGTAGGGCAGAAACTAGTATTGACTCACACTTAACACAGTATACCAAGATAAGGTCAAAATGGGTTCATGATTTAGACATAAAGAATGATATAAACAAATTAGAAGAACATAGGATAGTTTACCTCTTAGATCTGTGGAGGAGGAAGGAATTTGCGACCAAAGAAGAATTGGAGTACATTATTGAACACAAAATAGATAATTTTGATTATATTAAATTAAGAAGTTTTTATACAAACAAAACTAATGCAGATAAGATTAGAAGAGAAGCAATAAAGTGGGGAACATTTTCACATTCAAGAATTCTGATAAAGGCTTAAGTTTTAAAATATATAAAGAATTAATACAAATTTATAAGAATTCGAGACATTTTCCATTTAATAAATAGTAAAAAGATATGAACAGATAATTTTCAGATGAAGAAATTAAAACCATTTCTAGTCATATGAAAAGGCACTTTAAATCACTATTGATCAGAGAAATGAAAATTAAGACTACTTTGAGGTACCACTTCACATCTCTCAAATTGGCTAAAATGATAGGAAAAAAAATGACAAATATTAGAGTGGATGTGGGAAAACTGAGATACTAATACATTGTTGGTAGAATTGTGAACTCATTCAACAATCCAGGAGAGCAGTTTTGAACTATGCTCAAAGGGATATCAAACTGTGAATTTCCTTTGACCCAGCAGTGTTTCTACTGGCCTTTTATCCCAGAGAGATCTTAAAGGAGAGAAAGGGACCCATGTGTGCAAAAATGTTTGTGGCAACCCTGTTTGTAGTAGCAAGAAACTGGAAATTAATTCTCCATCAATTGGAGAATGGCTGAATAAGTTATAATATATAAATGTCAAGGAATATTATTGTTCTATAAGAAACAATCAGCAAGATGATTTTAGCGAGGCCTGGAGAGACTTACATGACCTGATTGATGCTAAGTGAAATGAGCAGAACCAGGAGATCATTGTATATAGCAACAACAAGGTTATACAATGATCAAGCCTGATGCATGTGGTTCTTTTCAAAAATGAGATGACTCAGGCCAGTTTTAATGATTTTGTGATGATGAGAGCCATCTATACTCAGAGAGATGACTATGGGAACTGAATGTGGATCACAAAATAGCATTTTCACTTCTTTTGTTGTTGTTTGTTTGAATTTCATTTTCTTTCTCATTTTTTTCTTTTTTGATCTGATTTTTCTTGTGCAGCATGATAATTGCATACAGATATATGTATATATTGGATTTACATACAGTTATGCCATGTTTAGCATATATTGGATTACTTGCCATCTAGGAAAGGGAGTGGGGGGGAGAAAGGAAAAATTGGAACACAAGGTTTTGCAAGGGTCAATGTTAAAAAAATATTCTTGCATATGTTTGAAAATGAAAAGCTTCAATTACAAAAAAAGAAGAAAAAATGGAATGCTTTGTAAATTTCCTCTTCAAAAAAAGATTAAATGTGAAATTATGTAAGTATCAAGAAAGTTATCATTATTCAGCAATTTTAGGTATGGAAACAGTCCTGATTTCCTTTAATTTGTTTATAAAAAATTCTTCGTATTGCTGTTCTTTTTTCCCCAATACTTTCTATATTCTTTATCCATCATGTCAATGCATTTTGATTTTTTTTTTACTGTTTGAAAAAGAAAGATTTTTTTTCTTTTTTAATCACTTTCCAATTTTATTTTTTGAATTGTTTACCTACCATTCACAGTTCTGTCTTCAGAGTTCCAATACAACTAATGAATGAATGAATGGATGGATAAACCTTTATTAAGCACTTCCTAGAGATAATATGCTGTGCCAAATGCTGGGAGGACAAATAAGAAATGATACTGTTCCTGCTATCAAGAAACTCATTCTAAAGGGGAAGACAATACAAATGAATTGATAAATACAGTCTATTGATTCAATCCAGCTAACTTTTATTAAATGCCTGCTGAATGCTAAACCTTATGCTACATTTTAGAGATATAAAGACAGAAATGGAATAATCCATGACCTTAAATTCTACCAGAGCAAAGCGGCATGTAATGAAAGTATACAAATTTTTTTTGGGGGGGAAGTGAGAATTAGAAAGAGAGGAGAACCCTAACTCCTGAGAAGATTAGGAAAGGCTTCCTAAAGGAGGTGATACTTGTATTATGCTTTTAAGGAAGATAAGGATTCTAAGAGATAGAATGATGGATGGGGAAGGTTCTAGGGTCTGGGGACAGCCTGGGAACAGACTCAGAGATGGGAGATGAAAAGTTGTAGATGGGGTGATAAGTAGGACTGGTTGGTACACAATGGGGAATAATTTGTAATGTAGTATATATTTTATCCTAACCACAATAGACAGTTCTTACCATATAAACATCTTTAAATCCTTGAAGATGGTTTTCCCTGCTCTTAGGTGGAACATTTCTACTTCTTTTAATCAATGGCACAATTTCAAGACTTTTTGCCATTCTGGTTGTATTCCTGCAGATTACCATTAGCCTATTAATATCCTTCATAAAACCTAATGCTCCAGAAAAAAAAAATATATTTTCCTAGAATCAACCATAATCAGAGTTGGAAAGATCATCTAGTCCAATATCCTAATTTTTTAGGTGATGGGACTTGTTTGAGGTCACACAACCAAGTGGTCTGCAACTGAGAGTTACTAATCATCACTCCAGTTCCCATTCTACCGCCCTTAGTCTCCTTTGTTATTTGACTTCTATCTGAACTTTTCTCTGAGCTTCACCCAGACACTGCTAGCTGGCAGTCATGCCCATTTCTTTTTTTTTTCTAGCCTCATTTCTAATTCACGCAACTGTCACTAGATTATCACTAATGTCTGTTACTTCTCAATAAGCCACTCAATATGAGATGGGAAGGGGGTGGTCTTTAGCTCAGAAAATGTGCAGGAAAAGCAAACCTAGAAGTAGTTTCTCCATTTGCTCTGATCAAAAGTAGAGGCAGGGGGGTAGGGAAGGGAAACAAAGGAATAGGTATAGGTGGAATATGCTGAGAAATAAAATGGAAGTAATTGGGATCAGGATTCAGAGAGCCTCATTAAGTGCTATAATAGAACTTCTGTTGTCCATTGCCTCCCAGAGAAGGGGAGACTTCACTGAAACAGAAATGCAAGAGTAGATTTAAATTAATTAATGAGAGTACTTGAGCTTTTGTGATGATTTTTACAACCTCATGATATAAAGACCATATGAATTCATCTGATTAATGTTGCTGCAAACGCCAAAGGAAGTAATAAAGATCTGACACTTATTAAAAAGTGTTGCCAGAAAAATGTGAATGATTATTTTAATAAAAGTATCTGCAGTGCAGTCATCCCTGTCCCCCAACCCCCACTTGCCTTTAATTTCCCCACAGATATGAGTTCCCTCCTTCTCCTTGTGAAGTAAATGAGCGATTAAGTCTGGAACTTAATTCTTAAAAGAAATTGTAATTGTTTTAATTATGTCATCCAGTTTAGTGTCCCTAGCTCATGGTCTCTCTGATACTGAGCCATGGGAATTTCTCATGTTCCAGAGTGACCAGTGCCCAAAGTATAAAAGTTAGCATGGCAGGGATTGCTTCCTCTAATTGTTGGCTCCTATGTAGAACTGCATATAAATTATTTATCATTATTTTTAAATGCCAAGAAAAAAAAAGATTAAGATCTTTTTTACTTCTAACAATTTCAGGCCTTTGCCTCTGCAAATTCTATTAATGGTAATGGGAATGTCATGATTAAAGCCTCATGCCCTAAATCAGAATGGAAGATGCTTTTAACACATATGCTGAAGGGGCCCCTCTGGTCTAGTGAGTAAATAATCCATATATTAAATAATCCTTAACTTCTCATTAGAACTCCAAATGACTCCTTGGGCACATATACTGAATCTACATTAGCTCCTAAAAATCTTGACTAAAGGATCTTTAAATGTTGTTTAAATTTCCTTGAAAAACCAAATAGCAAATGTGCTGAGATTTGCAAGTATCAGGGGATAAATGATTCCATGGTGTGTATGCTAACCTGTAGGTATGTATTCATGGGAGCAGTCACCTATGGGGACTTTTGGAGCACTTACTTTGATTGAATCATAGACTCATAATTAAAAGAACTTTTAAAATCTATCCAAGGAAAATCTATTTTTTTCAGATATTTTTGAAAATTAATCATTCAACTTTTTGAACAAGTCTAGGGATGGAAGGATCACTACCTTATAAAGCAGGTTTTATTTTCTAAATCTGTGTTTTCTGATTCAAAGTTTCTAATTAATAATTTTATTTCCCTTATCCTCCTTTTATTTACCCTTCCATATTGATTTCAATTCACAGCCATAATGCCTGTTTTTTAAGCCAAGAACAAATTTTCAATCATAGTTTATCATATTTAGACCTTCCTCCTTTGAGCTTCAGTTACAAAATAAAAACCTTTCATTTTAAATGACTAGGAATGTTTATTTTTCCTCAAATAAAGAATAAAGAAATGCATATATTGTGGTACCATAAGAAGGATATTTGATTTGGGGTTGGAGGACCTGGATTAAAATATTGGATGTGTCACTTATCACTTGCATAACCTGGAAAAAGATACTTAGCTCTTTTAATCTCTTGCTCCTCAACTGTAAAATGAAGAAATTGATAACATAATTTTTAAATTACTTTCAGCTTTTGATCTAGGTAGCACTGTGGATAGATCACCAAGTTAGGAGTCAGCAAGTCCCAAGTTCAATTAAACTTTACCTCATTTTCCCCACCTGAAAAATGAGAATAATATAATAGCACTTACTACCCAGGGTTGTGGTTAGGATCAAATGAGATAACAATTATCAAGTGCTTAGCACAGTGCCTAGAGCATATTAAAAACTCTTAATAATGTCGTTATTGTTGTTATTATTTCAACAGACATTCAAATAGAAGATAAATCTACATTTAACTCTGTGTAGAGATTATCATGCAAAATATGGTCTGAATAGCTACTGGTACCTAAACTTCTTGGGTGAGACTTTCTATTCATATATTTCTGATTATTTCCAAACATACTATCTGTCCCTCTCTCTACCCCCAGTACCTCTTCCATTTCTCCAGATTAAACACACATACACACACATACAAATCATGTCTTCTAGAGCTCACCCTCCCAGTGCTACTTCTTACATCAGGTAGTTTAGTCTCCTTTAGAGTTTAAGTAGGAATTTCTTGTACTCTCCTGCAGAATTGGTAATCTTTTCCACACTTTTCTCTCAAGGGGTTCACAGAAGAGCTCTGTTAAGGAAAATTTTCCCAAATAACAGATATATTACTCCCTCAATAATCTCCTTCCCTGAGAAATGATCAGTCATGGGAAAATTCTAACAAAAAAAAGGTATTTTGTTATTTCCATTGGTCACATAAATGTATATATGTATGTATATACATGTGCATATATACGTACACACAGATCTGTATGTATATGTATAAAACATCCATACATATATTATAACCTTTGAACTGGCCAGGATGAAGAGCATTTGTCCTTCAATATTGAAATTCATTAGTGAATGTAAATGAAACCCTGAATAAGATGTATGGAAGACTCCTCATAGAACTATGCTAAAAACTAACTTCAGGAGATAATCTGAAAGTCATGGCCTTTATTTTTTCTTTATTTCAAGATTATACTACCTACATTTAACATATATTTCTACTATGTTTAATATATATTGGGCTGCTTGCCATCAACAGGAGGAGGTGGGGGGAAAGGGGAAAAATTGGAACACAAGGTTTTGCAAAGGTTAATGTTGAAGAATTATCCATGCATATATTTTGAAAAATAAAAATCTTTAATAAACAATTTAAATCAAAAAAAGAATATACTACTTACAATAATGACTCTAAAGAACCTTTTGTCTTTTTCTCATCTCCTCATCATCCCATATTATCTTCATATATAAAGAATGATAGAATTTCAGAATTGGAAGAGCTATCTCATTCAATACAATCTCCTGAAGGATTCTAATGCTAATATAAAATGGTCAATCAAATTGGAAGTTCTTCAAACTATTATCTTTTGAGACAGGCCATTTCACATTTTGTCAACTCTAGGAAGTTTTTACTTTTCCTCCTGACATCATTAAATCAGAAAATAGCTACTATATATTGTCAGGGATTTCCTTGTTGGTAGATTTGCATAATAATAAAATATAAATGTGGGTCCTACCAGCCCTGCCTCACTTTGTTTATATGCCAATGCAAAAGTTTCTTGAGACTGAACTTTATCTCTATGACCTACTATCCATCCAGGTCTTTGAGTGGTGATTGTCAGGGCTCTGAAGAGGGTTTTGATGACACAGGATCTCATTCAGGGAAATAAATATCTTGGAGCTGGGCTCTATCTCTCATTTTCCTGGATCAATCTATATTCTGAGGCCCAGTGAAAACCTCGGTTGCATTTTGGACATAGGGTTTTGGGTCTTATTCTCTCACCCTCTCCTCTCACTCTATCTCCAGACCTACACTGGGTTCTCAGATATCCTATTTTTCCACACTGAAAACATAGATGACTCTCTCTAGAAGTCCCTTGCCAAGAGGGACCCTGTCTTCCCATATTCACCATAGTCTGGTTATAATAAGCATTTTGCCCACTGTGGCATAGCATCTTATGATCTCCTCTAAAGGAGCATCCTTGTGTAGTGCCAGAATAATTCTTCTACAAACTTCATTAGCATTTTTCTTAGCCAGTTGTCTTATCATAATTCTTGTAGCTGCATTTTCTCCAGTGGTTCTTGTGACAGCTGTTTGCAAATGTCCCACAAAATCAGCAAAGGGCTCATTGGGACCTTGCTCTATTTTTGTGAAGGCTTCCCCTTGATCTTTTCCCAGGAGGGAACCCAAAGCTTTTGTTGCAGCAGTAGCAATTTGCTCATATGCTGTTATGGGGTAATTAACCTGTGCTGAATTTTCTGCATACTGACCTTTACCTGCAAGTTGGTCAAAGGTGACTTGTATATTAACTTCCATTTGCCTATTTCGTTGGGCTTGTACTCTGCAAAGTTCACTATATTCTGAAAGCCACAACAAGTTTTGTCCAAGTTCTAAACATATCCTTGCTATGGATTTCCAATCACTAGGGGTTAAGATTTCATAAGCCAAATTATCTAGTAACATCTTAAAATAAAATGATGTAGCCCCATAAAGAGTGCAACTTTTTTCAAATCCTTAATTTTTTCCAGATCAAGGAATGTATCTTCTCCATTGTTGACCTGAAGAGTCAAACTCTTCAATCACAAGGTATACATTTATTAAATCACATATATCCTGTCCTTCTTCTTTTTTTATTGTAACCAGTGCCTTTTGTAATCATGTCATAGGCTGCTTCATAGGTGGTGCTGATTGTGTTACCGCCTCTCCTCCTCCTCCTTCTCCCTCCACTAATGAAGGGTTAATTGAGGGAAGTAGGTCAGGGTATGGGGAATGACCTAATTTCTCCTGCTGTGAAGTACCACGCTCAGAATTGTATTTAACTCCATTCTTATCTGAATCTTCATCCTCTTCGCCCAGTTTATCTGGATCCCCCCATCCTCCTGCTCTTTCTTCTTTTTTCCTTATTCTATAACTTATAAAATTTCCTAAAGCCAGTTGTATTAACATATATGTATAAAGTGTTTCTTTGGAAATTGAGTCAGGTCCATAATAATTATAGTATTGACATAGTTGCTCTCCTACTAATTTCCATTCCTCTAGATCCAATTCTTTTTCCAAAGAGAACTAAGGAGATGTGTACTATACTGTTTCCAAAAGTTCAATGATCTGCTCCCAAGTTACAATCAAAACTTGACTTTTCATAAATATGACAATGCTCTCTACACATTTTCCTTGAATTGGAAAAGAAGGCTGTTTCTAAACATCTGTCCCATTTTAGATGAAATACTACTTTAGCCCTTAACAAAGTTTCCTTGTCTATTTTTGCACTCACCCTAATTACTGGGTCATAAATGAAGGTTCTTGGTCCCACATTCTGGTGCCAAAATGTAATATTCTCTATAATGTAATGTTTTCTGTTGAGGTTTTCTTGGGGTTCTCTGGGAGCAGCCTTCATTTCAGTTCAGTAATCGCCACACAAGTAGCCAGGGGTTAAAGTCCAAATCCTTTATAGTCTCCTTCAAAGTCTTGTCTCCTTCACTTGGGGCTCAGCTAGTTTTTCTGGAGGCCTATCTCTCTCCTTGGTTCTAAGAGCTTAAGCTCCTGCCTGCCTTCTCTGGCTTCTGAATCTCCCCAACTGAATCCTGGCTGAGGCGCCTAGCTTATATGCCCCACACTGAGTATAAATCAATCATCGTATCACTAGGAAACCATTATTTGTTGTAGGATTAAATCAGTGCTAAACTATATTTAACCATTGTCTCCTCAATTCCAGTTAGTACCTTGTTTCAAGTTCTGGCCCATCACATTTCCTTGTAGGATTAAATCAATTATACTGAACCATGCTAAATTAGATAATTATTGTCTCTAACAATTCCTGATTTAGTATTTTGTAAGAATTCTTTGTTTCAAGTTCAGAGTTCTGGCCCATAACATTCTTTAATGAAAACTATTAGTGTAAACACCTCCAATAATGGGGCGGGTGAGGTAGTACCTCTAGCTTCACTTAAGCCCTCCCCTTTGAGCTAGAACTCCAAAGCAAACACTTCATTTTCCTGAAAGTATCTGCAGTCAGCAACATTACTGCTCCAATGCTTCTGCACTCACCAGGTGTGCTAGTTCCTTTTCACTCAGTGCAGTGTCTCAAGCAGAACAGCTTGGCCTGGTGCTTCTACTCAGCAGAGATTCCCTCAGTTTTCTTGAATTCATATAGCAAGTCTCCAGGCTGATAGCGAGGAGTAAATGTTCCTAGTGTTTTCAGCTGAGTCTATCTTGGGAATCAAGCTAGTCCCAGGGCTTCCTACTTGCTGTTTCTTAAATACCAGCCTGGAAATGTTTACACTTCAGGTGCCTGGTCCTGGATTCTTTCTTTGGGTTTTCTTGAGTTATCTCAGGAGACCCCTCTGCCCCAACTTTTATTTGTTTTGCATAAGTCTATTTGCCCTGAGACATAATATTGTTTCGTTTGTGCAGAAAATCTAGAAAATTCATTATTTTCTGACCTACTCCTCCATCTTCCCAGAATTTTCTCACTCAACTTCTTTTTCTAAAATGAAGTTAAGAATTTTTTCTTATTAATCTTGGAAATTTCTATATTTGTTAATATTCTTCCATTTCATATAGGTTGTCAGATTTGTTGTCATACACTTGGAAAAAAATAACTTCTAATTCTTTTTAAATTGCCTATTCATTGGACTGAATTCACCATTTTCATTTTTGATACTAGTAATTTGTTTTTCTTCTTTCTTTTTTTAATTGACCAAAGATTTATCTACTTTTTTTTCATAAAATCAGTTATTATTTCAAAATTTTTTAGTTTAATCATTTTCTTAACTTTCAATTTAATTAATCTGTCCCTTGATTTTTCAGAATTTCTAATTTGGTATTTAATTGGGGATTTTAGATAGGTCCTTTTTCTAACTTTTTATTTGCATGATCAATTCATTGATCTCCTTTTTTCTATTTCATTCATGTAAGCATTTAGAAATATAAAAGTTCCTTTAAGAATGGCTTTAGCTGTATCCTGTAAATTTTGGTATGTTGTCTCATTACTATCACTTTTTTTTGGGTAAAATTAATTGTTTCTATGATTTGACCACTCATTCTTTAGGATTAATTTCCATTTAGTTTTTAGTCTATCTTGCCATAGCCCTTTATTGCATTTAATTTTGTTTCATCATGATCTGAAAAGGATGCATTTAACATTTCTGCCTTTATGCATTTGATTGTGAGATTTTTATTACCTAACATATGATTAGTTTTTATGTAGGTGTGGTGAGCTTTTTCTTCTCAAAACGCAGCCAGGTGATAAAAGTTCAGATCTTTTATTATCCCAATATAGCCCGGTTAGCTTAGAGGCCTATCTCTCTGCTTGGTTCCAAGAGCTCTCTCTGAATGTCACCAAATCCAAAGGTCTGGTCCTTCAGCCTCTGCCTCTGCTTTCTTCATCCTCCAGCCAGCTCCAACTCTTCATGTCATTCCGGTGAAATCTCGACTTGTAGCGTCTTCACTCTGAAGAACTTCGACTGGCCCATTGGCCTATTTATGCTCCTTCCAGAGAGAGGGATTATGGGTTTTCTCCCATAGTGCTCTCTGGCCCAATGACTTCAAGGGAGGTGTGAACTCATTGAACTCCAATGAGTAAAGGTGTGAACACAAGCCTTGTATTGATTAGTTCTACTTAGTACCTTGTTTCAGGTTCTGGCCAAAACATCTTCTTGTAAGATTAGATCAACTCTAATTAGTTAGCAGTTAGTAAGGATTCCAACATCTCCCCCTTTCTTTTGTTTTAAAACATAGGGGGTTTCTGAGGGGGTACACATAAATCCATCAATATGGGCCAGAACTTTGTAACAGATATACATGGTATACATAAATCCATCAATATGGGAGGCATTATACATAATTTACATAAGTACATAGCAATATAACACAGGCTAGTAGTAATGTAACAACATGAATCAACCTAAAAATTTACACATGTCCATAAGTCCTAGAAACAGTCCAATAGGATTCCATTGTCCATTAGTTCATGTGCCAGGAATCCAATAGTTCCTGTAAGCCCTGAAGTACTGCAAAAAGTCTCATCAACAATTTTTCATCTCAGGGAACCCAATGATTCTGTTTCATCTTGTGTTAGGAAATCCAATGATTCCTGAAGCTTTTAAAAGTCTTTTTAACAGTTTCATAGTCAGCCATCTGATTCTTTCTCCATCTGTGGAAATATAAGCAGATCCTCTTCCCCAAGCAGCAGTTAATCTAATTCCCTTCTATTTACCAAATTTGGGATTTCTCCTCATCATCTGGTAATTACATTGGAGTCGTTTGCATTGGATATTGTCTTGTTGTCTTAAAAGGCCTGTATTCTTCCCAACTGTAATCCTGATTGCTTTTCTGTTGGTTGATGACATCAGAATTCTGAATTTCTAAAGTCTCTCTGGGTGTAACCTCAGCTGCTATCATGCCCCACCTGTCCTTTGATTGATACTTTAGAGCTGGGCCCTGCCTCTCATTCCTCTTGGTCAATATACATTTAGAGGCCCAGTGAAAGCCTCTGTTACATTTTGGACATGGGGTTTTGGGTTTTCTCTCACCCTGTCTTCTCACTCTATCTCCATATCTACAATGAGCTCTCAAATGTCCAATTTTTCCGCACTGAAAACATCGACGAGTTTCTCTAGAATTCCTCTGCCAAGAAGGACCTTGTCTTTCCATGTTCATCATAGTTTGGGCATAATAAGCATTTATGTCCACTGTGGCACAGCGTCTAATGATTTCTTCTAAAGGAGCATTTTTGTCTAGCCCCCATATAATTCTCTTGCAAATCTCATTGGCATTTTCCTTAGCCAAATGTCTAGTCATTATTTTTGTTGCTGCATTGTCTCCAATGGTTCTTATTACAGCTGTTTGTAAACGTCCCACAAAATCTGCAAAAGGTTCATTGGGACCTTGCTCTATTTTTGTGAAAGCATTATTTCCATCTTTCTGTCCAGGGAGAGAATTCCAAGCTTTTATTGCAGCCTTAGAAATTTGTTCATACACTGTTATGGGATAATAAATCTGTTCTGAACTCTCTGCATACTGACCTTCTCCAGTTAGTTGGTCAAAAGCAACTTGTACAATAGCTCCTGTTTGCCTATTGCGTTGGGCTTGAATCCTACATAATTCATGAAACTCCGAAAGCCACAATAAATTTTGTCCCGGTTCTAGACAAGTTTTTGTTATGGATTTCCAGTCATTCGGGGTTAGGATTTCATAAGACAAATTATCTAGTAACATCTTCACATAAGATGATGTAGCCCCATAAAGAGTGCAACCCTTTTTCAAATCTTTAAAAGGAGTGTATTTTCTCTCTTTTTGACCTGAAGAGTCAATCCTTTCAATCACAGGATATGCATTTATAAAATCAAATATATCTTCTCCTTCATTTTTTGCTTTAATTAATGCTTTTTCTAATCTTGTCAAATTCTGCTTTACAGGAGAAGCTGACTGTGTTTCTGTCTCTCTCCCTCCCCCTTGTTCCACCCATGAAGGGTTAATTGCGGGGGGAGGGTCATGAGATGTGGAATCACCTAATTCCTCCTGCTGTGAAGTATCATACTCAGAATTGTAATTAACTCCATTCTCATCTGATTTGTCCTCCTTTTCACCTAGTAAAGTTGGCAATTCTTCCTCCTGTACTTTCCTTTTCATTTTATTGGTTTTGTTTGTGTAAAATCTTTTTAATTCAATATAGTTGAATATCCTCTGTTTACCACAAAAGTGGCTGTGGCCAAAATTTAGACAGAAAATACTACAGGGCTCTTCAATCCACATGTCTCAGTAGCCCTCAAAGTTTTTCTTGGTGATTTCTAGGTCAGTTACCACCTGCTATAAATATTTATCTTCCACATAAGCCTCTACTATTTGGAAGGATTAGCAGTATGAAAGAGAACTGATCTAGCCATTCCTTGCACTGTTTCTGAAGCCCTGTGAGTCTCTCTCCATGTTCACATGAATTTTTTTTTCTTTTTCTACCAAAATACTCTTTGCTTTTTTTGTCAAGGACTTTGCTCTCAGAAACTCTTCTCCCCTACCCATACACACAACTGCCTTAGTGACTAGAAGTCTTCAAGGAAAGGAGAAAAAGAATGACTTTATAAAAAGTATAGGATAACATCAAATATTTTTGGATCAAGATGTAGTAACCATGAATTCTAGTCACTCAACTAGCTATATGACTTTAAATAGGTTACTTAACTTTTTAAAATATATTTTTCTCTATATATCATGGGAATTTCAATACCTGCCTTATGCGACAAAGTTATTATGAAAGCTTAGAATGATTCATTCAATGATGTTTAGCCTAGAGAAGAGAATATTTAGGGAGGATGTAGTGGCTGCCTTTCATTATTTGAAGAGATGTCATATGTAAGAAAATTTAACAATATTTTTCTGAGTCCCAAAGAACAAAACTAAGAATACTGAATGGATAGTGGATGAAGGCATATTTCAGTTCTGTATAAATAAAAACTTCCCAACACCAAGAGCTGTCCAAAATGGAATGAGTTAATTGTGGGAGGTAGTGAGCTCCCCAGATTGGAAGTCTTGTTCAGAAGGTTGTGGAGGGCATTTTTGTTCAGGTATGAGTTGAACAAAGTGACCTAGTTATTTCTGGGGAAGAAGATAGACATAGTATAAAAACATTAGACTGGAGCCAAAATATTATATTTTGGATTTTTCAATTAATAACTATGTAACCCTGGAATAGTCATCCATTCCTTTGGACTTCAGGTTTCACTTCTATAACATGAAAGGATTGAACTAGATTCCTAAAATGCCTTCTACCTCTAATACTCTGGAATTTTGTCATTCTAAAATGTCTAATATCTCTTCCAACCAAAGAATATTGAGAGTCTCCACTAAGAAGAAAGCTAAAAGAAAGTTTTTATATGTTTGATACTGACAGAATACTTAGTGACCCACCATTTTTTTTGTTTGTTTCACAGATGAAGAGAATGAGACCCTATAAAGATTAACTGACTTGTCCATATCTACACAGGATGCAAGTGCAGGTTCTTTATATATACAGCAATATTTCTGTTTTATTATACTGATTCCCTTGTGAGATATGAAATGAGATGGGAAAACACTTTGAAAAGTTAAAGGTGGCAATAAAAATTCAGAACAATCATATACAACACTAAAAAAGATTTAGCTTAAAGTAATAAGGAGGTGAGAGTTCTCTAACACTCTATACAAGTTGGGCCTCATTGGGAGGACTATATTCAGTTCTAGACACTTCAATTTAGGAAGAACAATGAAAAGATGAAAATTATACAGGACAGAGTGAATATGATGGTGGAGAGCTTCAAGACTTTGCTCTTTGATAAAGGAAATAGTGACGGTCATTTTGGATATGAAAAAAGTTATATTGGCAGCAAGATATCTTTGTCCCCTGGGATGACAGATTTTCATATGTGAGTTTTGGCCTTATCTTTTTCCAAAAGAGGCTTCTACATCTCTTGCTGAAATTTTATCTACTTATATCCACCTTTAGCTCCCATTTATAGGATCTCTTCTCCATATTAGAAATAAGTCTATAAGGGCAAAGACTATGTGAATTGCTTCTGTTTGTTTCTTCAGCACTTAGTACGGTGTAAGAACTTGATAAATGCTTGGTCTAATTATTTGTTTTTAAGTATTTGATTGGCAGTCATGGAAAAAAAAGTATATTCCTTTTCCTAACACCCTTCAATTTTCTCCAGAGATGTGTCATATCTAACTTTTCTAAAATTTTATCCACCTCCCTATATTCTTTCTTGTTTATTTTGTGGTTAGATTTATCTAGTTCTGAGAGGGGGAGGTTGAGATCCCCTACTAATATAGTTTTGCTGTGTTTCTCCCTATAATTCACGTAACTTCTCTAAGAATAATTAATGCCTATATGTTTTAGTGTTGGTATCATTTCATAGTCTATCATATCTTTTAGAAAGATATAGTTTCCTTCCTCATCTCTTCTAATTAGAACTATTTTTTTATTTTGTTTTGCCTGAGATCAGCATTGGTATCCTTGCTTTTGATGTTTTTTTTTTTTTTATTGATTTATTGAACTAAAGCTCAATAAATTCTGTTCTAGACTTCACTATGTATGTATCTCTCTGCTTCAAATGTTTTTCTTCTAAACAATATATTGTAGTATTCTGTTTTTTAATACACTCTGCCATTGCCTTTTTTTAATGGAAGAGTTTATCCCATTCACATTCAGGTTGTGATTACTGTTTTTTCTTCCATCCTCTTCTCCACAGCATCCCGTGTTTATGCTTTTCTCTCTTTCATCCTGTTTATTCTTATAGTGTCTTGCTTCTGAACACTGACTCCTTCAATCTGACCTCCCTACTATTAGCACCCCTTCCCTTTTCACCTCCTACTTCTGCCCTCTCTTTTATCAGACTTTTTGTCTTTTTGTATGATTTTAAATTTTCCCTCTGCTCCTGGAGCACAGGGATCATTGTCCCAAGCATCTTATACTGGGAGGTAAGGGTTCCTGTCACTGGTTTTTTGAGCTGGGGCCTCTGGGGCTTTTGGCCAGCCTACTGGCCTGATCTCACCTATTATGCTGGGGTTCTGGGACTGGCAAGGGATAGGGCTTTACAGCTAGCCTTCTGTGTCAGTAGCCTTCTGAGACTTCATTGATGATGGTATTGTAGCTAAGGGTTCCTTTGGCTTGCCCGGATACCATTTGTTTTGGGTTGCACTCCCTTTTTACCTAAATAAGATAGATCTTTCCCAAATTCCTTTTAGGCTTGTCTTTAGGCTTGTTGCACTACATTTTTGGTGGATTCTGTTGCTATAGAATACTTTTAGAAACTTGATTTAATGTTATTTCTGAGGGAAACTGGGGATATCTCAGGTAATTTCCTCGATTCTCTCAGCCATCTTTACTCCACCTCAAGTATCTTCTTTAAAAAACAAAAACAAAAAACCAAACATCACAATTTTTAACATTCATTAATTTTTTTGAGTTCCTAATTCTTTCTTTTCTTTCTTTCCTCCTCAGAGACAGCAAGCAATTTGAAATCAGTTATACAATTGTAATCACGCAAAACATATTTCTAAATAGTCAGGTAATAAAAGAACATCAACAAATAAGAAATAAAGTGAAAAATTGTACACATTAATCTGTATACAGACTCCATCATTTTTTTCTCTGGAACTAGATAGCATTTTTTCATCATAAGTCCTTTTGAATTGTCTTGGATTGTTATATTTCTGAGAATAAATGAGTTATTCACAGTTGATCATTGTATAATATTGCTGTCACTATATACAGTATTCCCTATATTATGTTCATTTGAACCAGTTTGTGTAAATCTTTCCAGATTTTCTGAAACCATCCAGCTCAACATTTATTTGTGGCACAGTGGTATTGTTTTGCCATTCCTCAATTGATGGACATTCTCTCAATTTACAATTCTTTGCTATCACAAAAAAAATAGATATAATAAATATTTTTGTACAAGTAGGTCCTTTCCCCACCCTTTTAAAAATCTCTTTGGGATACAGCTATAGTAGTAGTATTTCTAGGTCAAAAGTTATGTGTAGTTTTTAGCCCTTTGAGTATAGTTCCAAAGTGTTCTCCAGAATAGTTGGATCAGTTCACAACTCCACCAACAATGTTTTAGTGTCCCAGTTTTCTCATATCCCCTCCAACATTTATCATTTTCTTTTTTCTGTCTTATTATCCAATCTATTAGATGTGATGTGGTACCTCAGGGTTGTTTTAATTTGCTTTTATTTAATCAATTATGAGTATAGATAACTTTAGCATCTTCATCTGAAAATTACTTTGAACATTTGTCAATCTGGGAATACTTTTTATTCTTATAAATTTGACTCTAATTTTATATATTTGAGAAATGAGTCTTTTATTGTTTCACAGATTGTTGCTTTCCTTTTCATTTTATTGGTTTTGTTTGTGTAAAATCTTTTTAATTCAATATAGTTGAATATCCTCTGTTTACCACAAAAGTGGCTGTGGCCAAAATTTAGACAGAAAATACTACAGGGCTCTTCAATCCACATGTCTCAGTAGCCCTCAAAGTTTTTCTTGGTGATTTCTAGGTCAGTTACCACCTGCTATAAATATTTATCTTCCACATAAGCCTCTACTATTTGGAAGGATTAGCAGTATGAAAGAGAACTGATCTAGCCATTCCTTGCACTGTTTCTGAAGCCCTGTGAGTCTCTCTCCATGTTCACATGAAATTTTTTTTCTTTTTCTACCAAAATATTCTTTGCTTTTTTTGTCAAGGACTTTGCTCTCAGAAACTCTTCTCCCCTCCCCATACACACAACTGCCTTAGTGACTAGAAGTCTTCAAGGAAAGGAGAAAAAGAATGACTTTATAAAAAGTATAGGATAACATCAAATATTTTTGGATCAAGATGTAGTAACCATGAATTCTAGTCACTCAACTAGCTATATGACTTTAAATAGGTTACTTAACTTTTTAAAATATATTTTTCTCTATATATCATGGGAATTTCAATACCTGCCTTATGCGACAAAGTTATTATGAAAGCTTAGAATGATTCATTCAATGATGTTTAGCCTAGAGAAGAGAATATTTAGGGAGGATGTAGTGGCTGCCTTTCATTATTTGAAGAGA
Source organism: Antechinus flavipes (assembly GCF_016432865.1). Classification (NCBI taxonomy): domain Eukaryota; kingdom Metazoa; phylum Chordata; class Mammalia; order Dasyuromorphia; family Dasyuridae; genus Antechinus; species Antechinus flavipes. The sequence continues at coordinate 590,145,524 of NC_067399.1, read as the reverse complement.
TGTCATATGTAAGAAAATTTAACAATATTTTTCTGAGTCCCAAAGAACAAAACTAAGAATACTGAATGGATAGTGGATGAAGGCATATTTCAGTTCTGTATAAATAAAAACTTCCCAACAACAAGAGCTGTCCAAAATGGAATGAGTTAATTGTGGGAGGTAGTGAGCTCCCCAGATTGGAAGTCTTGTTCAGAAGGTTGTGGAGGGCATTTCTGTTCAGGTATGAGTTGAACAAAGTGACCTAGTTATTTCTGGGGAAGAAGATAGACATAGTATAAAAACATTAGACTGGAGCCAAAATATTATATTTTGGATTTTTCAATTAATAACTATGTAACCCTGGAATAGTCATCCATTCCTTTGGACTTCAGGTTTCACTTCTATAACATGAAAGGATTGAACTAGATTCCTAAAATGCCTTCTACCTCTAATACTCTGGAATTTTGTCATTCTAAAATGTCTAATATCTCTTCCAACCAAAGAATATTGAGAGTCTCCACTAAGAAGAAAGCTAAAAGAAAGTTTTTATATGTTTGATACTGACAGAATACTTAGTGACCCACCATTTTTTTTTTGTTTGTTTCACAGATGAAGAGAATGAGACCCTATAAAGATTAACTGACTTGTCCATATCTACACAGGATGCAAGTGCAGGTTCTTTATATATACAGCAATATTTCTGTTTTATTATACTGATTCCCTTGTGAGATATGAAATGAGATGGGAAAACACTTTGAAAAGTTAAAGGTGGCAATAAAAATTCAGAACAATCATATACAACACTAAAAAAGATTTAGCTTAAAGTAATAAGGAGGTGAGAGTTCTCTAACACTCTATACAAGTTGGGCCTCATTGGGAGGACTATATTCAGTTCTAGACACTTCAATTTAGGAAGAACAATGAAAAGATGAAAATTATACAGGACAGAGTGAGTATGATGGTGGAGAGCTTCAAGACTTTGCTCTTTGATAAAGGAAATAGTGACGGTCATTTTGGATATGAAAAAAGTTATATTGGCAGCAAGATATCTTTGTCCCCTGGGATGACAGATTTTCATATGTGAGTTTTGGCCTTATCTTTTTCCAAAAGAGGCTTCTACATCTCTTGCTGAAATTTTATCTACTTATATCCACCTTTAGCTCCCATTTATAGGATCTCTTCTCCATATTAGAAATAAGTCTATAAGGGCAAAGACTATGGAATTGCTTCTGTTTGTTTCTTCAGCACTTAGTACGGTGTAAGAACTTGATAAATGCTTGGTCTAATTATTTGTTTTTAAGTATTTGATTGGCAGTCATGGAAAAAAAAGTATTAATCTTGTTCTGCATGACAATTCTTTTATAATTTTATTTTATGCCCACCCTATCCAGCAATACCTGTATGAATTCAGAGCCTCACCATTTGCTTTCATATTAAGATGCCCCCTTACTTCATTAGCTGGAATGATTTGAAAAAGTCATTTGGGGATGATGACTTCTCTATTTTTTTACAAAAGGATATCAAGGACATAAGCACAATTGGGTGCAATGAAGGAAGAGCTATTTCTGTGAATTTGCAGATGGCTTTGAAATTACTGAATGGCCATGAGTGAATTGTTGTGCAACCAGCCCTGAGGACACCATGTGGAACTGGTGAACTAGGCCCAATGACTGTCCAGGAGAGAATGCTGAGAAGGAGAATTGGTGGTTTTTCTTTTGCTAGGTTTGCAAACTCTTTGCTGAACATTTGTGTTCCCCTGGAATTGTTGTTACTTTCTGTTCTTGATGGCAAAGAGGAAAGACATTTGACTAAGAGTCAAGATATCAAGGCCTCCAGTCATGGCATGGTTACTAACCAATTTACTTTTATTGCATATAAAACAAGAATAATCATATCTTCTGGACACATCTCACAGGACATTAAGTAATATGTGAGAAAGTATATTGGATTTTTTTAAACATGGAACATTATAAGTGTACTCTATATTAAGGCACATCCATAATACCTGCTACAATTCTAAATTGATAGGTTACTCTAGTCCAGAAGTCCCAAGCTTCAATAAGGCTACGGCATCTAGGCTAAATATGGAACCCATCTGGTGAGCCACTAAAAGTGGGAAGTTGCCAGGCTACTTAAGAAGAGAACCAAGTGACATGAGAATCAAAACTGGCTAAAGTTTCCACAGCCTTTGGCAGTCATATTGAAGCAGCAAGTGACTTAAGCACTTTTAGGCAATATGAGACAGGGAGATCTGGTCTCAAAAAAAAAAAAAAAAAAAAAAAAAGGAAAGGAAAAGAAAAGAAAAAATGGAAAAGAAAAGAAAAAAGCAAACTATCAGATTTTTAAAAAAATACATATTTATTTTTTAAATAAATAGAATGTTGTTTTTTTCCTAAGTAATTAATTTTCCATTTTCTTGGATACTATATTATTGAGTTCCAGTAGAACTCACTTACTGTCTTAGACTCTGTCTTAGTCCCAGACTAAATGTGCAGTGTGGCTTCATAGTAATGAAGATTATTTGAGCTAAATAGCTAGAACTCTACTAATCTTCTATGATTCTACATTACTTACATAAAACTGGCCTTTAGATTTGACTTTTCCCCAAGTTTCTTGTGGTAAGCAAGTCATAATAACTCTGTTGGTCTCAGTTTCCTAACTAAGAAAATATAGGCTCAGTCAGCATTCTAATCCCAATTGAGCCTGTCAATAAATGAAATGTTTAAATCCTCTAGGGCAAATGGCTCCCAATCTTGGACAGCCATTTTAAATGGTTCTGTAAGTAGACGCTAGAAAAAAAGAAGGCCCCAATTCTTGTATTGTATTCTTTCTAGAAGGGGACAGTAGAATGTAGGGAACATTTTAAATGTAAATGCTTAAAAATTTTTTTTAATGAATTTTGTTTTATTTTCAATTCTGAATCCTATCTCTCCCTCTTGTCTTTGAGAATGTAAGGAGAAAAACACCTGTTACAAATAGATATAGACAAGCAAAAGATAAACCTACATTAGCTGTTTCTAATTTGTATGTTTTAAAGAAGTGCTTTTGACAATAAGTTTTTCAGATCAATGTGGCAAAAATTTTTGATGGACAAGTAAGGAAAGGTAGACCAAAAATATCTCAGGCTGCCTTCAGTTCTGACACTAAGATTCCTTCATGTTTCTATTTCTCTCACATGATAGATATGAATATGACCCTCAGAAGGGCTGGTCACTAGCATGTTCTCTTTTTGTGTATTTTCTGGATATGTGCCTGTGTATATAATTTTTTTTTGTTTTTAATAATAATAGCTTTTAGTTTTCAAAATACATGCAAAAATAATGTTCAAAATTCACCACTGCAAAACCCTGGACTCCAATTTTTCTCCATCCCTTCCCACTGCTCCCCTTTCCTATATAGTAAGTAATTCAATAAAGGTTAAACATATACAATTCATTTAAATATATTTTCACATTTATCATGCTATTGTGTATATCACTGTCAAGCAGCCGTGATGAATATTTCTGGCCTTATGAATCTTATATCCTTCCCTGTATCTTTCTTTCCTTCTTCATAATAGAACCTTTTCCTAAGCAGTTTGAAACTATAACATGGTTGTTACTAGAATAAGCTTAGTAATTAAATTCAATAATTCAGTTCAATATGCATTTTAATAAATCACTCACTGTTTTCCAGACACTGTAATAAATTTTGTCATAAAATAAAAACAAGTAATCTGTCATGAGGAACTTACATGCTTTTGTAGAAATTGTGTATGGTAGTAAACATGTGCCAACTAAGTCAAGAAATTTAGAGATTGGGACAACTCTAAAAACTACTTACATGAACATTTGTTGATTTGGGCTGGATAGTCTTTAAAGATTTGCCTGTCTGAATATAGTTTTTATATAAAATCAGATGCAAGATATGGATATACACATATACCACTTAGGTTAAAATGTTTAAAGAAAAACTGAAATTTTACTTGGTTTTGATCTCAGAAGGTCTAGATTTAACTTCTAGTTCTTCTACCTATTGCTTGGATGATTTTGCACACATTGCTTACCTTCTCTGAGGCGTAGGTTCTCTAAAACATTGAGAGTGTGTTGTATGATTTCTGTAGTTCTCTGCAGTTTTAAATGCTCTCAGAGTACCCTCAAGAGGCTTACATTCTAGCAGGGAGGGAAAGCACAAACAAAAATTCAATTAATCAAATGAGAATATATGAGGAGGATATAAATAGGAATATAGATCAAATTTGGGAGAGATTATTACTAGCTAAGAGCATCAGAGACTACTTCATGAAGGAAACATTATTTACTCTGGATCTGAAAGTACAAGTAAAATGTCAGCAAGTGGGAGAAAGATGTTTTGTGGCAAAAAGGAGTAAAGGTAACCCATTCTAAGCAGGAAGAATAACAATCATTACAAATATTTTATAATTTAGGACTCTAAATACTTTCTAAATACTGTAGTTTTATACCATGAAATGTGACTTCAGAAATCATGACAATCTCCTGAGGGGTCAGAGTAAAAGGTAATTTAGTTCACATTCTTAATCCCCCCCAAAATTTCAATTAGTTCAGTGAAGGGCTCTGGATATCCCACAGGAAAAAGAACTGTTTTTTTTTTTTTAAAGAGGAACATTTTGAAAAGGCTGCTTTAAAAAGTAGTTTAATACCAGCACCTTTTTGAAGGATATGATTCTTGAAGAAGCAGCTGTTAATTTCTTCCAAATAGCAGCATGATTCTTCAAGATGACTCTGTCCTTAAGTGGAAATTTAGGACACATAATCCTTAGGCCTTTGGGGTTTCTGAAAAGGATTTAAAAAATTAAAATAAAATCCTTGTTTTTCTAAAAGTTGGCATTTCTTAAATCTCAAATGCTGATTGCATCTGGGAAGACTTCATCCCAACCTGATTATTAGCGTCAGTTTGTAAGATGCAAGAGATGAAAGGATGTGCTGCCTTGAGTCAGTGCCCCTGTGACACAGGGGAGCAACACTTTTTCATGTAGAAAGTACACCAAGTATATTTACCACATTTTAATAACTATGTTAACACTCTTGACATGACTTGTGCTGAGTGTCCCGGGTAGCATTTGCAAGTGATGTCCTCATTTGGGGCAGCTATTATTTCTCTTTGAAAAGAGAAAGATGCAATACAGAGAGCATTAGACAGGAAGTTAGGAAGGCCTGGATTTAAATCTCACCTCTGACATCTATGGCTGTGGGGAAGTCAGTGTCTCAGTTTCTTCTTCTATAAAATGGAGACAGTAATAACTTGAAATTGGGATAATAATAACTTTAAATACTCACCTTACAGGGTTGTGGTAAGACTTGGAGAGGATAATCAAAACGATTCAGGATACACTAGATACTGTCCTAGGTGCTAGAGATACAAAGACAAAAATGAAACAATTCCTGCCCTCAATTGACATATATTAAATAAAGGGAAACAATATATGTAACACAATCTGCATAATAAAATACAAATACAAGTATGCATGTTAGGCAGCTATTTAGTATAATGGGTGAAGTTTTGGACCTGTACCCAAGAAGATCTGAGTTAAAAA